>NC_086447.1:258430614-258750611 GCF_028390025.1 Pseudophryne corroboree
GTCACCCTTATCCTGGCCCTTTCACCCTTATCCTGGCCCTGTCACCCCTATCCTGGCCCTGTCACCCTTATCCTGGCCCTGTCACCCCTATCCTGGCCCTGTCAACCAAATCCTGGTCCTGCCGCCCCTACCCTGGCCCTGTCTTTCCTATCCTGTCCCTGTCATTTCTGTCCTGGCCCCGTCACCCCTGTCCTTGCCCTGTCACCCCTGTCCTGGTCCCGTCACCCCTGTCCTGGCCCCGTCACCCCTGTTCTGACCCTGTCACCCCTGTCCTGGCTCTGTTACTGCATACCCTCCAACTACCTTTTTGGCAGGTACAGTACCCGCAGCACCTCCAGACCCCTCCCCAATGCACCACACCTCCGCACCTTCCCCACCACCACATGCGACACTCCACCCCTCCCCCACACCCTGTGCCTCCAGACCCCCTCCACCACCAGCTGCTCCCACTCCCCCACCCCTCCACCACCCACAGCACCTCCAGACACAGCACCTCCAGACCCCCTCCACCATCCACCCCCCACAGCACCTCCAGACACAGCACATCCAGACCCCCTCCACCATCCACCCCCCATATATGTCTCCCCCCACACCTGCCCCCCTCCACCCACAGCAACTGCAGACACCCTCCTCCATTCGCGGTCCCCCCCTCACCCACCCACGGCACCTCCGCACCTGCCCCTCCACCACCTGCAGCGCCTCCGGACCCCCTTCCCCATCCGCTGCACCACCCGCACCTGCCTCTCCCCCACCGCGGTGCCTCCGGACCCCCTACCCCACCCCTGGCACCCCCGCCCCTTCCCATCCCACAGCACCTCCGGAACCCTTCACCCATCCGCTACATCCCTGCACCTGCCCCTCCCCCGTGGCACCCCTGCCCCTCCCCCACCTGCAGTGCCTCCGGACCCCTCCCCAATCTACAGCCCCCACTCTTCTGTCTCTCCCCCACCCGCAGCACCTCCCAACCATTCCCCATCCGGGCCCCCCCGCATCTGCCCCCCCTCCACCTGCAGCATCTACAGACACCCTCCCCCATCCGCAGTCCCCCCCCCCCGCAACCGCTCATTCTGTACATCGTGCCCTGCAGGTGCTGTTCACGCCGTTGCAAGGGGCTGCGCCTCCTTCACCATCGCACGCCCTTTCATTGTGCAATATTTAACCACTAACAAAGGAATGCAGGTAATACTCCATATAATACAAATATTGAACCCTTATAGGCATGCAAGGGTTAAAGGGGCGTAGCCCCTTGCGACGGTGTGAAGAGCGCCCGTAGGGCGCGATGAAGCACCTAGTATATATATATATATATATATATATATACACACACACACACATATATACACACACACGGAAACCCCCCCAGAAAAATCCTGCGTTTGCCACTGTCACCACATCTAACTAATCACATATGTACTTACATTTGCAATTAGTTACACAAAAGACAGCTCTCCCAAGAAGAGCTGTCCTTTGCAATCATTGCACTTCTGGGATGTGGCAGGCACAGGTGGTGTTGGGAATGATCTGATTGGATCCTTCTAAGGCAGAATGTGGAATGAAGTCCATAGGCTCCTATAGGGTAATGCCATCAAAAGCTGGTGTTACCCACCACATAGAAGCCTTGGTATCCGGACTCCAGGTCGACACCAAAAAGGTTGACACACCGTATGTCGACACCAATTGGTCGACACACCTTAGGTCGACATGGTCGACATGAACAAGGTCAACATGGAAAAAGGTCGACATGAGTTTTCCACATATTTTTTTTAACTTTTTTAACTTTTTCATACTTTACGATCCACGTGGACTACGAATGGGAATGGTAATCTGCGAGCGAAGCGAGCCATGTGAGGGGACGCGGTGCACTAATTGGGGTTCCCGGTCACTCTACGAAGAAAAATAATAATAATAATGTCGACCTTTTTCCACGTCGACCTTTTGTCCATGTTGACCTTTTGCCCATGTCGACTTAAGGTGTGTCGGCCAATTGGTGTCGATATACGGTGTGTCAACCTTTTTGGTGTCGACCTGGAGTCCCTGACCCGAAGCCTTAGTACATATGGGAAATGCGGACAAAGCATGAAAATTAGTTTTTAGTGTTTTGGCCACATTTTCCCTTTAGTACATCCTGCCTAATGCCTGATGTTAGTGCAGTTATTGGTGTTAAGGGATTTCCAAGTAGTTGGTGTGTAGCTTCACCGGGATGCGGTCAACATCCCGCCCGACGGAATTCCGGCAGTCGAAATACCGACGCCGGAATCCCGACCGGCACAATCCCGACATATTCTCCCTCCGTGGGTGTCCACGACACCCATAGAGGGAGAATATAATAGTGTGCCGAGCGTAGCGAGGCACCGTGCCCGCAGCGTGGCGAGCGAAGCGAGCCCGCAAGGGGCTGAGTTCCGCTCGCCACCCCTGTCGGGATTGTCTAGTAGGGATTCCGGCGTCGGGATTTCGACCGCCGGGATCCCGTCCAGCGGGATTACGTACTGAAATACGAGAAAACAAAAGAACAAGATTGTCTTTTACATTGGCGCACTTAGAGAGAAAAATAGTATGATTTCAATATGATTATTGGATTTAAAACTTAACGTTTATTCGTTACTTTCCTAAAATATCCTTATTTTGAAACTTAGCTTTAATTCTTAATTTCATAAATTAAAGTATCCTGTTTCATGAAATATAAATGCATATATGTATATACAATATGAATCAATAAAAATAATTATAATATCATATGGGCTAACTGTATTGTTATTCCATCATATTGTTTAATAAATGATTGGTCAATTTGGAATTGGTCATAAATAATTTTTATTTTGTGGGGGATCAGTGTTTGTATGTATGTTATAATCTGTATCTACAATATTGTAAGAGCAAGGAGGGATAAATTATCACAATATATGGATTTTTTCATATACACAGGAAGACACATCCACTAAATTAAATTAATTTGCTGGACAGGAGATGAGAGAAACATTTCCACATGCCACGTCTATTATGCACATTTTATGGGGTGTTTGGAGTCTGCTGACAGGATTGTTCTAATTCCTATGGATAATAAATGTATTCCATGGTATAGTTTCACATCCTGTCTAGTATGCAGACCAATACCTCCTAAAATATATATACGGTATCTTGATTATACACCCCTATGATTGCCTGCTGACAAGGTTATCTGATTCCTGTGGATAATGTATATGGTGTCACGAGTCCCATTCAAGGGTATGTTTCCTCACAATTACGTACTCATCCCGCTTCACCACATATAGTCTATAACACAGTCCCAAACAACAGCTCCTGGTACTGGTGATATTATCACCCCTATTGCCAGAGCAAGGCCCGCAAAGAGCTGAACAGGGCTCAGGTACTTAGGGAATGTGGCCAAATCTGGGAGGAATGGCCATGCCCATTTAGAAAAAAGAGAAAAATACCATGCCACAAGGCAGCATCTAATGCTGCAAAGGGGGACATTCTTCTCCCTCAGTAGTACTGTGAAGAGGGACATTTTTTCCCCTCAACAGTGTCGGACTGGGACATGAAGGAAAAATATGGTAAAAGATTTATCCATATTTTTCTTTTATCATTTAGCGTTATACATTGTCTTATTGGCGCCCTATACAGTGTTTATTTTATTTCTTTTGATATTCTGTTGTTCTATGGGAGTGGGAACACCCATATTTGATTTACACATTTAAGGCAGCCTTTACCGCGCATTGGAGGGGTACCCCATCAATATATCCATTTGGGACATGAAGGGCCAACAGGGGGGATGCAGTTACAGGGGCCCATACTTTGGGGTGTTGCCAGACTACAAAGGGGGTGTGGTCAGCCTCCACAGAGGCTTGAAATGCACAATAGTTTAGTGCAGTGTAATGCAACATATCTACCATGTATAATACAAGTGCATAGTCTGGAACCTGATCCCTAGTGGAAGGAGTGGGCCCTCAGGTAGTGGGGCCTACCGGTAGTTTCCCTGGTACCCCTGTGGGCCAGTCCAACCCTGCCCCTCAACAGCTGAATTGGGCTACCACCAGGCCCCTCCAAGTCCCAGTAATATCCCGCTCCTCTCTATGCCTATGGCCAGAAGGTACCACTGTGGCAGTGTCAAAGAGTCCAGTACTAGGCAGAGGATCTGTGGGCTAAAATGTAGATTGGACATTAATCTTCAACCTGGACTGGAACAGCTGATGAGATTATACAATCTCAGTATGTTCTGTTGTAACAGGTAAGTATAGGTGGAGTGTTGATGCAGGTGCAGGTGTTGGTTGACATACTTGGATTCTTCACCCGGGATCACTTCTCACTACTGGAACCCTAGGCAGAGGGACGAGGAACCCCAACCCCGGAGAACCCAACACATAAGTCACCACACGTTAGGCATGTGATATAAAGATTTATTATTCGGGAACAAAATAATGAGCACTGCTGTAACTTTAACTCCCAGTTAAGTGTTAAGACAGTATTCACATTTACAGTACAATATCAAAGTATAATCACAACAAAGGATCAGCATTAATTAGTATGCAACAAATTGGATGTACTACATATAGGAAACTGCACTTTACAGCAAAGACATTCACGTTGGGTGATAAGCATAAGATTAGAGATGTGCAGCGGGCACTTTTTGTGTTTTGTGTTTTGGTTCTAATTCCCCGCTCGTGTTTTGGTTTTGGATTGGTTTTGCCAAAACCACCCTTTCGTGTTTTGGTTTTGGTTTTGGATCTGGATGATTTTTTTTAAAAAAACATAAAAAACAGCTAAAATCACAGAATTTGGAGGTAATTTTTAACCTATGGTATTATTGACCTCAATAACATTAATTTCCACTCATTTCCAGTCTATTCTGAACACCTCACAATATTGTTTTTAGGCCAAAAGGTTGCACCGATTTGGCTATATGACTAAGCTAAGCAACACAAGTGTGCAGCACAAACACCTGGCCCATCTAGGAGTGGCACTGCATTGGCAGACAGGATGGCAGATTTAAAAAATAGGCCCCAAACAGTATATCATGCAAAGAAGAAAAATAATTGCAATGAGGTTGCTGTATAACTAAGCTAAGCGACACAAGTGTGCGGCACAAACACTTGGCCCATCTAGGAGTGGCAATGCAGTGGCAGACAGGATGGCAGATATAAAAAAAAAAGGCCCCAAACATCACATCATGCACAAATGTAAAAGAGGTGCAATGAGGTACTGTAGCTGTATGACTAAGCTAAAGGCCAGTACTCACTGGCCGATGTCAGAGAGATGTGTGCTGAGCGAACCGCTCAGCACACATCTCTCCCGGCGCTCAGCACAGCGCGATCTGTGCTGAGCGTGCGGGGGGAGACGGGGGGCCGCTCACTTCACCCAGCGGGTGAAGTGAGCGACCCGCTAGATTGGCCTGCATGCAGGCCAATCTAGCAGCAGCGATAGCGATGCGCGGGGCTGCGCATCGCTATCGCTGAGGGGGCTACACACGAAGCGATCGTGCTTAAAATCTAAGCAATCTAGTCAGATTGCTTAGATTTTAAGCAGCGATCGCTCCGTGAGTACCCCCCTTAAGCGACACAAACAATTGGCCCATCTAGGAGTGGCACTGCAGTGTCAGACAGGAGGGCAGATATAAAAAAAAAGCCCCAAACAGCACATCATGCAAAGATGAAAAAGAGGTGCAATGAGGTAGCTGTATGACTAAGCTAAGCGACACAAACAATTGGCCCATCTAGGAGTGGCACTACAGTGTCAGACAGGATGGCACTTAAAAAAAAAATAGTACCCAAACAGCACATCATGCCAAGAAGTAAAAGAGGGCAATGAGGTAGCTGTATGACTAAGCTAAGCGACACAAGTGTGTGGCACAAACACCTGGCCCATCTAGGGTTGGCACTGCAGTCCCACTGCACTAATGGTGGATAACGGATGCATGTCTAACACCAGCATAGTTGTTATGGCCTCAGTAATCCGCATTGCAACAGGGTATATATATATATCATATCAGGGCCGGCTCCAGGCCTACTAGCACCCTGAGCGAGAAAATGTAAAAGCGCCCCCCAACCCCTATGCGCGCGCCGAAGGCGCGCGCGCTTCGGGAAAAGTGGGCGTGGCCTCCTGGGAAAGTGGGTGTGGCCTCGTAACTTCATATTATTAAACTATAAATAAATATATTTTTTCACACCCCCTCTATGCACACAATTAACAGCCTTATGCAGAACAGCCACAGTAGTGTTCCTTACACACAATGTCTCCAGTGTAGTGCCAGCTACACATGACATGCCCCGCAGCAGTGCCAGCAACACATGACATGCCCCGCAGCAGTGCCAGCTACACATGACATGCCCCTCAACAGTGCCAGCTACACACAATAGACCCCCAGCAGTACATGATAGTGTTCACGTTTTAGGGCAGGGTGCTGAGCACAAGGAGGGCACATTTTTAAGTAAGGAGGGCAAAATGATGTACATACTGTAATGCTTGGTGCTCCTCCACCCACATGCTGAAGCATGGACAGTGCGCGCCGAAGGCGCGCAGCAAAAATTTAGGGGCGTTGCTTCGTGGGGAAGGTGCATGACCACAGAATAGTGGCAATTCGCATTACACCACATAGTAGTACAGCTAATACACATTGCACCAGGTAGAACCTCCTATACACTTTGCGCCAGGCAGAGCACGTTAGACACTTTGCGCCAGGCAGAGCACGATAGACACTTTGCACCAGGCAGAGCACGTTAGACACTTTGCGCCAGGCAGAGCAAAATAGACACTTTGCGCCAGGCAGCGCACGATAGACACATTGCCTAGCCACAGACGCCTAGTAGATACACTACATGATATGCCCCCCAGCAGTGCCAGCTACACGTGACATGCCCCCCAGCAGTGCCAGCTACACGTGACATACCCCCCAGCAGTGCCAGCTACACGTGACATGCCCCCCAGCAGTGCCAGATACATAAATGGCCACACAGTGCAGATATGCCCCCAGTGCCAGATACATAAATGCCCCCACAATGCCAGATACATAAATGACCACACAATGCCAGATACATAAGTGCCCCCACAGTGCCAGATGCATCAATGACCCCACAGTGCCAGATACATAAGTGCCAGATACATAAATGCCCCCAGTGCCACAAAACATAAATGCCCCCACAGTGCCAGATAAATAAATGCCCGCCATGCCACAAAACATAAAAGCCCCCACAGTGCAGATATGCCCCCACAGTGACAGATACATAAATGCCCCCAGTGCCAGAAACATAAATGCCCCCACAGTGCCAAACATAAATGCCCCCACAGTGCAGATATGCCCCCACAGTGCCAGAAACATAATGCCCCCACAGTGCCAGAAACATAATGCCCCCACAGTGCAGATATGCCCCCACAGTGCCAGAAAAATAATGCCCCCACAGTGCAGATATGCCCCCAGTGCCAGAAAAATAATGCCCCCACAGTGCAGATATGCCCCCACAGTGCCAGAAAAATAATGCCCCCACAGTGCAGATATGCCCCCACAGTGCCAGAAAAATAATGCCCCCACAGTGCCAGAAAAATAATGCCCCCACAGTGCAGATATGCCCCCACAGTGCCAGAAACATAAACGGCCCCACACAGTGCCAGGCAGATTTTAACTTACCTGTCACTGACACTGCGGTGCTGCTGGGAGCCGGGAATACTGCTGTGGGCGCGGGCGGGTGGGCGGGCTGCGGACGGAGGAACGAAACTGTCTTCGCGCTATGCACGCTGCGCGGCGCCGGCGTCCAACGTCAGACGCCGGCGCCGCACAGCGCGCTACATAGCGCGCACACAAGCGGCCGGGAGTGGGACACACAGAGGCTGGCTCCAGGCAGGAATATGGCTGCCGCAGCGTGCGGCGCCCTGTAAGAGTGGCGCCCCGCGCGGCCGCTCTAGTCGAACATGCCTGGAGCCGGCCCTGTATCATATATATATATATATATATATATAATAGGATTTTAGTACCTACCGGTAAATCCTTTCCTCCTAGTCCGTAGAGGATGCTGGGGACTCCAAAAGGACCATGGGGTATAGACAGAGCCGCAGGAGTCTGGGCACACTACAAAGACTTAAACTGGGTGTGAACTGGCTCCTCCCTCCACGCCCCTCCTCCAGACCCCAGCCAGAAAACTGTGCCCAGGAGAGATGGATATTTCGAGGAAAGAATTTATAATTTAAACACAGTGAGTGTTATACCAGCTCACACCACGAACATACCGCAAGACATGGCCTTCAACAGAATACCAGCCCACGGAATGAAAACATACAGCCCTACGCTGAGAGATTATGCAACACAACCTGTGTGTCAACCCAACCAATAACAAGAAACCACATGCCATGGCATGAACAACGTCAGTGATATCCTGACAGAAAAGAAAAACCACAAAGTGCAACCAACCTCAATAATCTGCAGATACAGTACGCACTGGGACGGGCGCCCAGCATCCTCTACGGACTAGGAGAAAAGGATTTACCGGTAGGTACTAAAATCCTATTTTCTCTTACGTCCTAGAGGATGCTGGGGACTCCAAAAGGACCATGGGGTCTATACCAAAGCTCCAGAACGAGCGGGAGAGTGCGGACGACTCTGCAGCACCGAATGAGCAAATATGAGGTCCCCATGAGCCAGGGTATCAAACTTGTAGAACATAGCAAAGGTGTTTGAAACCCCACCAATGTAGCTGCTCGGCAAAGTTAACCCGCCGAGACTCCTCGGCCTCTGTTCAAGAAGAGCCCATCTTCCTAGTAGGATGGGTCTCCCCCTTCTTCGGTAACGGCAATCCAGCCGTAGCACTAGCACACCGAATCGTATCACAGATCCAGCGTGTAACAGACCGCAGAGACGTAGGCGCCCCAAACACGCTGGGAGCATACCGGACAAACAGAGCCTCTGTTTCCGCAAACTGAGCCCAATTGACGACATAACTCTTCAAAGCCCTGACTACATCGAGAGACTTTGAATCAGTCACCGCTGAAATTTCACATACTCAGCCTCCCCCATTTATCACACTGTTTTTCCATAAGAAGGAACAGGGAAAAAATCAACCTCACTGATGAACTTGATAAACACCGAAAACCTTCATTTGGCAGAACTACTAACCGAGTTCTCCCTTCTATCCACTTGGAATATCAAACAGGGGCTCTTGTGAGACCAAGCTGTTACTTCCTACAACCGCCTTGCGGTCTCCCAGAATGCAGCAACATGACCACTCTCTAAGAGAGAAAATTTAACACAAGAAACGCAACACCACGTCAAGAACCCACTGTGTCAATGGGGCAGCAATGGAGGTTGGACGTGGAAAACTCCTTTCACGAAAGACTGAACTTCCAGAAAGGTGGCCAATACTTTTTCTTTTTTTTTTAAAGAAAATTTGATAAGGCCAAACCTGCAATTAAACAAAGCCTAACATTAGGCCTGCATCGACGCCTGCTTGCAAGGAATGGAGAAAAACGACTCAGCTGAAAGTCTTCCGTAGGAACCTTCGTAGATTCACACCAAAACACATAGATACACCAAATGCGGTGGCAAGGCTTCGCCGTAACTTCTTTTCTAGGCTGAGGAAGTGTGGAACCGACCTCACTTGGAATACCCATTCGGACTAGGATATGTCATTCAACCGCCACGCCGTCAAACGCAGCCGCTGTAATTCCTGATACACGCCCGGATCTTGCTGTAACAGTTCCTCCCGTAGAGGAATAAGCCAGTCATCTATTATGAATAAACTTGAAGAACTGGATACCACGCCCTCCTTAGCTATACCAGAACAATGAGGATCGCCGGAACCTCTGTTCTTCTTACGGCTATCTCCTGCAGCAGAGTGAACGCGGAGGGGACACCTAGACTTACTGAAAACACCCCAGGTGTCACGAGGATGTCTACTGCTATAGCATGAGTGTCCCTTGATCTGGAAATATATTCCAGAGGTCCCTCGTTGAGGCGAGACGCCAACATGCCCAATTGAGGCACACCTGAAAGACTTGCCACTTCTGTGAGATTTCTTGATGACGACAGTATGTCTCCCTGATGGAGAGCGCGTCCGCAGAGGAAATCCATTTCTCCATCTGTCATTTCCGTAACGAAGACTGTTAATATAACGTCTTCCAGTCTTTCCACCCAGGGGAAACTGTTTCAGTTTCTGCCAGTGCCGCTTCGCTCCTTATTCTCCGACAGAAGTAACACGGGCAGATCACGCAGAATATGTTTGTTGAAGATAGCTCCTAATTCAAGAAACATATTGTATACAAGTTTTGCAGCTTGACCTTTTCCTCTGGAAATACTTCCCATGCAAGGACTGCTCCCCAGCCTCGAAGACCAACAAATATGGACACTAGGATCTAATCCTGGCTTCTGAACCGCCATCCTCTAGGAGGGGAGAACTGAGGAGACCCCCCAGGAGCGATATCCTGGCCATTAGAAGTATATTCCGGTGCATGTGCCGGTGTAAACCCAGACCACATTCCCAACAGGTCCCATGAAAACCACTCTGGCATTTGACCTGTACACCAAAAGGCCTCTTAGGCCGCATCCAACGTCTTCATCAACGGAAGAAATTGATGGATTGGCACTGCCAATCTGATCCGATTCCGGATCCTCAGACCTCTGTCCACAGGAAACCACCGAACCGCAACCGTTCAGTATCTACCCTGATACTACCTCCGACCTCTGCGCCGTTGGAAACAACAGCCCTACCCTGTGTCGAAGCACAGTTAGAGAGAAACAACGATTTCTATACCTCGCCTCAATCAGGCGAACATCTCAGTACAGAATAACAATGGTTCCTTTTTTTTTTTTTTTTTTATAACCGGGACAGGAGGACGAGGCCCTGAACCTGACGCCCTCTGGTATGGCATCGCGTACTACCACCCCTTCCGGAGGGCAATAGTAATATCCATCAGAAAATTAGAGAGGGGAAACAACTGTAACTCCAGAATGTTCCACACTGGATTCTATAAGTAACTCACCGGTCCTAGTCCATTCCTGGACTTACTGAAAATAGTAACTGAGTCCTCACCGGAGTGGGGTCCCGTCATATAGACACTGCGACATGTGGTGGATGTGGTAGAAACAGACACGACATCCTCTTCTCCGAACCTAACAAGGCTGCAGAACTCTTACCTTTTCACCTTCCCCAGGGTGTATGGAAAAGGAAAAAAGAATCGTATCAAACCGATTAAAATTACTGGATCCCATAAAGGAATGCGTCAACAACCGTTGTTGGGAAATCTAACTCCCAAACCTAGACTTACCAGCAGGATCCACCGAGATTGACTGAACTGAAGCATCCCCCCAAACAGCGGTACACCGTCCCAGGGAAAAAAACTCCAGTAACTCTCGGAGTCAGCCTCAGCAATCCCCCCGGCCACACATCCTGCATTCGTACGACAGCCTGCCGCAATGTTATAGAGAAGAACCAACATAAGGAAACTCCCCTCTCTCTTTAGGGTAAATCAATCTGAAGCCTTACCGAATACAAACACTCCCTCATGTGTATATAACGGAAATAAGCCCACAGTATAGAAATAAAATATCACTTAGCTTTCCTGTATACGATCCTTTGAGACAGGGCCCTGTGTCGACCAGGAGTTAACTTTCACAGTATTCTATCCGTGGCAGGAAAAGAATAAACCTTCGGACTCCTTGTGAGGATCTGAGACCAACTCGTCACGGCCGACCTAGAGCTTTATCAACAGAGCGACCAGCACATTAGAAAGAATACTTTTACTTCAGTCGACATTATAAATCATAATGTAATACACAAATACACACGTCTCCCATATATATATATATATATATATATATATATCCAAGAAGAGGGACGGCACTCATAGGATTTTGCAACAAACATATTGCATTCCAATAAGAAAAAGTTCCAAAGATTACATCAACGTTTCAGTGTAGAACACCATCATCAGGATGCACAGAAATCACATACACGAACAATGGTGAACATAAAAGTAACAGCAACTTACCAGCCTTATAAAGACCCCTAAATGACAACACCACAAACACGTGAGCCGCCCGGCTTGCCCGCCAGCATCGCGGGGCGCATGCCAGTGACGTCATCCTCATGCGCGCCCTGGCCGCGTCTCGCAGCAATCATGACAACGGCCGCGGTTACCATGGAAGCCCACAACGCAGCTGTGTCATTGGACTAGACGGCCCGCGTCACGCCGTCGTCAGAGCTGTGGGCATGGCCAGTACGTGTCACCAAAACAAACAATAACAAATACACTTTAAAAACAACACCGGATCCCCAGTGTGTAAAAAAGCAGAGAATCATGAAACCCGCCGTAAACAGAGGACAGCGAGGACAACATTAGAAACCAGTACATATGCATTATATCACAAACAGCATCCTGGTTTTAATTAACTGTACCATAACAACTATAGGCTAGTTGTAGACTACCAGCCACATATGTAAAAATGCTATATGGACTCAACTATGCAAACACTATCAAGCTAGACTGTTCCAACAGATTTTTTCGTTTAAGCCCCGTGGGGCGACAGTGTCAAGCCGGACAATCCATCTTGCTTCCATAATAAGAAATTGTTTGTTTCTATCTCCACCACGCTTGAACTCAGGTAAGTGATCGATAATCATGTATTTGAGACTGGCCAGGCTATGCTTTCTATCAGCAAAATGTTGTGCTACCGGTTGTTCACTCTTGCCAGAAATTAATGCTGCACGTATGGCTGATCGGTGTTGATTGGCACGTTCCTTAAACTGACGAATGGTTTTTCCTACATAATAGTACCCACACGGGCAACGAATTATGTAGATAACAAATGTAGTTGTACACGTTACTACATGTCTAATTGGAATGTATTTACCACTGAGCGGATGTCTAAATGAACTGCCAACATCAAGATGATTGCAGGTGGCACAATTGATACACCTATAACATCCAGCCTTACGTCTGGACAACGTTCTTGTAGATTCGTTCTTAAACCTAGAGATGTCTTTACGCACAACCATGTCACAAATGTTTCTCCCACAACGATAACAAGCCATAGGAGACTTGTTTTTCAAACCGCTTAGTTCAGTATCCGTACTAATGATCGGCCATAGTGCCTTGGTAGCTTGAGATGTAATGTTGCTGCTAGTTGTGAAGAGAGAAGGCCACATAATTCTATTCGACTGATGTTGTTTACGGTTACTGGGAAGAAATAGAGTTTCACGAGGAATATCGAGCACTTTCTTTTTCTGTTGTAACAATAGTTGCTCCGGATACCCCCGACAAATAAATTTTGAAACCATGTCAGCTAATTGCAATTCTAGCATGGCTCTATCACTGTTAATTCTGGCTACACGAAGCATTTGTGTATAAGGCAATCCTGCTCTTAATGCTGATGGATGATGGCTGGAGAACCTAAGCAGAGTGTTGCAGTCTGTGGGTTTAGAGTAGACTGATGTCATTAAACGTCCCTCATGATTAGTTAGTTTAACATCCAAAAACTCAATTTCCTGGTAGCTCATTCTATAGGTGAATTTGATAGAGCCCTGAGCAAGATTAATGCTATCAATAAAGGAACAAAAAGCTTCCTGAGAGCCTGACCAGAATACAATCAAATCGTCAATGTACCGTAGGAACAATTTGGTGTGTTGCATGAACTCCGGCTGACTGAGGAACAGTCTGTTCTCCTGAATAAACATGAATATGTTTGCATAAGTCGGTGAGACATTTGATCCCATTGCACACACGGCTGTCTGGACGTAATACTGAGAGTCAAAAAGAAAATAATTACGATGTAATACTAAAGATAGCAGTTGTAACACAAACTCTAGATCTGGCCCACTGTAACTGCGATTTCCCCGCAGAAATTCCGCAGCAGCTGCAAGGCCTTCATCGTGCAGAATTGAAGTGTACAAACTGTGTACACCCAGTGTACACATCAGTAAATCGAAAGGACCCTTGGTGAATTCACACACCGCAGCCAAAAACGCAGAGGTGTCTTTAAGATAGGTGGGCCAGATCTAGAGTTTGTGTTACAACTGCTATCTTTAGTATTACATCGTAATTATTTTCTTTTTGACTCTCAGTATTACGTCCAGACAGCCGGGTGTGCAATGGGATCAAATGTCTCACCGACTTATGCAAACATATTCATGTTTATTCAGGAGAACAGACTGTTCCTCAGTCAGCCGGAGTTCATGCAACACACCAAATTGTGATGTAATCTTTGGAACTTTTTCTTATTGGAATACAATGTTTGTTGCAAAATCCTATGAGTGCCGTCCCTCTTCTTGGAAATATCTAATCATGGCTACCCCATGATAGGACTGGATCACCAAGGTATTTGTGTTTATTTTATTTCGGGTGCCTATATTGCCTCAAGTCTGGACGATTTTTTTCTACCCCTTTTTCCCTTTTTTTGATTTGGTTTACAGTTTTTAACCATTTGGGTACTGGATAAAACATGTCATCTGCGGAAGCAGTACCAGGATTCAGTAACATTACACTACCGGTGGGAGAAGCACTAGTACTTACAGACTCGGATGCAGAATCTATCCTTTTTTCAGACAAGTTTCAAGATTCCTGTGGGAATGAAACTATAGAACAAATCTTCCTAGCACTGAATAGATTGAAAAAACGTGAAATTGATTTTTATTACCACGGAGTAACCCTTTCCGACTATTATCGGGACAAAAAAATTCCACGGGGGTTCCGCATACGGAATACCCCCACCATTGGCCGCCATAATCCAGATTTTTGCCGACGCTGGGCGGCCGTACTCAACAAATGCTCATACGATTTGATTCTCCTAGTGATAGAAGAATCACGTAGAGAACTCAATCTTGCAAAAGATAAAATTACAGCGTTTGAAGTAACCCATCAAGAATTACTCAAGTCTACAACAGCACAAGAGTTTGTCAGTAAGTTGACGGCGGACATAGATAAGTACCGCACAGAATTGATTCAGTTCAAAAAGTCCAAACGTGTCACGGTGGACAAAGATTATCTAGAACAGAAGGTCTATGCGTGGGCCTACAATCGCAACCCCGCTACAGATAGAAGACCAAGATTCAGACGTCACAAGAAATTTAACTTAGACACTGACAACTCTAGTGCGAGATCCTCAAGTGATACAGAATGTGCAGAAGCAACAGCATCAAAAAACTCCAAAAGGCCCCCATCGGGGGTCACTACCAGGGCAAAGCGAGCCCCCAAAAAAGGCGCTACACCCGCCGAGGTGGACAGTGGACGAGGCACTTCAAAAAAGACCACCAGCAAGAAGACATAGTCTTCAATCTATCAACACGTACTCTTACTCCTGATGAAA
The DNA here is from genome assembly GCF_028390025.1 of Pseudophryne corroboree. Classification (NCBI taxonomy): domain Eukaryota; kingdom Metazoa; phylum Chordata; class Amphibia; order Anura; family Myobatrachidae; genus Pseudophryne; species Pseudophryne corroboree. The sequence goes on from NC_086447.1 coordinate 258,445,892, forward strand.
CTTCTGTTCTGAATAAAGGACTGTCCTTCGTCCCCATGAAAAAACCTGACGCCTTTCAGAATAAAGTTGACCTCTTTAAATTCGGACGTAGGGTCCGTCTCAAAGAATTCTTTGGTGATGAAACTACCACTGCTGCACTTCTGCCTCCGGTTTCCAAACCATCTACTTTTGATCCAGCATCAAGCAACTCCAACATCAAATGCTTTGTCAACCACATGAGTAATATGTATGACAACATGGACATGCAACTTGTCCCCCAAAAGGGCAACCTGAGCAACTCTGAGTACAAGGCATTGAAAAACCTGGGTACCTATACAGACATAGTTATACGCCCTGCCGACAAAGGCGGGGGGATAGTCGTCCAGGACCTCATCGCCTACAAAAGTCAAATCTATACCCAACTCCAGGACAATGCCACTTATTCATTATTACCCATGGATCCTACTGTGGCGTACAAAAGGGAGCTGGATGAAATCCTACAGCAGGCCACCCTGGAACATGTTATCGACAATAAAATGAAAGAAGCACTCACACAGGATTGGCCGATTATTCCGGTACTCTACACCATACCTAAACTTCATAAGAACCCCACCAGCCCCCCCTGGGCGCCCGATAATTGCGGCTCGTGATTCCTTATACTACATGGTGTCTAAATATTTAGACCACTTTCTTCAACCTGTGGTACAAGATCAAACCACTTGCCTTAAGGACACTACAGCATTTCTTTCCAAGTTGGCTACCCTTACTCCACTTCCAGAGAGACTCCTGATGTGCACGGTCGATGTGGTCAGTCTTTACACCAACATTCCGCACCAGCGCGGTCTGCAGGCTATTAAAAGGGCCATTTCATGTAATATTAACTACACAGGCCCAGATATCAACTTCTTTATTCAATTGCTGGAACTGACCCTGACCCGCAACTACTTCATGTTTGATGGTCGCATCTACCTACAAAGATCTGGATGCGCAATGGGGTCTTGTGTGGCTCCGAGCCTAGCCAACCTATTTATGTGCGAAGTGGAACAAGATTTGTTCTTATCAAACCCGGCTGTAGCACACAAAATTAAGGCCTATTTTCGTTATATCGACGACATCTTCATACTTTGGGCTGACACTGAGGATACTTTTACGAAGGCTATGCAGGACATTAACACAATGGACGCATCCATTAAATTTACCTTTACAACCAGCTTTGAACAAATCAATTACCTCGATGTCCTGATCACACAGGATGAGGCACACAGGCTCCATACCTCTTTATTCGTAAAACCTACGGACAGAAACACCTCGCTGCATGCAGCCAGCTTCCACCCTCCAGCACTAAAGTGGGGCTTGCCGTACTCCCAATTCATCAGAATCCTACGAATCTGTAGTGACCGCACAGATGCCATTTTCCACATCGAGCAAATGTCGCGCAAATTCCTCAATAGAGGGTATAAATGGCATCACTTAAAGAAAGCTAAGGAGAGAGCACTGTCACTGGATCGTATGAACCTTCTACAAACTACGACCAAAGAGCAGCAACAGGGTCGGATCCCTTGGCCACAAGATTTCTCTACTTTTAGCGCTACAGCTATGAAAACGGCAAAACGGTTATAGCCTATTCTATCACATGATAAACAGCTACCAAGACTGGCCAAATCACGGATCTTACCGTCATTCCGTAGAGGAAAAAACATTAAGGATATTGTGGTACATAACGACATCACAAGGATGAAACCTACAGTGCCAATGCACTTTCTTTCACGCAAAGCCGGCAACTACAAGTGCTTGGGTTGCACTACTTGCAGCAGTCTGGAAACTGGCGATTCTTTTTACCATCCTAGATCTGGTAAAAGGTTCAGCATTACTCAATCATTCACCTGTTCCAGTCGATATGTCATATATTACATCAAATGCCCATGTGGGCTCCTGTACATAGGCAAGACAATACGACAATTTAAAGAGCGAATTGCCTTACATCGCTCCAGCATTCGGGCTGCATTGGAAGGACGCGGGTCTGACCAACCCGTTGCCCGTCATTTTAAAGAATTTCAACATAACCTTGCTTCTATCCGTTACAAGATAATAGATGGAGTTCCTGACAACCCTAGGGGTGGCAACCGCGGTCGTCTTCTATTGCAAAGAGAAGCCCGTTGGATACATACCCTCCAAACGGTCAAACCGTTTGGTTTGAATGATATGCTTTCTTATACATGTTTCTTATGAGCTATCAGTCTGTGTCATCTGTTTCATAGTCCTCAATGCATAGCCCTTTTGACATCGTATTTGTTACATTATCAGTCTCTATTCGTTTATTAACAAATTCATTTATGCTAGTTATCATTGTATATCTGGCTAGTATATCAGGGCTTGTGGCATCAGCATACTCTATATTCGTATGTTCATGTCTATATCTTATTCTGCACAGTCTAACCCCTGTTGATTGCCATTTCTGCTTTATTAGATTGATTATACTGCCTCTTGACTCATACTGTGCTCTCCTTTTACATATGGCTGCTGTATTTGTTCCCTTCCAGTACCATTACACTTGTCCCCATGGTTACGGGTTACACAATTGTCTTCACCACGCCCCCTGGAGACGCCGGGTCGCCGGCGCCGGCGCGCGCCCATGACGTCAGCGGGTCTCCCGGAGAGCGGCGGTTGTCTGCACACGAGGTGTCACTGGTAATGTATAAATGTTTTCTTTTTTATATGTATAGTAGGTCTTGATAAAAGGGCATAGCCCTGAAACGTTGACTGAAAGCTATAGCACTAGCAGTTGTGTTTTCTTTATGAGTCTCTTTGAGTGCCAGCGATTTTGTGATTCTATATATATATATATATATATATAACATACATATAAGTGGATTGTCCCAAACCGTAGGGTCCCTAGTGACAGTATTGTGTACTGTATGTGTATGACCATGTGCTGACATGCCCCCGTTGTGGATCAGACAGGAAACCATATGGTCGAGAGAAACCCTAGTATTTGTCGACAAACCGGGAGTAGTATCCCACACCTACTACCATATCAGTGCTTGAGCTACATGCCCAAGGAACCGTACCATACATATACATACAAATATATATATATATATATATATATATATATACTGACCTAAGGCAGTTACAGCATGTTAAGTTACTATCAGTAAAAAACAGTGTGTGCCGACAGGGTCACCCGCATACAACTGTGTCACCCAAATAGTGTTCCCTTTAGACCAGTAACCAATTACCGACCTGCTGACACTGCATAAACTGCATCGAGGACCAATAGGTGCCAGTGATGCCGACAGCGATCCCCTTTAGCGACAGATCACTGAATCCTGTCGACATATGTCGACTAAAAAACTATAATGGGCATTTTGACCAAAGCACACAGGGTACATGCAATAGTCCCATTTAACCACCAAGTGTGATAATCTAAACACTGTGCCCCCCCCCCCCACGATTGAACACACTGTATATAAGATCCACAGCGTTAAACAGTGGTCACGATGCTGCCCAGGGCTCCCCTCCCTTGCACCCTGCACCCGTGTGATCCATTGGCGCGGGAGTAAGTGGCGCGCAGCGCTGCTCCATGCCGGGGGGGATCGGGACACTGGCTACCCGTACAACTAGTGTCTACACCCCGAACAAGTTGAAAACATGCTGCCCAGGGCGCCCCCCCCCCCCCCCCTCGCGCCCTGCACCCGAGTGAGCCTTCAGTGCGGGAGTAAGTGGTGCGCAGCGCCGCTTTCAGCCGGCGGGGGACAGGACACGGCTACCCTTCCATCTAGTATCTACACCCTGCACAAGTGTAAAACATGCCGCTCAGGGCGCCCCCTCCCTGCGCCCTGCACCCGTATGAGCCGTCGGCGCGGGAGTCCCTGGCGCGTATGATGCGCTATGCTGGCGGGGGTATGGGACACGGTGCCGAGGCACCGAGAAAGACTCTAATGCCAGCATCATGAGAATATCAGTAACTTGCTGCCCAGAGCGTTCCCCCCCAGCGCCCTGCACCCTGTGAGTGCCGTAGTGTGGGAGCATGGAAAGCAGCGCTACCGCTGCGCATACCTCGGTTACTGAAGTCTTCTGCCGTCACTGAAGTCTTCTGTTCTTCTCATACTCACCCGGCTTCTTTCTTCTGGCTTCTGTGAGGGGGATGACGGCGCGGCTCCGGGAACAAGCAGCTAGGCGAACCAAGTGATCGAACCCTCTGGAGCTAATGGTGTCCAGTAGCATAAGAAGCAGAGCCCTTAAACTAAGAAGAAGTAGGTCTGACTTCTCTCCCCTCAGTCCCACGATGCAGGGAGCCTGTAGCCAACAGGTCTCCCTGAAAATAAAAAACCTAACATAAAGTCTTTTAGAGAAACTCAGTAGAGCTCCACTAGTGTGTGTCCATTCATGCCTGGACACAAAGTCTAACTGGGGTCTGGAGGAGGGGCGTGGAGGGAGGAGCCAGTTCACACCCAGTTTAAGTCTTTGTAGTGTGCCCAGACTCCTGCGGATCCGTCTATACCCCATGGTCCTTTTGGAGTCCCCAGCATCCTCTAGGACGTAAGAGAAATATATATATATATATATATATAAACACGAGGAACCACTGCACTCGCCATTCCCAGGGGTTGGGGTGTGGTGGGCTGTGACCACCGAATTCAAATATACCAAACAGAAAACCCAGCACTCTCCTAAGCAGCTTCATTCACCTTAATGCTTTAATATACATCTAAATAAACAATGGGGTTTTGGTTCATAAACCAAAACCCCATTGTTTATTTAGATGTATATTAAAGCATTAAGGTGAATGAAGCTGCTTAGGAGAGTGCTGGGTTTTCTGTTTGGTATATTTGAGTTCGGTGGTCACAGTCCAGCGCACCCCAACCCCTGGGAATGGCGAGTGCAGTGGTTCCTTGTGTTTGTTTGTATAACAGGGTTAAGTTTTAATTGGCCCATTTGTGACCATATCTCTCTCTCATGCACCCCTAAGCTCATTTACCTTTAACCTGGGTCAGCTGCTGTTTAGGTGTGTTGGTGACTGTCTCACTTTGAAAGCCATTAGTCTGTTGGCAGGTGAGCTGTAAACCAAGTAAGCACACTTGTGTAGTTGAGTTATTTGTTTTGGTGACTGTCTTACCTTTTAAAAGCCATAAGTGTGGCAGGTAAGCTCTAAACCAGAAAAGCACATTTTCCTCTATGAGACAGCAGTTGCCAGGTTTCTATAAAATCTATGTGAAAGTTTGTGATAGAGTAGGACTTGCTGTGAAATGGGGTCCCGTGGAGTGGGCCGCAAGCTTACATGCATTGTACAATTCATAAACCAAAACCCCATTGTTTATTTAGATGTATATTAAAGCATTAAGGTCAATGAAGCTGCTTAGGAGAGTGCTGGGTTTTCTGTAGTGATGTGCACCGGACATTTTTCGGGTTTTGTGTTTAGGTTTTAGATTCGGTTCCGCGGCCGTGTTTTGGATTCGGACGCGTTTTGGCAAAACCTCACCGAAATTTTTTTGTCGGATTCGGGTGTGTTTTGGATTCGGGTGTTTTTTTCAAAAAACCCTAAAAACAGCTTAAATCATAGAATTTGGGGGTCATTTTGATCCCATAGTATTATTAACCTCAATAACCATAATTTCCACTCATTTCCAGTCTATTCTGAACACCTCACACCTCACAATATTATTTTTAGTCCTAAAATTTGCACCGAGGTCGCTGTGTGACTAAGCTAAGCGACACAAGTGGCCGACACAAACACCTGGCCCATCTAGGAGTGGCACTGCAGTGTCAGACAGGATGGCACTTCAAAAAAATTGTCCCCAAACAGCACATGATGCAAAGAAAAAAAGAGGCGCACCAAGGTCACTGTGTGACTAAGCTAAGCGACACAAGTGGCCGACACAAACACCTGGCCCATCTAGGAGTGGCACTGCAGTGTCAGACAGGATGGCACTTCAAAAAAATAGTCCCCAAACAGCACATGATGCAAAGAAAAAAAGAGGCGCACCAAGGTCGCTGTGTGACTAAGCTAAGCGACACAAGTGGCCGACACAAACACCTGGCCCATCTAGGAGTGGCACTGCAGTGTCAGACAGGATGGCACTTCAAAAAAATTGTCCTCAAACAGCACATGATGCAAAGAAAAATGAAAGAAAAAAGAGGTGCAAGATGGAATTGTCCTTGGGCCCTCCCACCCACCCTTATGTTGTATAAACAGGACATGCACACTTTAACGAACCCATCATTTCAGCGACAGGGTCTGTCACACGACTGTGACTGAAATGACTGGTTGGTTTGGGCCCCCACCAAAAAACAAGCAATCAATCTCTCCTTGCACAAACTGGCTCTACAGAGGCAAGATGTCCTCCTCCTCATCATCCTCCGATTCCTCACCCCTTTCACTGTGTACATCTCCCTCCTCACAGATTATTAATTCGTCCCCACTGGAATCCACCATCTCAGGTCCCTGTGTACTTTCAGGAGGCAATTGCTGGTGAATGTCTCCATGCAGGAATTGATTATAATTCATTTTGATGAACATCATCTTCTCCACATTTTCTGGAAGTAACCTCGTACGCCGATTGCTGCCAAGGTGAGCGGCTGCACTAAACACTCTTTCGGAGTACACACTGGAGGGAGGGCAACTTAGGTAGAATAAAGCCAGTTTGTGCAAGGGCCTCCAAATTGCCTCTTTTTCCTGCCAGTATACGTACGGACTGTCTGACGTGCCTACTTGGATGCGGTCACTCATATAATCCTCCACCATTCTTTCAATGGTGAGAGAATCATATGAAGTGACAGTAGACGACATGTCAGTAATCGTTGGCAGGTCCTTCAGTCCGGACCAGATGTCAGCACTCGCTCCAGACTGCCCTGCATCACCGCCAGCGGGTGGGCTCGGAATTCTTAGCCTTTTCCTCGCACCCCCAGTTGCGGGAGAATGTGAAGGAGGAGATGTTGACGGGTCACGTTCCGCTTGACTTGACAATTTTTTCACCAGCAGGTCTTTGAACCTCTGCAGACTTGTGTCTGCCGGAAAGAGACATACAACGTAGGTTTTAAATCTAGGATCGAGCATGGTGGCCAAAATGTAGTGCTCTGATTTCAACAGATTGACCACCCGTGAATCCTGGTTAAGCGAATTAAGGGCTCCATCCACAAGTCCCACATGCCTAGCGGAATCGCTCTGTTTTAGCTCCTCCTTCAATGTCTCCAGCTTCTTCTGCAAAAGCCTGATGAGGGGAATGACCTGACTCAGGCTGGCAGTGTCTGAACTGACTTCACGTGTGGCAAGTTCAAAGGGTTGCAGAACCTTGCACAACGTTGAAATCATTCTCCACTGCGCTTGAGTCAGGTGCATTCCCCCTCCTTTGCCTATATCGTGGCCAGATGTATAGGCTTGAATGGCCTTTTGCTGCTCCTCCATCCTCTGAAGCATATAGAGGGTTGAATTCCACCTCGTTACCACCTCTTGCTTCAGATGATGGCAGGGCAGGTTCAGGAATGTTTGGTGGTGCTCCAGTCTTCTGTACGTGGTGGCTGAATGCCGAAAGTGGCCCGCAATTCTTCGGGCCACCGACAGCATCTCTTGCACGCCCCTGTCGTTTTTTAAATAATTCTGCACCACCAAATTCAATGTATGTGCAAAACATGGGACGTGCTGGAATTTGCCCAGATGTAATGCACGCACAATATTGCTGGCGTTGTCCGATGTCACAAATCCCCAGGAGAGTCCAATTGGGGTAAGCCATTCTGCGATGATCTTCCTCAGTTTCCGTAAGAGGTTGTCAGCTGTATGCCTCTTCTGGAAAGCGGTGATACAAAGCGTAGCCTGCCTAGGAACGAGTTGGCGTTTGCGAGATGCTGGTACTGGTGCCGCCGCTGCTGTTCTTGCTGCGGGAGGCAATACATCTACCCAGTGGGCTGTCACAGTCATATAGTCCTGAGTCTGCCCTGCTCCACTTGTCCACATGTCCGTGGTTAAGTGGACATTGGGTACAACTGCATTTTTTAGGACACTGGTGAGTCTTTTTCTGAGGTCTGTGTACATTTTCGGTATCGCCTGCCTAGAGAAATGGAACCTAGATGGTATTTGGTACCGGGGACACAGTACCTCAATCAAGTCTCTAGTTGCCTCTGAATTAACGGTGGATACCGGAACTACGTTTCTCACCGCCCAGGCTGCCAAGGCCTGAGTTATCTGCTTTGCAGCAAGATGACTGCTGTGATATTTCATCTTCCTCGCAAAGGACTGTTGGACAGTCAATTGCTTACTGGAAGTAGTACAAGTGGTCTTCCGACTTCCCCTCTGGGATGACGATCGACTCCCAGCAGCTACAACAGCAGCGCCAGCAGCAGTAGGCGTTACACTCAAGGATGCATCGGAGGAATCCCAGGCAGGAGAGGACTCGTCAGACTTGCCAGTGACATGGCCTGCAGGACTATTGGCTTTCCTGGGTAAGGAGGAAATTGACACTGAGGGAGTTGGTGGGGTGGTTTGCAGGAGCTTGGTTACAAGAGGAAGGGATTTAGTGGTCAGTGGACTGCTTCCGCTGTCACCCAAAGTTTTTGAACTTGTCACTGACTTATGATGAATGCGCTGCAGGTGATGTATAAGGGAGGATGTTCCGAGGTGGTTAACGTCCTTACCCCTACTTATTACAGCTTGACAAAGGCAACACACGGCTTGACACCTGTTGTCCGCATTTGTGTTGAAATAATTCCACACCGAAGAGGTGATTTTTTTTGTATTTTGACCAGGCATGTCAATGGCCATATTCGTCCCACGGACAACAGGTGTCTCCCCGGGTGCCTGACTTAAACAAACCACCTCACCATCAGAATCCTCCTTGTCAATTTCCTCCCCAGCGCCAGCAACACCCATATCCTCATCCTGGTGTACTTCAACAGTGACATCTTCAATTTGACTATCAGGAACTGGACTGCGGGTGCTCCTTCCAGCACTTGCAGGGGGCGCGCAAATGGTGGAAGGCGCAAGCTCTTCCCGTCCAGTGTTGGGAAGGTCAGGCATCGCAAACGACACAATTGGACTCTCCTTGGGGATTTGTGATTTAGAAGAACGCACAGTTCTTTGCTGTGCTTTTGCCAGCTTAAGTCTTTTCATTTTTCTAGCGAGAGGATGAGTGCTTCCATCCTCATGTGATGCTGAACCACTAGCCATGAACATAGGCCAGGGCCTCAGCCGTTCCTTGCCACTCCGTGTCGTAAATGGCATATTGGCAAGTTTACGCTTCTCCTCAGATGCTTTTAATTTTGATTTTTGGGTCATTTTACTGAACTTTTGTTTTTTGGATTTTACATGCTCTCTACTATGACATTGGGCATCGGCCTTGGCAGACGACGTTGATGGCATTTCATCATCTCGGCCATGACTAGTGGCAGCAGCTTCAGCACGAGGTGGAAGTGGATCTTGATCTTTACCTATTTTAACCTCCACATTTTTGTTCTCCATTTTTTAATGTGTGGAATTATATGCCAGTATCAATAGCAATGGCCTACTACTATATATACTGCGCACAACTGAAATGCACCACAGGTATGGATGGATAGTATACTTGACGACACAGAGGTAGGTAGAGCAGTGGCCTTCCGTACCGTACTGCTATATATACTGGTGGTCACTGTCAGCAAACTGCAAAACTAAAATGCACCACAGGTATAGAATCTAGATGGATAGTATACTTAATGACGACACAGAGGTAGGTACAGCAGTGGCCTTCCGTACCGTACTGCTATATATAGTATACTGGTGGTCACTGTGTCAGCAAAACTCTGCACTGTACTCCTCCTATATAATATTATACTGGTGGTCCCGACTCCCCAGTCCCCACAATAAAGCAGCACACTGAGCACAGATATGGAGTGTTTTTCAGGCAGACAACGTATAATGGTGGTCACTGTCAGCAAAACTCTGCACTGTACTCCTCCTATATAATATTAATTATACTGGTGGTCCCCAGTCCCCACAATAAAGCAGCACACTGAGCACAGATATGGAGTGTTTTTCAGGCAGACAACGTATACTGGTGGTCACTGTCAGCAAAACTCTGCACTGTACTCCTGCTATATAATACATCTGCTCCCCAGTCCCCACAATTAAGCAGTGTGAGCACAGATATATGCAGCACACTGAGCACAGATATGGAGCGTTTTTTTCAGGCAGAGAACGGATAACTGGTGGTCACTGATCAGCAAAACTCTGCACTGTACTCCTCCTATATTATACAGCTGCTCCCCAGTCCTCCCCACAATGAATTAAGCAATAAGCACAATCAAATTCAACAATAACGGAGAGGACGCCAGCCACGTCCTCTCCCTAACATTTCCAATGCACGAGTGAAAATGGCGTCGACGCGCGGCTGCTTATATAGAATCCGAATCTCGCGAGAATCCGACAGCGGGATAATGACGTTCGGGCGCGCTCGGGTTACCCGAACCATACGGGAGAATCCGTGTATGGCTCGGACCCGTGTAAAAAGGGTGAAGTTCGGGGGGGTTCGGTTTCCGAGAAACCGAACCCGCTCATCACTAGTTTTCTGTTTGGTATATTTGAGTTCGGTGGTCACAGCCCACCGCACCCCAACCCCTGGGAATGGCGAGTGCAGTGGTTCCTCGTGTTTGTTTGTATAACAGGGTTAATTTTTAATTGGCCCATTTGTGACCATATCTCTCTCTCTCATGCACCCCTAAGCTCATTTACCTTTAACCTGGATCAGCTGCTATTTAGGTGTGTTGGTGACTGTCTCACTTTGAAAGCCATTAGTCTGTTGGCAGGTGAGCTGTAAACCAGGTAAGCACAGAGCCGGATTAAAGGGGGTGCCCAGGGTGTCAGTACCCTGGGCCCCCCTGTCTTAAGGGGCCCCCCGGCCGGAGCTCTGCACCACTCTACAGGTTGCCAGGGCAGGAGGGATCCATGCTGTGCATGCGGCTTCCTCCCCTCCTCTCGGGCAACGGTCAGGGACTGAGTCAATCAATCTCCAGCCTTCGCTGCTGCCAGGAGAGATGCTGCTGGCAGCAGAGGCTGGAGATTGCTTGACTCAGTCCCCGACCGTGCTGCCCGAGAGGAGGGGAGGAAGCCGCATGCACAGCCACACTCCTCCCCCGGCAGCCTAGTGTCTTCTCTTCTCCCCCTGCTGCAGCGCGGCTCCCGTTGCCTGTGACCGGGGGAGGTGAGCAGCACGTGCAGCAGGGTGGGGGGGAGCGCTGGTGGTTGGCGGGAGTGGGGAGCTGGTGGTCGGTGGGGGGGCCCTGCTGTCTTGGGTGCCCTGGCCCCCCCCGAGGGCTTAATCCGGCCCTGGGTAAGCACACTTGTGTAGTTGTGTTATTTGGTTTGGTGACTGTCTTACCTTTTAAAAGCCATAAGTGTGGCAGGTAAGCTTTAAACCAGATAAGCACATTTTCCTCTATGAGACAGCAGTTGCCAGGTTTCTATAAAATCTATGTGAAAGTTTGTGATAGAGTAGGACTTGTGGTGAAATGGGGTCCCGTGGAGTGGGCCGCAAGCTTACATGCATTGTACAATTCATAAACCAAAACCCCATTGTTTATTTAGATGTATATTAAAGCATTAAGGTGAATGAAGCTGCTTAGGAGAGTGCTGGGTTTTCTGTTTGGTGTGTATATATATATATATATATATATATATATAAATAGAGCGATGTGGTCATGGGCTACTTGCACCCCGCCCTGTGAGTGGTAAGTTTGGCTGTGTACCCCGCTTTTGTGGTGGAGAGTGCTGTGTTACATGCACCCCACCCTGTGAGTGGTAAGTGCATAGCTGTACCCCAATTCTGGGGTGGCGAGTGCTGTGGTTTTCTCTGTGTGTGTGTGTGTGTGTGTGTGTGTGTGTGTGTGTGTATGTATATATATATATATATATATATATATACACGGCAGTATCAATGAACATATACGGCAGTATAAGTGGACATATACGGCAGGACCACTGGACTGAATTTATACACCAGTACCACTGGATTATACGGCAGGATCACTGGACTTATACGCCAGTACCACTGGAAATATATGGCAGGATCACTGGAATTATACGGCAGGACCACTGGATTTATACAGCAGTATCAATGGACATACAGTGGGCCAGATGTACTAAGCCTGAAAAGTGATAAATATCACAGTGATAAAGTACCAGCCAATCGGCTCCTAACTGTCATTTTTCAAACACAGCCTGTAATATGGCAGTTAGGAGCCGATTGGCTGGCGCTTTATCACAGTGATATTTATCACTTTTCAGGCTTAGTACATCTCCCCCAGTATGCGACAGTTTCACTGGACATATATGGCAGTATCACTGGACTGGACTTATACACCAGTACCACTGGAATTATACGGCAGCACCGCTGGACATATACGGCAGTATCACTGGACATATATGGCAGTATCACTGGACATATACAGCAGCACAGGGACACCACCACTGGACTGATGCAGGACAACACAGCACCAATGCAATGGACTGGACTTATACAGCAGCACTGGACATATGACAGCAGAGGACACCACCATTGTGACTGGACTGATGTAGCACAAGACACCACCACTGGACTAATGCAGCACAACACAGCACCACTGGACTGGACTTATACAGCAGCATTGGACATATGGCAGCAGAGGACACAACCACTGTGACTGGACAGATGCAGCACAAGACACCACCACTGTGACTGGACAGATGCAGCACAAGACACGACCACTGAGGACAGAGACACGTCCACTCTCTACACTCTCCAATGCCGGAGTGAAAATGGCGGGGACACGCGACTCCTTAAATAGAATCCAAACCCCACTAGAATCCGACAGCCGGATGATGACGTTTTTCCTCGTTCTGGTTTCCGAGTACAGTGGGAAAACCCGAGCCGGGCTCGGGTAATGAAGTTCGGGGGGGTTCGGTTCTCTGAGAACCGAACCCGCTCATCTCTAATAAGAATCGGGCGTAACCTGGGAGATACAGTTCCCTAATCACCTCATAAAAGTGTCTCTTAGTACCAGCTTTCCGTGTCTACTAGGTTGCAGTCTGAATTTAACTGACCCTGCAAGCAGTTGCTGACTAGTGAATGAGTTTGTAGCTACTCCAAGTACAAAGAAGTCCCTTTAAGTCTTTGCAGTGTGAATGCCTTACCACTTGCAGTCCCAAAGGTAGTAGATAAAGCAAATAAATCACAGTAAATCGCAGAATGTAGCACAGTTCATAAGTGCGGAATAGCAGGCAGAAGGTACACAGTTTAAAGCAAGCAGTACAGTGTGGACTGAAGAATAGCATGCAAATTCCTCACAGAGTTCAGTCAAGATGGGGAAGCATGCTTAAGCTGACAGGTTCAACAAGGGATTAATTAATGTGCTGACAGCATAATTCTCTTACAGTATGTTGCAAAGGAGAACAGTTTTTTTAGGCACACAAAATGAGTGAAAACGAATTTATACCTCAAGCTGAGTCAGCGTCTTTGGCCCTGCTTAGCGGAGTCTGCAGGGGCGGGAATGGCAGTGTCTCTCTGTGTGTCGCTACCTTCTGTGCCACTATAAACTGACAGGTGAACTCTAAGGGTTTCTAAGGATGCTAACAACTCGATGTGAGATAGCGCTGGTGAAACAAGATAACTTACTCCCCTAACCAGGGCGTTAGGCAACTAAGGTAAATGAAGAGGGTCACTTTTCTAGAAGCAAACATCTCCTGAGCCGGCAGCCCTAAAAGTTATACAGTCTACAAGTCTCTATCTAAGTCTGTGGTAAGATTACAGGGAGGTATGTTTTTTGAGGTACCACAGTTCCCAGCACAGCATTATATCCCTCGGAGTCATCTGATTTCCCCCTGATTTCTCTACTCAATAACTGAGTAGAAAGGGGTAATGGCAGAGTGTCTCTCCTTCTCATTAGCTGTGAGAGTTGTCCCTAACTGCAGGTGTTGGCTGAGGTGTTTGTGCAGCAGAAGGAGGTACCTGTCGGCTTCTCTCCGTGCTGGACAAGCGGGTGCCCCTGCAGTGGCTCAAAGTTCTCTCTCCCTGCGTGCGGCACTTCTCCACAGTGGGTCACGGCTCTCACCAGCTCCGGTTTTGGCAGCGGGCGATGATTCAGGGCTCCCTCACCACCGATCTCCTCCACGGCAGGCTGGCAGCGGCGGATGTGTGCCGGCTCTGATCGCGGTGGGCGGCTGGCAGCTCTCAGCTCCCGTCTTCCACTCGGCTCCTGTCAGTGGATCCTCCTTCAGCGCGGCTCTCATCAGCGGGTCATGGCACCTCTCTTTCCTCAGAGGGCTCTCTACCACCACAATGGGCACGAACCCCGCCTCTCGGATTCCCGCTCCACAGCAGCCAATCATCCCTCTCCTAGCCTTCCCGCTCGGAGGAGCTGCGACTAGGATTCCCAGGGTCCCTGACTGTGTCCACTGTGTTAGGGCTGCCGCCGACGTCATCATAGGGGGTGATGAGAAGGGGTATTAAGGGGCTCTCCCTCGGGTGGTTTCAGTCAATAGCGATGTTGCCAGTAATATATATATATATATGTAGTCCATAGCAGATAGCAGCCGGCACTGCAACCCTGAAACAGCAACAAGTCTCCGTGCAGCAGTGTAAACTCACATGCACTCCTCCTGAAATCACGGCACTGGAGACAGTTTGTATATGAGCAAATGACTTGTATTCAGGTAGACGCACATTTCGGAGCTACAGCTCCGTCCTCAGTACCTTACAAGTTTTTTGCTGATCTTGTAAGGTACTGAGGACGGAGCTGTAGCTCCGAAACGTGCGTCTACCTAAATACAAGTCATTTGCTCATATGCAAACTGTCTCCAGTGCCGTGATTTCAGGAGGAGTATATATATATATATATATATATATAAAACCCCTATACGTTCAGGTAACGGGACCTTTTCAGAGTGTCACACTCTATGTGCTGACATTGGCTCACTTCACAGAATTGTTGAGGTGCACTTTAAACATTTCAGTGGTTGTGCAGCAGTTTTTTATTTTTTATTTGCCATATCACAAATTAGGTGATAATTGGGCTGCTGGGAAGGGAGGGTTAGGGTTAGGCTGTGGGGAGTGGGAGTTAGGTTTAGGCACCACTGGTGAGGCTTAGGGTTAGGCTGCAGGAAGGATGGGTTAGAATTAGGGGGGGGGGTAGGAGGGAGGGTAAGTATACTTACCCGACACTTGTCAGGATTCTCAGCATCAGAATGCCGATGTCTGTCTTTTGAGCACTGGCATCCCAGTCACACGTATCACATCCGTTCAAACAACCTCACATTACTAAGTGCATTGTACAAGAAAAGAAGTAATGCTAGTGGCCATGGCAACGAAGCAAAAAATTACATTGGATACATCCACAGCCATCTTCAAAAAAATAAAACCACGCATGGGTGGGATTTATTAATCAGTAATGCACTACAAGACAATGTCATCATGGCTGCTAGTTTTCCAACATTACAAGAAGCACCAAGAAAGCTCCCAGTTCAAGAAATAAGTCATACACTATATAAAAGGACAGTCACTTGTATCAGTCACCTCTGTCGAAGTCAAAAATATTACATACCGCATACACACGTACAAACCCCACACAGAGTGGTCTCTGTGCACGCTTTTTCCTATCCCACTAGGCTACATATTTTCCACCTACAACTCTTCCCCCTGTTCTAAGGTACATACTCGAATGTTGTGTATATTGTATAAGAAATATTTTTATGTTTAGTGTGACAGTTATGACAGTTATCGTCTACTGTCAAAGGGTGGACTGTCGAAGTCAAAAACATTACATACCGCATTCACACGTACAAAGTCCACACAGAGTGGTCTCTGTGCGTGTGCGTGTTCTGCCATGCGTACTCATACACGCACGCTACGTACAATGGCTCATGAGCCTTGTGTATTGGCGAGTGGTATGGGTGAATACGGTAGCATACGCATTCGCATAGAAGAGCCACAAAGACATATTCAATATTTTATCCACATAGTGCATAATTTACACATAGTCTACACACACCACACCAGCAAGTTACAATTACTTAGGAAATAGAACAACAGAGATATCCAGCTTTACAGGATGTGAGGGGATAGAACTAGGTTAGAACATAGTGTTTGGTATCCAGATGTACAGTATTTCAAGGGCTACATTCCGATCGCAGTTTGCAGATTATTGCATGCTCCTGCGCATAGATATGTGCAGGAAAACAATATTCATAACCTACTGTAATTACTGTACTTGTGATATTCGGCGGGAACCCAGCGGCGGACCTCTGCAAGTACACCTGGACCAAGCATCACCCACCTATTCAAACCAACCTATGACCCCTCATGTAAATGACCTGCCCCTTGACCTATGGAAGAAGAGCTTACAGTTCCTTTTGTATTGTGTTTTGGACCCATTGTATAAAAGAAAGGCCTAATGGCCGTCCTCAGTCTATTCTCTGAAGGTCATCTTGCTAAGACTGACTGAGGATTGGATCCAGGAAGCGCTGGCGAACAAACGTATGTACTATTGGTTGTAGCTTCTTTTCTGTAATATTGTATCTTCTGTGTATATCTTTTAAGTAAATATTGTTGCTGCGTTGGACCACAACATAACATTTAACTACTGTTGTCGCATTCCATTCTTGTTTGGGTAAAGAGGTGTATTCAGCCACACGTGTCGCCGTATAGTGCGCATAGCGTGTCGGCGTGTATACGCAAAGTGCATACACATCGCAGGGGTTATTGTTTGCATTTAGCGGCTGCAGCAGCTCGAACCATAGTGTAATAAGGTACTGCATTTCCCTGAAAGTTAATAGAATAGAACAGTTGGCGGCTCTTCCGGTTTACCACATACTCACGGACTTACAGGGCCTAACAGACTTTGTTCTAACAACAAAGGGTGGAGATGCATCTTAAGTAATTTTCTATTGTGTTTAAAACTATCTAATGTTATTAAACCACAACTGTCCGGTATAGTCTTAGAGGTGCTGGTGCGAACCGAGGGACAACAGGGAAAAGCCATTCACTTTCTTTTGTGTGTAATTTTTGGCGCGAAAACACGCACAAAACGTACTGATAGTTTGCATACATACTCACATATTGTTGCCATAGGTTGTAATAGTCATTATAGATCTGCATAGAATCGGATACGTTTATTTGTCATACATTTGGTGTATTTCTTTAAGTGGGTAATCGTAAAAACACAAAACGCAGTTCCGGCCTAAAAATTTAGGTAAATACTCAAAGGAGGATTACCCTTGTGGGCGACTTCCAGCGGGTGTGAGGAACAAAAGTGTATTGTGTAGTGAGCAGTAGAATTTTGCTTACATTGATCGTGATAAGTGTGGAATATTGAGGTGGGAACGCACGGTGTTCACGTGGTACAGTAGAAAAAAGTACGTGAGGTGAACATACGGGAAAGTGCATGTGTCGCGAGAATGCGCACGGTTGCGTGCTTACGCAAGGTCACGTGCTTACGTTGCGTAAAGTTGCATAAAGTAGCGAGCACAAATTATAGCCACACAATAAAAGTTAAATTTAAGGTGAAATAGAAGATATGGGGGGTCATTCCGAGTTGTACGCACGCAAGCTGCTTTTAGCAGCTTTGCACACGCTAAGCCGCAGCCTACTGGGAGTGAATCTTAGCTTCTTAAAATTGCGAACGAAAGATTCTCAAAATTGCGACTACACACCTCTTAGCAGTTTCTGAGTAGCTCCAGACTTACTCGGCATCTGCGATCAGTATAGTGCTTGTCGTTCCTGGTTTGACGTCACAAACACACCCAGCGTTCGCCCAGACACTCCCCCGTTTCTCCAGCCACTCCCGCGTTTTTCCCAGAAACGGTAGCGTTTTTTCGCACACACCCATAAAACGGCCTGTTTCCGCCCAGAAACACCCACTTCCTGTCAATCACATTACGAGCACCAGAACGAAGAAAAAAACGTGAGTAAAATACCTAACTGCATAGCAAATTTACTTGGCGCAGTCGCATTGCGGACATTGCGCATGCGCATTAGCGACTAATCGCTCCGTTGTGACAAAAAAATAACGAGCGATCAACTCGGAATGACCCCCATAGTTATACAATAACAAGTAACTATCCGATTTTAAAAGCAGATTACTATAATATTTTGTTTAAAGTGTACTACCTCTGGTACAAGCTATCAGTCAAAGGGAGTGATATTTTTTTCTGTACAGAAAACATTGTGTATCAGTGTGGGTTGAAAGTAAGTGTGAATGCATTGAACTCCATGACCAATTTGGGTTCCCGTAGAAGACACTGAGTTGGCAGAGGCTTGGTGGCGTGAAGGCTAGCGACCGTACGTTATAGAGAAATACACAAGTAGTGAGGAAACATGCGGAGGAGCATGATAGATTGTGAAGTATTGATTTAAGGTTTTTGGTGTTACGCTCCGGCTGTGGAGCTGAGCTAGTAGAATTCGAATCCTGTGATCGTAGGGCGTATAGATAACAAGTATCTATAAGCTGTGTGATTGGACCGCATGTCTGTGTCTGCAATACGCGGCACAACATGATACCATTTGCGTTCTTTGGCGCAAATTGCATCATCATACGCGCTGTGTAGAACATATGCAAACGTGATTTGTGTAAGGTAGAAGGAATTTTTCGCTGACTCTCTCCCAGTAAATCTTCCTAGGTAGACATTCGCTGGATAGGGTGATCGATAAGTTGTTTCTCACCCAAGAAAATTTCAGCGGATAGATACCAAAAAGATCAGGCTGTTTAACCTCCATTGAAAAAGGTGGCGCATTGATTTATTGCTGTTAATACGTCAATACTTACAGTGCTGAGAGGTCTGGTAGGGATCCTCACTGGGTACGCGGTGGTCACTATTGGAGTGAGTCGTTATACATTCCAGCGGAGAAGGAGTTGGTGAGAGAACTCAGAGGACTTTCACCGTTTGCTCGTATTGTCCATTTGGGGATCGTGTAAAGAAAGCCCACAATGGGAGCCAAGTGCACAAGTGGGAAACGTTCGGCAGCCAGGGTTCAGGCTGGAGAGCTGAGGCCAAGAGGGTCTGCTCGGTTGATAATGTGAGGAAAGTATGGTCCACATGCAGAGGCTTTTTGTGACAAATGGGTACGAATGACTGTTGACGATAGGGCATCATTTCCTAGGGTTGGTAGTTTTGAACCAGAGGTGCTGCAAAATGTTAGAAATAGAATATGTCTGATCAAATCTAAGAAACAAAGGATCAGACATAACGACTGTTTAAACATATGGCAACAAGAGGGAGATATGCAAAGGGAACTTGCTCGCATAGTAAATTCCAAACCAAACAGGAATGCGAATGCGAGTGCACCACCACCGCCATATGTCGATGGAGAGAAGGTAGCTACAACCAATGGTACATCGGGAAATGATAGGAACACACATACAAATTTTACTAACCCTAACCCATGCAAATTGTACCCTGTTCTAAATTTTTCCAAAGGTTGTAGTTCTGAGGAAGATGACGAGCCCAGCATGATCTCAGCCCTCTCCCTGGCAGCCACCATACAGGAAACTCAGGTGGACACGGCCCAACCAGTAAGAGCCGTGGCGATGCCCTCCACTGGAGGAACAGGTGAGATTATATCCACCGGTAAGTATGGGACCGTTCATTATGCAGAGACAGTAGCCCCCCGCACTGAGACAAACAGGAGTGAAGTGGTTGAGTTAAACCCTGTTCGGGTAATAGCAGTCCCCAATATGAGAACTGATAACCATGGAGTAACCCCCATCAGGAACATTGCAATGCATTGTCCATGGTCCCGGTCTGAACTGAGGTCAATCATGTCAGAATTCCCAGATCCCAGGAGAGATTTAGTCGGATGCCAGAAATTTATTAAAGAACTGGGCAATGCCCATGAGCCCACAAACAAAGATTGGCGGAAATGTTAAGAGCGAGCCTACCCTCAAATATTGACACCCAGAAATTTATAACAGATTGCAAGATAGACGCAGACGTGCCTCTGACTGATGAATACAATCAGGATTGAGGATGACACAAATTAACAAACAACTAGGATTGTATTTCCCCACCGTTGTCAAGTGTAATAAAATTTTCTCCATAAGACAGAAAGAAAGTGAAATTGCATCCGAATATTTCCATAGAGCTTTACAGAAAATGGCTAGATACACTGGGATAGGGGATATAAAGGAAAATGCCAACCACAGGGAGGTAGCTGTCTCTGTTCTAATGGACAGGCTCAAAAAGGCACGAAGAACCAGAGTACAAACCTCTTTGCCAAATTGGAGCGGGATTACGGTAGATGCCCTGAGAGAGTCTGCTATCGAACACGACCGTATTATCCTTAAGCACAAGGAGTCGCAGGGGGATAGGTTGATGCTGGTAAGTATACAGGCACTTGAAGGGATGTCCAACCAACCAAAACCCCAGACCCCTGAAGACTGGAGAAGGTCAATAACATGTTTTGTTTGTAAAAAGGAGGGACACATAGCCAGAGAATGTAGGTATGCAGGGACACATAACAAGTATAGACCTCCTAGACAAGAACACGAGCCATTCTACCAAACACATAGGCCAATATTTACTAAAAATCCGAGTTTGTCCGATTTGTGTTTTTTTTTCTAAGTCCCAACACGGGAATTCACTAAGCACAAATCTCGGCAGTGTTTGGGCTATTCGTAATGGTTTGATTGGCAAAGTTCAGAAATACGAATGAATAGACCATCGGTCAAACACGGCTGTTATTTCATACAACACGGGTATTCACTATTCATTCGTATTTGGGTGTTAGTCTCTGAGTGCTCAAGTGCGGGTGTATTTTTTTGCGAATCGTTAAAAAAAGCAGCAAAAAAATAGACCTGCTTTTTCCAGTCGAGTTTGGATAACCATGCACGGATCAGTGAGATCTGTGCATGGTTATCTATGGGAAAGGGTCTGTTTACTGTAAAAACTGGGAAAAAAATTTGCGTGGGGTCCCCCCTCCTAAGCATAACCAGCCTCAGGCTCTTTGAGCCGGTCTTGGTTGAAAAAATATGGGGGGAAAAATGACAGGGGTTCCCCCATATTTGATCAACCAGCACCGGGCTCTGCACCTGGTTCTGGTGCCAAAAATACGGGGCACAAAAAGCGTAGGGGTCACCCGTATTTTTGGAACCAGCATCGGGCTCCACTAGTCAGAGAGATAATGCCACAGCCGGGGGACACTTTTATCTTGGTACCTGCGGCCCTGGCATTAAATCACTAACTAGTCACCCCTGGCCGGGGTACCCTGGAGGAGTGGGGACCCCTTAAATCAAGGGGTCCCCCCCCTCCAGCCACCCAAGGGCCAGGGGTGAAGCCCGAGGCTGTCCCCCCCATCCAAGGGTGGCGGATGGGGGGCTGATAGCCTTGTGAAAAAAAATAGAATATTGTTTTTTGTAGCAGTACTACAAGTCCCAGCAAGCCTCCCCCGCAAGCTGGTACTTGGAGAACCACAAGTACCAGCATGCGGGGTAAAAACGGGTTCGCTGGTACCTGTAGTACTGATACAAAAAAAATACCCAACAAAAAACAGGACACACACACCGTGACAGTAAAACTTTATTACATACATGCACACCTACATACATACATACATACTTACCTATGTTCACACGAGGCTCGGTCCACTTCTCCATGTAGACTCCACGGGGTACCTGAGAAAAAAATTATACTCACATAATCCAGGGTAGCTTCTGTCCTCTTTGTAATCCACGTACTTGGCAAAAAAACTAACCGAAAAAGCCCAACCACGCACTGAAAGAGGTGCTCCATTGTATCCAATGGTGGGAACTTTGCGGTCAGCGGTTGACCGCGAGTAACCTCAACCGCTGACCGCAAAGTTCCCACCATTGGATACAATGGAGCGCCTATGCGCTACATTGTATCTTCAGTGCGCAGCCTCAATCACACTACAGGAGCGCACAGCCAATCAGGAGAGTGCCACGACGTGGCGCTCCCTGATTGGCTGAAGGGACCCTCTTTGACAGGAGTCAGGGGGGGTCCCAGCAGTCGGGGAAAGGGGTCCCCATGGGACCCCTTTCAGTGCGTGGTTCGGCTTTTTCGGTTTGTTTTTTTGCCAAGTACGTGGATTACAAAGAGGACAGTAGCTACCCTGGATTATGTGAGTATGATTTTTTTCTCAGGTACCCCGTGGAGTCTACATGGAGAAGTGGACCGAGCCTCGTGTGAACATAGGTAAGTATGTATGTATGTAGGTGTGCATGAATGTAATAAAGTTTTACTGTCACGGTGTGTGTCCTGTTTTTTGTTGGGTATTTTTTTTGTATTAGCACTACAGGTACCAGCGAACCCGTTTTTCCCCCGCATGCTGGTACTTGTGGTTCTCCAAGTACCAGCTTGCGGGGGAGGCTTGCTGGGACTTGTAGTACTGCTACAAAAAACAATATTCTATTTTTTTCACAAGGCTATCAGCCCCCCATCCGCTGCCCTTGGATGGGGGGGACAGCCTCGGGCTTCACCCCTGGCCCTTGGGTGGCTGGAGGGGGGACCCCTTGATTTAGGGGGTCCCCACTCCTCCAGGGTACCCCGGCCAGTGGTGACTAGTTGGTGATTTAATGCCAGGGCCGCAGGGACCAAGATAAAAGTGTCCCCCGGCTGTGGCATTATCTCTCTGACTAGTGGAGCCCGGTGCTGGTTCCAAAAATACGGGGGACCCCTACGCTTTTTGTCCCCAATATTTTTGCCACCAGGACCAGGCGCAGAGCCCGGTGCTGGTTGATCAAATATGGGGGAACCCCTGTCATTTTTTTTCCCCATCTTTTTTCAACCAGGACCGGCTCAAAGAGCCCGAGGCTGGTTATGCTTAGGAGGGGGGACCCCACGCAATTTTTTTCAGATTTTAAAACAATTTAAACACCTTTTTAAGGTACACAATGAAGCCCTGCACGGATCTCACAGATCCGGCCGGGATTCCTTGTGTTTTGTCAGGCAGTGTTTTACTCATCACTCCCGTAAAACACTGCCTGACATTACGAATCACATCGACATCGGAAAATATGAATTTGGAAAAGTCGTCAGCTTAGTGAATGACCGTATCAGGATTCAAAAAGTTGCAGTAAAATGCACCCGATACCATTCAAGATCAAACACCCTTAAAAACGGCAAAAACACGAATCTTTGTAAATATACCCCATAGACGGGATCAGGGAACATATAGGAGAGACTACGAACCACATAGAGGGGAAAGGCGGAGGTACCCACCAAGGAAGGACTGGTAGGCCTCCAAAACCTCACAGATATCTCCCTCACACATAATAGCTGCCAATGCCCTACGGGAAGGCCAACACCCACAATAGAGGTCAGGTCACACCTGTATTCTGCAGCCAGTGAAACTGATTGCTGGCCTTGGAAATGAACCTGAGGTCATGGTCAATGTAGCTGGCACACCACAACCTTTTCTTGTAGATAGAGGGGAGGCCAGATCAGTACTAAACTCCACAGAAGGTATAATGACCACGGGCAAAATGATTTCGGCAATGGGAGTAACGGGAAAAGTGCAGCAGTACCCTTTGAGTAGACCTGCAGAGATTACGATAGGGCCCTTGCATACCAAACATTCTTTCCTGTTGGCTGCATCAGCTCCGACTAATCTACTTGGTAGAGATTTGTTATGTAAAATGCGGTTTGTCATATATTGTACCCCTGAGTGTGTGTTTTTAGATATCCCTGAGAACCATGCACAGGAAGTACAAGATATGTTAGACACCCCTCAAAGGCTAATGTTACACTCCATTATTCTAGACACATGTCCATCACAGGTAGAGGAAATGATCTCACAAATACCGGGTTCCCTGTGAACCAAAGGGGTGTGGTTCATCAAATCGACAGTGTCTAGGTCGACAATGTTTAGGTCGACCACTATAGGTCGACAGTCACTAGGTCGACATGGATGGAAGGTCGACAGGGTTTCTAGGTCGACATGTGCTAGGTCGACAGGTCTAAAGGTCGACATGAGGATTTTTTTTTTGTGTCGTTTTCTTCGTAAAGTGACCGGGATCCCAAATTAGTGCACCGCGTCCCCTCGCATGGTGCCTTTGCTCCGCTACCGCTTTGCTCGGCACACTTTACCGTTCCAATTGTAGTCCACGTGGATCGTTAAGTATGAAAAAATTCAAAAAAATAAAAAAATATGTGAAAAACTCATGTCGACCTTTAGACCTGTCCACCTAGCACATGTCGACCTAGAAACCCTGTCGACCTTCCATCCATGTCGACCTATAGTGGTCGACCTAAACATTGTCAACCTAGACACTGTCGATCTTCAGACCGGATCCCGGACCAAAGATGGACATGACACTGGATTGATTGCGAATGTAGCCCCAGTAGTAGTTGTAATAAAAGATGGCAGGATAGCTCCAAAAATCCCCCAGTACCCTGTGAAACCAGAGGTGGAATTAGGAGTATACCCTGTCATAGAACGGCTGCTACAGCAGGGCATCCTAGTCAGGACGTCCAGCACAGCCAATAGTCCCATCTTCCCTGTGAAAAAGTGTGGGGGGAGGGGTTACAGGCTAGTGCAGGATTTAAGGGGGATAAACAAAAAAGTCGAGAGCCAATTCCCTGTAGTGCCCATTCCAGCTGTCATCCTCATGCTGATTCCCTCCACCTCCAAGTACTTCACTATGATTGACCTCTGTTCTGCTTTCTTTTCTGTCCCTCTTCACCCCGACAGCCAGTACCTTTTTGCTTTCACCTACAGGGGAGTACAGTACACCTGGACCCGTCTTCCCCAAGGTTTCATTGACAGCCCAAGTATTTTCTCCCAGGCCCTACATGACTGCAATCTTTTCAACCTGAGAATGGGTCGGTGCTGATACAATATGTTGATGACTTGTTGTTATGCTCTGACTCATTCGAGTCGTCCCTGGCAGACACTAAACAGCTTCTGTTTCATCTCTCCCAGACAGGACACAAAGTTTCTAAGGATAAATTACAGTTGTGCCGGACTAAGGTTAAATACTTGGGACACTGCTTGATGCAAGGACTCAGACACCTGACCACAGACAGGATACAGGCCATCTGTGACATGACTCTGCCGCAAACCCAGCAACAAATTCGAACATTTCTAGGAATGTGTGGGTATTGTCGGAACTGGATTCCGGGGTTCTCTATACTGGCACTACCACTGCAAGAAATGGTCTCTTCAAACAAACCAGAACGGGTCTCTCATACAGAGGAGTCTGAACTGGCGTTTGAGAGACTAAAAGAGTGTTTGTCACAAGCACCAGCATTGGGGATGCCAGATTATGATAAACCTTTTGAGTTGTACGGTACCGAAAGTGCTGGGTGCGCAGCAGGAGTCTTAACCCAGAAACATGGTGATGCCAGCAGACAGGTAGCCTACTACAGTGCACAACTGGACACTGTAGCATGGTCTCTCCCCACTTGCCTACGAAGTGTTGCAGCCATAGCTTTGTTGGTAAGTAAGAGCGAAGACGTAGTGTTAGGACCCGACCTGACAATCCATACACCTCATGCTGTATCAGACTTGCTAAACGTCGCCCAAACCAGACATGTCTCATCCGCTCGGTTTACAAAGTGGGAACTATCACTGATGGCCACAGTAAAAATCACCATGAAGAGGTGTAGCACACTAAATCCTGCAACTTATTTGCTGAGTGTGCCTTGTCATGCACAGAGGGTGGAGGATGAGAATGATGGTGAAGGAGGATTTAGTACAGACACTGATACGCATGATTGTATGGAATACTTGAACCAGACTTTTACTGCGAGACCTGACATCAGTGACAACCCACTAGAAGACGTAAACTTTACCTTCTACACTGACGGTAGTTGTCACAGACAGACTCAGGAGACATGTGCACCGGATACGCAGTTGTAGATGACGAAGGTATCATAGAAGCTGAACCCCTTGGTCCACCTCACTCAGCACAAGTCACTGAACTGGTAGCACTGACCAGAGCATGTGAGCTGGCAAAGGGTAAGTCAGCTAATATATACACGGACTCTAGATACGCCTTTGGAGTGGTGCATGATTTCAGGGCCCCGTGGTGCCTCAGAAATTTCATGACGGCAGTTGGCACACCCGTGGTACATGCATCACATATCAAAAGGCTTCTGACAGCCATACAGGAACCTGACAGAGTTGCTGTTATCAAGTGTAAAGCACACACCTACAACTAAGACCCAATTTCACTTGGTAACAGCCGAGCAGATGAAGCTGCAAAATTAGCAGCAAGTAACACCACACAACTGATGACATTCAATATGGTAATCAAGCAACAGTTAATTGAAATGCAAAATTTGTGTTCCCTACAGGAGAAGGCAGTCTGGAAGGTGAAGGGATATGGTCAGGAGTCCTCAGGACTCTGGAGAGATGGACAAGGTAAGCCATTGGGCCCCAGGGCATATCTCCCAAGCCTAGCTGAGGCGGCACATGGTCTGACTCATCTGGGCAAGGAAGGTATGTGCAATTTGGTAAGAGCCTACTGGAGTGCACCAGGGTTCTCTTCTCAGGTGAGCAAGAAAGCAATGACATGTCTTACTTGCTTGAGGAAGAATAT
Source organism: Pseudophryne corroboree (assembly GCF_028390025.1). Lineage (NCBI taxonomy): Eukaryota > Metazoa > Chordata > Amphibia > Anura > Myobatrachidae > Pseudophryne > Pseudophryne corroboree. The sequence goes on from NC_086447.1 coordinate 258,472,364, forward strand.
TGGTAAGACAATATCGACGGAGCCATCCCATATCCCTCCTACAGACGGACCTTTCCAGGTAATACAAATTGACTTCATACAGCTACAACCCTGTAGGAATCTGAAGTATGTTCTGGTATGCACTGATGTCTTCTCAAACTGTGTAGAGGCATTCCCTGCCACCACAAATACTGCTGTCTTCACTGCTAAGAAAATTGTACAAGAATTCGTGTGTAAATATGGTATCCCTAAGATTATTGAAAGTGATAGGGGTACCCATTTTACAGGTGAAGTCATTCAAGTCATGTGCAAACTTATGGGTATTAATAGTAAGCTACATACTCCCTACCGGCCACAGGACAGTGCGAAGGTGGAGAGAATGAATAGCACTATTAAGAACAAGCTGAGCAAAGTGATGGCTGAAACTGGACTGTTGTGGCCGGAAGCACTGCCATTAGTGTTGTACAGCATCAGAACCACTCCCAGGTCACCGCTTAACCTATCACCCTTTGAAATTCTTTTTAGTCGACAGCCCCATGTGATGATAGACCCCCAGGATGATCTGAAATGCAATAATGAAATAACTGTGCAATATTTGGTTCGGATGAGCCAGCAACTGGGAAACCAGCAAAGGAGTCTGTAACTGGCGATTCCTGACCTACCAAACAGTAATTGTCATGAAATTGAACCTGGGGACTATGGGGAACATTTACTAAGCAGTGATAAAGAGCGGAGAAGTGAGCCAGTGGAGAAATTTCCTCATCAACCAATCAGCAGCTCTGTATCATTTTATAGTATGCAAATTATAGATGTTACTTCAGTGCTGATTGGTTGCCATGTGCAACTTCTCCACTCTTATCACTGCTTAGTAAATGTACCCCTATGTGATGATTCGAAATTTTCTACGCTCAGTTTGCCTCATAGACAGGTGGGAAGGACCGTATCAAGTTTTGTTGACCAGCACGACAGCACTGAAGGTTGCCGAGAGACTTGGGTCCACTCGTCCCACTGCAAGAAGGTCGCTGACCTGGAGAAAACTCGTGAGAAGGAGAAATGTGAAGAAAACCTTATATCTCTAGAGAATCTGTTCCGGGAAGGCTGAAAGGCAGGACTGTTGAACGGCACCTGAGCGTGGTGAAAAGCAAAATCAAGGACGGTTGTTTTAAAAAAAATTCTCTCCAAACACAGCCCCCCCCCCACCCCCACCCTCTTCATTTTTTCCCCTCCCCTCCCCTTCCCCCCCCCCCCTTCCCCCCCCCCCTACCGGAATGGTTCCACATCAAGAGATTGTATTCCGGATTTTTCTTGTGATTCTATTTTTGATCAGGACAATTTGTTTTTGTGAGGGCCCCCGAGAAGTCGAGCAAGGATCTGGAATGGGTTCTGATGGAGAGAATGAATTTGTAGGACCCCAGGATCAGTCCATCACTTTGGTCAAAGCTGGTATAGGTAAGAGATCTGGTAGTCACGGAGCTTGGAGGCAATGTGAAGGGTTATTGTCTGATGAATACTGCATATGTGCGTACTGCGATAACATAGCCGAAGATGGGTGCATCCAGAGATGTCAGTCAAACAATAATATCAATATCGACGGACATCCTTTGAGTGACTATCACTCATTAGTGGGTACGGTCTTAAACCAAACGGAATGCTGGGTGTGCTCATAAGTACCTCAAGGACAGAGTAAATCGGGATTAGTGCCATACCCATTAACCGTAAATTAGGTACTCGAATTGCATGGGGGGAGACCGGTGGACAAAAAATTCTATATATCTAGACCCAGTGCCGTAACTAGGCATTTTAGCGCAGTGTGCGAGAAACGACAGTGGCGCGCCCCCCCCCCCATGAAAGATTGGGGGCGTGGCTTCACAGGGAAGGGGCGTGGCCACAAAATAATAGCAATTCATACTACGGTGCACAGTAGTCTACATTATTCAAATTACGCTGCACAGTAGCGCCACTACACCAGGTAGAGCCCCTTTTATACATTACAGCAGACAGTGTCCCCCTTTTTACACATTGCGGCAGCCAGGACCCCTTCTTACACATTGCGGCAGCCAGGCCCCCTTTTTACACATTGTGGCAGATAGACCCTTTTTACACATTGCGGCAGCCAGTCCCCCTTTTTACACATTGCGGCAGATAGACCCTTTTTACACATTGCGGCAGCCAGTCCCATTTTACACATTGCGGCAGCCAGTCCCTCTTTTTACACATTGCAGCAGCCAGTCCCCCTTTTTACACATTGCAGCAGCCAGTCCCCCTTTTTACACATTGCAGCAGCCAGTCCCATTTTTTACACATTGCGGCAGCCAGTCCCATTTTACACATTGCGGCAGCCAGTCCCATTTTTTACACATTGCGGCAACCAGTCCCATTTTACACATTGCGGCAGCCAGTCCCATTTTACACATTGCGGCAGCCAGTCCCATTTTTTACACATTGCGGCAGCCAGTCCCAATTTTTACACATTGCGGCAGCCAGTCCCATTTTTTACACATTGCGGCAGCCAGTCCCATTTTACACATTGCGGCAGCCAGTCCCATTTTTTACACATTGCGGCAGCCAGTCCCATTTTACACATTGCGGCAGCCAGTCCCATTTTTTACACATTGCGGCAGGCGGTGTCCGAGAGAGAGAGAGAGAGAGGGGGGGGGGGATATACTTACCTTCTCCCCGCTGACAGGCTCCTCGTGCAGCTCCCTCGGTGCAGGCAGTGAGGTGAGAAGAAGGAGGAGGGAGGGGGAGCAGGGAGCCGCAGCAGCGCTATGTTATTGGTAGTAAGCGCCGCTGCAGCATCCCCCTCTCCTTCCGTATTGGCTGCCCAGCAGCCAATACGGAAGGAGAGGGGGATGCTGCAGCGGCGCTTACTACCAATAACATAGCGCTGCTGCGGCTCCCTGCTCCCCCTCCCTCCTCCTTCTCCGCTGCCCGGCGGCGACGCTGATGTCTTCTATCTTCACAGCGCGGCGCACGGCGCAGAGACTTAGAGGCGGCATGTAATGAGTCAATTTGACTCATTACATGCCGCTGGCCGTGTGCCCTCAGGGCAACTGCGCTGTGTGCCAAGCCCACTTGGCACACACGTAGTTACGGCCCTGTCTAGACCCCCTAGCTTAAAGCTCCACCAGTACCACGTAGATAGATCACTACTGTGTTTCAACGTAACAATTTTCCGGAAACCAGGAAATTGGGAACTGACTTGGAACAATCAGACAATGACCTTCTCACACAGAGCTGATACGGAACCCATCAACTCTGAACTTGTACGTGGGATAACCACAAGTGGAAGGTACGTCCGATACAGGTATACACGTGGGATCAAAACCATGTGGGATGGTAAAGTGTCATAGGGATATTGTGCGCACATCATTCAGCCAGATATTTGTATCGAACAGATAGCAAAACTGGGGACAGGTTTCTTCGTGATAATTATTTGTGAACAGATCTTGATGCATTTTGTCCCCTATGTTCTTCCAGATGATGCCTATTTCATATGTGGAAGAAAGGAGTACAAGTGGCTTACTCCGAGCTCTGAAGGGTTGTGCTACATAGGCAGAGTAATACCAGAGGTCATGACCATTGCACATGACAAAATGAAAGAAATTCACCACAGCGCCCCGCCTCCTTATACTCACACCCACTACGAGCACATTTTCAAGAGACACCTCATAAACAGGGGAGAGCTCGCAGCCTCTAATTTGATCCATGAATCCACTGGGATTCAGATTCTTCTTGCATTAGATATCACCCATACTGCCAGAGGAATTATAAATTATAGGTACATCCATGCGCTAGCGAACTTGATAGATAATATCACTGAGATGTATGATGACACCTTCAGGTATACAGGTAGGGAACTACAGGCCTACAAGACGGAACTGGTCCAACACAGGATGGTCTTGAATTATGTCACGGCCGTGACAGGTGGGTATTGTTACTTTAGCGACTCAATATGGGGTAAAGTGCTGCACGTATATTACGAACAGTACCGAGGACCCAACAGAGATCATTGATCAAAAGATGGATGAGATCTTGCAGTTGAATTGGGAGTTCAGAAAAAACACAATCTCACTTTAGCGGCTGGGGTAATGAATTGACCGGATGGGCCTCATGGTTGAACCAACTCAAATGGTTCTTTGGGTTAGGAGAGTGGGCACAAGGTGTGATTGCAAGTGTGGGAAAGTTTGTCCTCTGTATCCTGGGTGTCGTCATAATTATCAGCCCAATATTGAGATGTGTTCGGATTTTGACGCAGCGAAAAAGGCATAATGCAAATTTGATGAGTCTAAGGAGCGAGGGCGTTGTAAAAGCGGCAGATCTAATATACGATCCAACCATAGAAACAGTGTTGTGATAAGGAATGTAAATTAATTTCATGATCTGTTTCTTTTTCACTATTTATTTTTGGTTCTCTCCTCTACCCAGAGATCTACAATCAGAAACGACATCTTTGTACCCTGATTTAGGTGTATGTACCTTTACATGTCTTAAGGTGCATACACACACGGAGAGATTTTGTCTATGAGAGATTTTGACTGAGCGTTTTCCCTTGAACTGGCAGTAGGAGATTTTGACTAACTTTACCAGCGATTTTGGCTATGGGCGATTTTGGCTAACTCATTTAAGCAAGGGGATGCTTTTTCTTTTCCAGCGACCTAGCTAAAATTGACTTGCCTGCACAGTCTAATTTTAGCAGCGATAGCGACCTGGCGGGGACGCGCATCGCTATCGCTGGCTGTGTACACACAGAGCGATATGCACTAACTTTCTGAGCGATTTTGACTATATAGTCAAAATCTCTCAGCTATATCGATCTGTGTGTATGGACCTTAACTCTCATCTCTGCAATCTTCAGTTAATAATACACATAGCCGATAAACGTTATCCACACATAATGGCATTGTCACAACTGAGGGCTGGTGTTGGTAGCGGAAAGCCTCAGTTGTAGGTGCTGACGGGTACTTAAATCTAGGAGGTGAGATGAGACTCCTAGACATGTGCAGGAGCTGCAGCACCAATGCCCGAAGGAGTGACCATTACAAATGGAAGTGGGTTTACGGTTTTTATTAAATAATAAAAGTCATAGAAGGTGCAACAAAACAATAATCATCAAAGAGAGTCTCTGAATTCCTACTGGTTGGAGACCAGTAACTTTAGGATTTGGTTCAAGGTGTATTATGATACTTAAGTTCGTAGGTGAAAGGTTAAAGTGATGCTAGGGATCGCAGGGACAGCACATTAGCTGTCAAGGTGAATTTATGATGCTTGAGATCATAGGAACAGCACTTAGCTGCAATAGTAGATATTTGAGAACAATGAGAACAGGATACCACTGGAGGAAGGCTATTGGAAGCCAAGGCATATACTCTGCCAACGCTGGGTGTAATGGCAAGAAAGTCAGACTGCGCCACAGGGGTATTTACAAGAGAAGCAGGCTGCACCACAGAGTATAATCACGAGGAAGTCAGGCTGTACCGCAGAGTGTAACCACAGGAAAAACAGGCTGCACTGCAGAGTCTAATTTACAGGAGAGTCTCTAGTGAAGCTGAAGACTGGAATCACTTAAAAGACAATTGAAGCACTGACAATTTCCTGGGTGCTGGGACAGGATATTTATACCTGCTGGTGGGCAGGCATTGGCTGACAATTTGACACATGTACCAGCAGCGCTGCAGATTGGTGAAGAGAATGATATGTGACTTTATCCAACATGGCTGCGCCCATGACAGAGTTTTGAAGGGGAAAGAACCATGTGCCAAACAATAATGGTGGTGGAGGCCGCAGCAGCAGAAGACTCCACGCTCTCCCTCATACGCACAGCGGCCACAGAGATGGCGGCGGCCCCGGCACACAGAGGACGCCACACTCAGCTTCCATGCGGCCAGATCGCGGGTGCGGCGGTGACGGCCGTGACGAGACTGAGAGCACCATACTAAGCTAAGTGAAAACACTAAGAAGGCCACTGAACCAGCGCTGCAGGTAACATAAAAATGAAATGTAAAACAAAGCATAGTTATGACCTGGCCCTGGCACGCTGAGCCAATCTCAGGAAACACCTAACTGGTAAGAAATGGCATCTAGATACCCGGATCGTGACAGCACCCCCCCCCCCACCCCTTTAGGAGTGGCCCCAAAACACTTCTTAGGTTTCTGAGGAAATCTGACATGGAAATCCCGGATCAATTTAGGAGCATGGACATCTGATGCATTTGTCCAGGAATGTTCCTCAGGACCATAGCCCTTCCAATCAATCAAATATTGAAGCTGACCATATCTGAGGCGTGAATCTAGGATCTTGGCAACCTCATACTCAACACCACGTTGAGTTTGGACTTAGGGAGCAGAGGGAGGCGTTGAATGAAAACAATTCAGAATTACTGGCTTGAGGAGTGAAACATGGAATGTCTTAGGAACTTTCAGAAACGTAGGTAGCTAGAGTTTGTAAGTCACTGGGTTAATAACTTGTTCAATCAAGAAAGGTCCGATAAAGCGGGGAGCGAACTTCATGCTTGGAACCCTCAATCTTAGATTCTCTGTAGACAACAAGACACGATCACCAACTTTAAGAGCAGGAATTGCCCTACGCTTCTAATCCGCAAATTTCTTGTACCTGGAGGACGCTTTCAGAAGAGCTGCTCGAACATTCTTCCAGTTATCTGAAAACTGCCGAAGCGTGATATCAGCTGCAGGCACCGATGTTGTTGGAAGATGTTGGAACTCTGGAACTTTTGGGTGGAACCCATAGTTGGTGAAGAATGGTGTGGCGGAAGATGAAGAATGGTACTGATTGTTGTGGCAAAATTCTGCCCATGGGAGGAGTTGAACCCAATCATCTTGGGAAGATGATACATAGATACGGAGGAAGGCCTCCAAGTCCTGATTCACCCTCTCAGTTTGCCCATTGGTCTGAGGGTGATAGGCTGTAGAGAATTTCAACTTGATTTGGAGAGCCTGGCAAAGACTCCGCCAGAACTTGGCCACAAACTGAACACCTCTGTCGGAAATTATCTCTTTTGGAAGGCTGTGTAATCTGAAGATCTCTTGAATGAAGACTTGTGCCAACTTGGAAGCTGACGGGAGACCGGTGAGAGGAATGAAATGAGCCATCTTGGTGAACCGATCAACTACCACCCAGATAGTATTGAATTTATTACACATAGGAAGATCTGTGATAAAATCCATAGATAAATGAGTCCACGGATTATGAGGAACAGATAACGGTACCAGTTGCCCCATGGGTGACTGGCAAGGCACTTTGTGTTGAGCACATTTTGGGCATGACGCAACAAACTCAGTAATGTCCTTCTTCAGGGTCGGCCACCAGTATGATCTGGAAACAAACTCTAAGGTCTTCTGAATGCCAGCGTGTCCGGCAAAGCAAGAGGAATATGCCCAATGCAAGAGCTTCCTTCTGAGAGCTGGCTTTACGAAACTTTTCCCTGATGGGGGCGTAGAGTCCATCCTCACTGCTGTTAGGCGCCGAGGGTCCGCCCGTCAGTGCGGCCCGGCGCCTAGCAACTAGGGACGCCGCATGCGGACAGCCGCCGGCTCCCTAGCAACGTTAGACGCCGGGCGCACGGAGCCGCTCAGACCCTAGCAACGGGGACGCCACTGTCGGACCGCGTTCCCCGTTGCTGGGTCTAGATTAATCACCTCATTGGTATCCTGGCCGTGCAGCATGCAGCTGCACGGCATGATTGTTAATTACCCTGTCTGGCTCCTGATTGGAGAGCTCCCAGTTAAAAGCACTCTCTGGACTTCTCACAGACGCCGGTAATAGCTCCCTGTTTGCTGTGTCTGTTGCAGAGAGTTTTCCAGTCCTGTCTATCCGGTCGTTCTTGTCCTCAGTGGTCCAATACTCGGAAGTTGTCATCTTTTCCTGGAGTCCTGACCGAGCACCTTTAACATCCTGTGGTGTTCGTGAGTCGCGGCGTAGCCGTGTGTTGCGGCTTGACCGCTTACTATTTATTATTTGGTTATATTGTGTTTCGGAGCTTTTGCGGAGGATTCCGCTCCCACAAATCCACTCTGGTATCCAGCGGTGCTGGATAGGAGTAACGGATTCGTGGATTTTTGGTTGTCCTTTTCCCTGGCGGTTTGTCCGCACATACTTCTGGTTTAAGTTAGTTAGCTTGTAGCCCCTGGCCTGGTTGCTTAGTCAGAGGGCCCCTTGTTATCACCCTGTCTCGGATTTCCCTTTGTCTCCCATTAAGACCTGAGGGGGCATCGGAGTTGGGCAGACATAATCCGCCCTTCAAACGCGGCTGCCATGGGCTCAAGCAACCATAGTCTCGCAGGGGATTTCTGATAACACGGGCGAGACAACGGAGTTAGGGCGCCAGGGGTTACTAGGCTATCCTGCTCCCGTAACCAGCATTCCATTCCAGTACTCTGACCTCCGTCATAAGATCACCTCTGGTCAGACGTACTGGTATCATAACATTATTACCGGCCTGACTAAAATTTAAAATTAAACAGGGTTTGATTTTTTCCCTTATTTCAGTTTGGAAGATTTGTCGGCCTCATGAATCCCACTGGTGTAGGGCCAAATCCTGGCCAGCTTCTAGTTAGTCAGATTCAAGAACTTACTCAGATGGTTCAGGATCTATCCCTTCGGGTGAGGTCACAGGAAGATCTGTTACGGACTTCCCCGAGGGTCGTTCCTGAACCAAAAATGCATTTGCCTGACCGTTTTTCTGGGGATAGAAAGCAGTTTTTTAATTTTAAAGAGTCTTGTAAACTTTATTTTCGTTTAAGACCAGTCTCCTCAGGTACGGAATCTCAGCGGGTCGGAATTATTATTTCTTTACTTCAGGGGGATCCCCAGACCTGGGCTTTTGGTTTAAGAACAGACGATCCGGCATTGTTGTCTGTAGACGCCTTTCTGGGGTCTTTAGGGCTATTGTATGATGACCCTGATAGAGAGGCATCCGCCGAGAGTCATTTGCGTGCTCTCAGACAGGGTAAGAATCCCGCAGAGATTTATTGTACGGAGTTTCGCCGTTGGTCGAACGACTGTGGATGGAATGACCCAGCCCTGCGCAGTCAGTTTCGCCTCGGCTTATCTGAGTCTATAAAAGACAGTCTCCTTCAGTATCCCGCTCCTGAGACTCTTGATAAACTCATGGAGCTTTCTATTAAGATTGATCGTCGTCTCAGAGAGCGGAGGGCTGAAAAAGGAGCATCTGTCGGGTCTACTCCTGGTGTTTTTTCCATTCCTGTGGACATAGAGGAGCCCATGCAGATAGGTCTCTCCAAGCTGTCTCCTGAAGAAAGAACCAGAAGGCAAAATTCTGGTCTTTGTTTGTACTGTGGGAGTAAGGGACATTTTGCCCGTAATTGTCCGAACAAGTCGGGAAACGCCTCGACCAAGTGAATTGTGAGGGGGTTCACTTTGGTCTGCAGCTTATCTCCTCAAATAATTCACTGTTAGTCCCAGCTAAAGTTTCCTTTGGCAGCCTCTGTTCCTCGGTGTCGGCTTTTGTTGACAGTGGAGCTGCAGGGAACTTTATGGACTTAACGTGGGCCAAGGCCTTAGGTATTCCTCAGTTAGCCTTGGGTAGGTGTATCACCATGCATGGTTTAGATGGGAGTCCCTTGTCCAATGGGGTTATTTCTCTCTGTACACCTCCTGTACTATTTTCGGTAGGAGCTCTTCATTCCGAAAAAATTTAATTTTTCCTTACCCATTGCCCAGCAGTTCCAGTGGTTCTGGGTCACCCTTGGCTGGCCTTTCATAATCCCATCATTGATTGGCAGTCGGGGGAGATCTCACAGTGGGGTACCATCTGTAATAAGGAATGTATTACGCTTCCCATCAGAATAGCTGCTGTCATTCCCGCACCCATTCCTGTGGAATACCAGGATTTTGTTGATGTATTTTCCAAGGGCAATGCGGACATTCTGCCTCCCCATCGGCCTTATGATTGTGCTATTGAGCTAATTCCTGGTGCCACTTTGCCTAAGGGAAGGTTATATGCATTGTCCGGACCAGAAACTGTGGCCATGAATGAATATGTTAAAGAAAGCCTAGGGAAAGGATTTATCAGGCCGTCTAAATCCCCTTTAAGTGCAGGCTTCTTCTTTGTGGAGAAGAAGGATGGATCACTCAGACCTTGCATTGACTTTAGAGCCTTGAATAAAATCTCAGTAAAAAATACTTACCCTTTGCCGCTGATTTCTGTCCTCTTTGATCAGCTACGTTCGGCTGTGATTTTTTCTAAAATTGACCTGAGAGGAGCATATAACCTCATCCGAATCAAGTCAGGGGATGAGTGGAAAACGGCATTCAGTACTCAGTCGGGTCACTATGAGTATCTGGTTATGCCATTCGGCCTGTCTAACGCTCCGGCAGTTTTCCAGGATCTCATTAACGATGTGCTCCGTGATTTTCTTGGAAGATTCGTAGTTGTCTATTTAGACGATATCTTGATATATTCTGACTCTATTGAACAACACGTTACCCAGGTGCGTCAGGTTCTAAAAAAATTACGTGAAAATCACCTATATGCCAAGCTGGAGAAGTGTGAATTTCATGTCACGGAGGTATCCTTTTTAGGGTACATTATTTCCCCTCGGGGATTCTGTATGGAACCGAAGAAGCTCCAAGCCATCCTTAGTTGGGCGCAACCCACCAACTTAAAAGCAATTCAGCGCTTTTTAGGGTTTGCGAATTATTATAGAAGATTTATTCACTCTTTCTCCGACCTAGTTGCTCCCATTGTGGCACTGACTAAGAAGGGAGCGGATCCAACCAACTGGTCACGTGAAGCTGAGTTATCTTTTCAGGCCTTGAAACAAGCCTTTGTCTCAGCCCCGGTCCTCAGACATCCCAACCCAGAATTGCCTTTCATTGTTGAGGTTGATGCCTCGGAGGTTGGAGTAGGGGCTATCCTATCTCAGAAGGATCCGGATTCTCTAGAATTACATCCTTGTGCCTTTATGTCCAGGAAATTCTCATCTGCTGAATCCAACTACGATGTTGGTAACCGGGAATTACTGGCTATTAAATGGGCTTTCGAGGAGTGGAGGCATTGGCTTGAGGGAGCAACACATACCATTTCAGTTTTGACTGATCACAAAAATCTTCAGTACATTGAATCAGCTAGACGGCTGAATGCCCGGCAAGCTCGTTGGGCTTTATTTTTTACTCGTTTCAAGTTTATTATCACCTTCAGGCCAGGTTCCAAGAATGCCAAGGCGGATGCCCTGTCACGCAGTTTTCTTCCAGTTCATGATAACAGTCCTGTTACTCCCATACTTCCGTCTTCAGTCATTCGGGCAGGCCTCACACAAGATTTATTTACCCAGTTAAAGCAGCTTCAACATCAAGCTCCTGGAAATACTCCTGCTGGTCGTCTTTATGTCCCTGAGTTTTTGAGAGCAACTGTTTTGACGGAGTTTCATGATAGCAGAGTTGCCGGGCATCCGGGGATCGCTAAGACTTTGGAATTAGTCTCCCGCTCAGTATGGTGGCCTGGTCTTTCCAAAGACATTAAGGAGTTTGTTTTTTCGTGTCAGGTCTGTGCACAGCATAAAGTTCCCCGTTCCTTGCCTATCGGTCAACTTATGCCCTTGAATGTTCCTCTCAGGCCATGGTCTCATATTTCCATGGATTTTGTGGTGGACCTCCCTCTGTCAGCCGGATGCCGAGTCATATGGGTGGTAGTTGACCGTTTTAGCAAGATGGCCCATTTCATTGCTCTTCCCCGATTGCCATCTGCCCAGGGATTGGCAGTTTTGTTCCTCCGCCATGTTTTCAGACTCCATGGGTTACCCACTGATATTGTTTCTGATCGGGGTCCACAATTCATTGCACAATTTTGGAAGTCTTTTTGTGCCTCTTTAAAGATGAAATTGTCTTTAACGTCTGGCTACCATCCCCAATCCAACGGGCAGACTGAGCGAGTTAATCAATCATTAAAACAATATTTGCGTTTGTACTCGGCCAAACTCCAAAATGACTGGTCCGAGTTTCTTCCGTTGGCGGAGTTTGCTTACAACAATGCCTGTCATTCCTCCACCAATGTGTCTCCATTTTTTACAGTTTTTGGTTTTCACCCCAGAGCTAATTCCTTTTTTCAACATTCCTCTGTCTCCTCACTGACCTTGACCGCTCATCTCAGACTCATTTGGAGAAAAGTGCACCTTGCTCTCAGAAAAGCGGCATTTCGGGAGAAAAAATTTTCTGACAGGCTCCGGCGGCCGTGCACTTTTAAAGTTGGAGATAGGGTGTGGTTGTCGACTCGCAACATTAGACTTCGACAAACCTCAGCCAGATTGGGCCCTAAATTTATTGGACCATTTCATATTATAAAAAAAATCAATCCAGTTGCTTTCCGGTTACGTTTACCAAGAACTCTCCGGATCGGAAATACTTTCCATTGCTCCTTGTTGAAACCATACGTTTCTTCCAGTAGATTTCCTCGGAAGATCTCTCAGGGGAAATCACCAATAGATGTACAGGGTCAGCAGGAGTTCTTGGTGGAGAAGGTTCTCGATTCCAAGTTGTCCCGGGGTCGGCTTTATTTTTTGGTACATTGGAGAGGTTATGGTCCAGAAGAAAGGTCTTGGGTCCTGGATGAGGATCTCCATGCCCCGAGGCTCAAAAAGGTATTTTTTCGAGAATTTCCTCAGAAACCTGGCCTTAGGGGTTCCTTGACCCCTCCTCAAGGGGGGGGGGTACTGTTAGGCGCCGAGGGTCCGCCCGTCAGTGCGGCCCGGCGCCTAGCAACTAGGGACGCCGCATGCGGACAGCCGCCGGCTCCCTAGCAACGTTAGACGCCGGGCGCACGGAGCCGCTCAGACCCTAGCAACGGGGACGCCACTGTCGGACCGTGTTCCCCGTTGCTGGGTCTAGATTAATCACCTCATTGGTATCCTGGCCGTGCAGCATGCAGCTGCACGGCATGATTGTTAATTACCCTGTCTGGCTCCTGATTGGAGAGCTCCCAGTTAAAAGCACTCTCTGGACTTCTCACAGACGCCGGTAATAGCTTCCTGTTTGCTGTGTCTGTTGCAGAGAGTTTTCCAGTCCTGTCTATCCGGTCGTTCTTGTCCTCAGTGGTCCAATACTCGGAAGTTGTCATCTTTTCCTGGAGTCCTGACCGAGCACCTTTAACATCCTGTGGTGTTCGTGAGTCGCGGCGTAGCCGTGTGTTGCGGCTTGACCGCTTACTATTTATTATTTGGTTATATTGTGTTTCGGAGCTTTTGCGGAGGATTCCGCTCCCACAAATCCACTCTGGTATCCAGCGGTGCTGGATAGGAGTAACGGATTCGTGGATTTTTGGTTGTCCTTTTCCCTGGCGGTTTGTCCGCACATACTTCTGGTTTAAGTTAGTTAGCTTGTAGCCCCTGGCCTGGTTGCTTAGTCAGAGGGCCCCTTGTTATCACCCTGTCTCGGATTTCCCTTTGTCTCCCATTAAGACCTGAGGGGGCATCGGAGTTGGGCAGACATAATCCGCCCTTCAAACGCGGCTGCCATGGGCTCAAGCAACCATAGTCTCGCAGGGGATTTCTGATAACACGGGCGAGACAACGGAGTTAGGGCGCCAGGGGTTACTAGGCTATCCTGCTCCCGTAACCAGCATTCTATTCCAGTACTCTGACCTCCGTCATAAGATCACCTCTGGTCAGACGTACTGGTATCATAACAACTGCGGAGAACGCCACTGGATCAATAATATAATGCTTGTCAGTAGACTCCGACTCATTTTCTTGCTCCCAAGAATGGGAAAGGGCATCAGCCTTATGATTCTGCGACCCAGGACAAAACTGATGTTTGAAGTCAAATCTGGAGAAAAAGAGTGCCCACCTGGCTTGATGAGTATTGAGACATTGAGCGTTTTTTAAATACAGAAGGTTCTTGTGATCCGTCAGAATGGTGATGGTTTGAGAAGCACCTTCCAACAAATATCTCCACTCTTCCAGCGCAAGTTTGATAGCCAAGAGCTTTTGGTCACCAATGGCATAGTTGCGCTCGGCTTGAGAAAACTTCTGAGAGAAAAAACCACAGGGATGTAGATGACCATCATTGGCTCTTTGAGATAGGACTGTGCCCACTCCAACAGAAGAGGCGTCCACCTCCATGGTAAAAGGTGAGCTAGTATCTGGCTGTTTTAATACTGGAGCAGCGGTGAACCTCTGTTTCAAGTGATGGAAGGCTTGAATGGCTTCCTCTGACCATTTAGAAGCATTAGCACCTTTCTTCGTGAGCACAGTAATAGGTGCTGCAATAGTGGAGAAGTCTCTAATAAATTTCCTGTAATAGTTGGCGAAACCTAGAAATCTCTGGATGTTCATCTTCAGGCCAGAACCGGACACAATATACCCCAGGAATGGGATGGATTTAACTTCAAAGATGCATTTTTCCAGTTTGCAATACAGATGATTGGTACGGAGACGGGACAAAACTTCTTTCACCCAGAACCGATGTTCCTCCAGGTCATTCGCAAAGATAAGGATATCATCGAGATAGACCACAACATGTCGATAGAGAATGTCCCTGAAAATTTCATTCACAAAGTGTTGAAACACCGCTGGAGCATTGCTGAGTCCAAAAGGCATGACGAGGTACTCGTAATGTCCATCACGGGTGTTAAAAGCGGTCTTCCACTCGTCACCCTTCCAGATTCGGATGAGATTATAGGCACCCCTCAAATCTAACTTTGTAAAAATGGTGGCTCCGCTGACGCTGTCAAACAACTCGGTGATGAGCAGCAGAGGGTACCGATTTTTCACTGTGATTTCATTCAGGCCCCAGTAGTCGATACAAGGCCGCAGGCCACCATCTTTCTTCTTTACGAAGAAGAAGCCTGCACCAGCTGGAGAAGATGAAGGCCGGATAAACCCTTTAGCCAGATTTTCCTTAATATACTCTTCCATGGAGTGGGTCTCAGGCAGCGACAAAGGATACGTGCGTCCACGAGGAGGAGTTTTCCCTGGGATGAGATCGATAGGGCAATCCCATTCTCTATGGGGAGGAAGAATATCGGCTGAGGACTTGCTGAATACATCGGTGAAATCCTGATATGGAGAAGGTGGAACATCAGGAGATTTAGAAGAAGATTTGCAAACTGGAAGCACTTTACGTAGACATGTCTCAGAACAAGAAGGAACCCATGCCAGGATATGGGTAGTCCTCCTATCAACTTGAGGGTTATGCAAACAAAGCCATGAGAGGCCAAGAACCACAGGATGCGTGGCCCTTGGGATTACCAGGAAGGAAATCAGTTCGGTGTGTAACACCCCTACCTTCAGACGGATAGGTAGGGTCTTGGAGGTAATCACTGCGTCAGAAATCTTACTACCGTCCATGGCAGTCAAAGATATAGAAGATGACATTCTCTCAGTGGGTAGAGACCACTGCTTAACAAACTTCTCAGTTATAAAGTTTCCGGCTGATCCTGAATCCAACATGGCAACAAGATTCTTAGTGTGTTGAGCCACCTGAAGAGAAACTGAGAGGTTACAGTCACTTGAAGACGGAGAGGAATTCATTGCTCCTAGCCGACCCTCTCCTTGGCGGGCTAGGACTTGGAGTTTCCCGGACGCTCAGGACAGGCATTAATGAGGTGGGACGGTGCAGCACAATACAAGCAATGATGGTGAGATAGACATCTTCTACGCTCAGCTGGAGACAAACGTGAGTGACCTATCTGCATAGGTTCATCTTTGGGTGTAGACGGCTGGCGAGGAGGAGGAGTGGAAGTAGTCTTATGAACTGTGTACTTGCCTCGCTCTATAGCCCTTTCACGAAACCTTAGGTCAACCTTGGTGCAGAGCAATACGAGCTCATTCAATTTGGAGGGCAAGTCTCTAGTAGCGAGCTCATCTTTAATACGTTCAGACAGGCCTTGCCAGAAAGCTGCATAGAGGGCTTCCTCATTCCAGGAAACTTCAGATGCTAAAGTCTGGAATTGAAGTAAATACTGGCCGACAGTTCGTGTCCCCTGACGTAGCCAGAGGATTTCAGAAGAAGCTGATGACACTCGACCTGGCTCATCAAAGATGCGTCTAAATGTTGTCACGAAATCAGAATAGGATGACAACAGCGTATCTGATTTTTCCCATAAGGGTGATGCCCAGTCGAGGGCGGAGCCACTGAGAAGAGAGATGATATAGGCAACTTTAGTGCGGTCTGTAGGAAAACTGCCAGGTTGCAACTCAAAGTGGATCTCACACTGGTTTAAGAAACCCCTGTAGGCTTTTGGGGATCCATAGAAACATAGAATTTGTCGGCAGATAAGAACCACTTGGCCCATCTAGTCTGCCCCTATTTTTTTTTATATTATTTTTATCTCTAACCTTATTTGATCCTTATTTCTTTGTAAGGATATCCTTATGTCTATCTCATGCATGTTTAAATTGCTCTACTGTCTTAGCCTCTACCACCTCTGATGGGAGGCTATTCCACTTGTCCACTACCCTTTCTGTGAAATAATTTTTCCGCAAATTTCCCCTGAACCTCCCCCTCTCCAGTCTCAGTGCATGTCCTCGTGTCCTATTGCTTCTCTTCATTTGGAGAATGTTTCCCTCCTGGACTTTGTTAAAACCCTTGATATATTTGAAAGTTTCTATCATGTCCCCCCTTTCCCTTCTCTGCTCCAAACTATACATATTGAGATTTCTTAGTCTTTCTGGGTATGTTTTGTGATGTAGGCCATGCACCATTTTAGTTGCCCTCCTTTGTACAGTTTCTAATGTATTAATATCCTTTTGAAGATATGGCCTCCAGAACTGAATACAGTATTCTAGATGAGGCCGTACCAATGACCTATACAGTGGCATTATTACTTCTTTCTTTCTGCTGCTGATTCCTCTCCCAATGCAGCCAAGCATCTGACTAGCCTTCCTCATTGCCTTGTTACATTGCTTACCTGCCTTTAAGTCATCTGAAATAGTGACTCCTAAATCCCTTTTCTCCTCAGTAGTTTCCAGTATAGTGCCATTAATACTGTATTTAGCTTTAGGATTTTTGAGACCCAAGTGCATGATTTTGCATTTTTTGGCATTAAACTGTAATTGCCAGACTCTTGACCATTCCTCTAGTCTACCTAGATCCTCAATCATTTGTTTTACCCCACCTGGTGTGTCTACCCTGTTGCATACCTTTGTGTCATCTGCAAAAAGGCATACTTTCCCTTTAATGCCATTTGCAATGTCACCAATAAAGATATTAAAAAGCACTGGTCCAAGTACAGA
Organism: Pseudophryne corroboree; assembly: GCF_028390025.1. NCBI lineage: Eukaryota > Metazoa > Chordata > Amphibia > Anura > Myobatrachidae > Pseudophryne > Pseudophryne corroboree. The sequence goes on from NC_086447.1 coordinate 258,489,551, forward strand.
TCCCTGGGGTACTCCACTGGTAACATTTCCCTCCTGTGAATGCACTCCATTTACCACAACTCTCTGTTTTCTATCCTTCAACCAAGATCTTATCCATTCAATAATCCTAATATCCAATCCCAAACTTTCAAGTTTATTTAGCAGTCTGCAATGTGGAACTGTGTCAAAAGCCTTACTAAAGTCTAGATAAGCTATATCCATGGCTCCACCTTTATCCATCACTTCAGTCACACAATCAAAAAAGTCAATAAGATTTGTTTGACATGATCTCCCCCCAGTGAATCCATGCTGTTTGGGATCCAGTAAATTGCCGGATTTGAGATAATCTACACCTCTTTTAAGAGTGTTTCCATCAATTTCCCTACTACTGATGTAAGACTCACTGGTCTGTAGTTGTTTGCCTCTTCCTTGCTTCCACTTTTGTGCAGTGGGACTACGTTTGCTCTTTTCCAGTCCCCTGGAATTACTCCTGTAGCTAATGACTGGTTGAATAATTCTGTCAATGGTGCTACCAGCACCTCTTTAAGTTCTTTTAGTATCCTTGGATGTATCCCATCTGGCCCCATAGATGTGTCCACTTTCAGCTTTGAGAGTTCTGTTAGGACCTTCTCCTCTGTAAATGTACTTGTTTCATTTTCCTGAATATCCCTGCAACTTAACTGTGGCCCCTTCCCCTCTCTTTCAGTAGTAAATACTGAGCAAAAATAATCATTAAGATGATCTGCTATTAAATTGTCTCCTTCAACAAGACTCCCAGTGTCCGTCTTTAGTTTTATAATTCCGCCTTTTGTTTTTCTTCTTTCGCTTATATTCCTAAAAAAAGTTTTGCCTCCTTTACCCACTGACTGGGTCATTTTCTCCTCAGCTTGTGCCTTTGCCCATCTGATTACCTTCTTTGTCTCCTTCTGTCTAACAAGATATATCTTTTTGTCTTCATTATTTTGTGTCTGCTTATATTTCCTAAAAGCCATCTTTTTTGCTCTCACAATATTTGCTACTTCTTTTGCAAACCACACTGGCTTCCTTTTCCTTGTGTTTTTCCTAACAGTTTTGATACAAAGGTCTGTTGCCTTCAATATTGCAAATTTTAATGTTTCCCACCTCTCCTGCACTGTTTCCAAGTTCCTCCACTCTGCCAAAGAATCGCTTACACATTTTCCCATCCCTACAAAATCAGCCTTCCTAAAATCCAACACCTTTGTTTTTGTATGGGACGAGTCAGTCTCTGTCTTAATGCTGAACCATACTGCTTGATGATCACTGGATCCCAGGTTTTCACCCACTTTTACGTCCGATAATCTGTCTCCATTTGTAAGTATTAAGTCTAATATTGCGTCTTTCCGAGTGGGCTCCCTCACCAATTGGTGGAGGGATGCTCCCTGAAGGAAATTTAAAATGTTCCTACCTCTAGTGGAACTAGCAACAGACACCTCCCAGTTTACATCAGGAAGATTAAAGTCTCCCATGATTATTACCTCTCCTTTTAATGCCATTTTAGTTATGTCCTGCAATAGGTTCTTGTCAAGTTCCTCTTCCTGACCTGGTGGCCTGTATATCACGCCAATATGAATAATCAACTTTTCCCCTGTTTCTATGGACACCCAAAGGGCCTCAGTTTTTTCTTCAATACTCTGTATTAATGTAGTATTTATGGCATTTTTTACATACATTGCTACCCCTCCTCCGATTTTCCAATTCTGTCCTTCCTAAATAAAGTATATCCCGGTATAGCTATGTCCCAGTCATGATTTTCATTGTACCATGACTCTGTAATTGCCACAATGTCTAGATCATCCCTTGTCATTATTGCAGTTAGTTCTGGGATTTTATTTCCTAAGCTCCTAGCATTTGCACACATAGCTTTTAGAGTTTTGTTTGTGCTTTTTCTGTTCCTAGCTATGTTCTTCTCTCTGCCTATTTTTATTTGGTTTTGATCTGAATTATCTTCTGTTGCTGTGGATATGCTTCCTATTCCTTTTGCCTGCAGAAACAATACCTCTGTGTTGGGGGAGCAGATTTCTTTATTCCTGTTTGGTTCACTGCCCCCCTTTGTTAGTTTAAATAGTTCTTGATGAAGCATCCAAACTGTTCAGTTAGTAGTCTTGTTCCCCTTGAAGATGGGTGCAGGCCGTCACTTTTGTATAAGCTCCTATCTTGCCAGATGGTGTGACTGTGGCCTATAAATCCAAATCTCTCCTCATTGCACCATGTCCTTAGCCAAACATTGAAGTTTCTGATGCAATGAGTTCTGTCTTCCCCTCTGTGTACTGGCAATACTTCTGAAAAAGATACAGTGGTTGCCACCTGCTTCAGAGCAGTCCCTAACTTCCTAAATTCATCTTTTACAGCCATGAGTTCAGCATTTGCGAGGTCATTTGTCCCTAGGTGGACAATGACATCCACCTCCCCATCTTTTCTTGCTGGTGTCGGCAAGTGAAGACGTGGAGCAGAAATGGGTATGGCGGGTGGGGATACCACCGTAGGTACTGTAGTCGGCACACTGGACGCCCTTGACCCACGGAGGGTTACTTGGATTTCATCCAGCTGGGAAGAGAGGTCCTGAAGACATGGATGACATGGCCTTGTGCAGCCTCCTGATGTTCAAGACGGGATGCCAGTTCTTGCATTGGCCTAGTCCTTCGGACTTGATCTCCGACCGGCTCCATTAGGTCAGTGCTTACTGTCACAACTGAGGGCTGGTATTGGTAGCGGAGAAGCCTCAGTTGTAGGTGCTGACAGGTACTTAAATCTAGGAGGTGAGATGAGACTCCTAGACATGTGCAGGAGCTGCAGCACCAATGGCCGAAGGCATGACCATGACAACTGGAAGTGAGGTTTACTGTTTTTATTAAATAATAAAAGTCATAGAAGGTGCAACAAAACAATAATCATCAAAGAGAGTCTCTGAATTCCTACTGGTTGGAGACCAGTAACTTTAGGATTTGGTTCAAGGTGTATTATGATACTTAAATTCGTAGGTGAAAGGTTAAAGTGATGCTAGGGATCGCAGGGACAGCACTTTAGCTGTCAAGGTGAATTTATGATGCTTGAGATCGTAGGAATAGCACTTAGCTGCAATAGTAGATATTTGAGAACAATGAGAACAGGATACTGCTGGAGGAAGGCTATTGGAAGCCAAGGCATATACTCTGCCAACGCTGGGTGTAATGGCAAGAAAGTCAGACTGCGCCACAGGGGTATTCACAGGAGAAGCAGGCTGCACCGCAGAGTATAATCACGAGGAAGTCAGGCTGTACCGCAGAGTGTAACCACAGGAAAAACAGGCTGCACCGCAGAGTCTAATTTACAGGAGAGTCTCTAGTGAAGCTGAAGACTGGAATCACTGAAAAGACAATTGAAGCACTGACAATTTCCTGGGTGCTGGGACAGGATATTTATACCTGCTGGTGGGCAGGCATTGGCTGACAATTTGACTCAGGTACCAGCAGCGCTGCAGATTGGTGAAGAGAATGACATGTGACTTTATCCAACATGGCTGCGCCCATGACAGAGTTTTGAAGGGGAAAGAACCATGTGCCAAACAATAATGGCGGCGGAGGCCTCAGCAGCAGAAGACTCCACGCTCTCCCTCATACGCACAATGGCCACAGAGATGACGGCGGCGGCCGCGGCACACAGAGGACGCCACACTCAGCTTCTACGCGGCAAGATCGCGGGTGCGGCTGTGACGGCAGCGACGGAACTGAGAGCGCCATACTAAGCTAAGTGAAAACACTAAGAAGGCCGCTGAACCAGCGCTGCGGGTAACATAAAAATGAAATGTAAAACAAAGCATAGTTAAGTCCCGGCTCTGGCATGCTGAGCCAATCTCAGGAGACAGCTAACTGGTAAGACATGGCGTCTAGGTACCCGGATCGTGACAGGCATACACATACATCTCCCCGGATGTGTCATCAGATAAATGTGCTCTCCATTTATTATTAAAAAGCCAAACAAGGGAGGGGGGGCGTGTTTTAGCTGCTGAGGGAAGTGGTTCCTGCAATTAGCGCCATTAAAAGCCCCAAATCCACTTCCCCCTGGGCACCTCCCATCTCCCTGCCTCCCTCCCTGCCTTCCTTACCCTATTGGTGAGACCTGACACCTGCCGCGAAGTCTCGGAGCCAGCTCCGGTGCTGCCGAGGGCTGCGGCCTACTTCCAGACCCCGAGCCGGGACCTTGATTTCTCTCCCGGGCCGGTGCGCACCTCCGGCGCCACTGCATCGAGATGCGGCTCTCCCCTGGTGACTCCGCTACTACTAGCCGCCCCAGGGAGATGTCTCCTGCTGCCCCGGCTTGCACCCGCTGCCCGGAGCCCCCTGGATCACCGGTGGCCGGACGGAGCTGCGGGACGCCCGGCGGCCATCTTGAAAGGGACCCAGGGCACACAATCTCCTGCTCATCCCCAATGCACCAGACGCTGGAGCTGCTGAGTGGAACGGAGGCAGCCTAATAAAGCTCCCCAACACCATCTCCCTTAAAGGCCTTCCATATCTGGAAATAGGCCCATAAGTGCCCCTATTATTATTATATTGACAGTGCTGTGGAGGAGGAGATTCGCGGAGCGGGGGATACGCTAGCTGTGTCCCTGCAGGTTGCGGCCGAGTCTCCCTCAGTACCCGCGGTGGGTCCGCGCTCGGCGCGGTGGCCCATAGACCCCACTGGGAGACGGACGCTGGGCAGGGGAGCATCGGGTGGACCCCACTGGAACCCTGCTTTGGGAGGGCTGAACGTCTGCAACACTCTGGTCGACGTTCCCTGTTCCTCAGTGACCTGCGAGGCAGACATCACGGGACCTAAGGTTTGTGCATGCACACAGAAGAGCTCACTCCACATACCTGGGTCTGCCCTTACTGGGATCAATGAATGGCTGTGAGATTGGGGCTCTCTACAAGCTATCTAGTGGTCGCTATAATCACACCCTACCCTGATCTTCAGTGCTGCTTTACACCCTACCTCCATATTCTCTTTAGTGATATACAGTAGGGACAGTGGGGGTAATTCTGAGTTGATCGCAGCAGGAACTTTGTTAGCAGTTGGGCAAAACCATGTGCACTGCAGGGGAGGCAGATATAACATGTGCAGAGAGAGTTAGATTCGGGTATGGTGTGTTTAATCTGCAATCTAAATTGCAGTGTAAAAATAAAGCAGCCAGTATTAACCCTGCACAGAAACAAAATAACCCACCCAAATCTAACTCTCTCTGCAAATGTTATATCTGCACCCCCTGCAGTGCACATGGTTTTGCCCAACTGCTAAAAAATTTCCTGCTGTGATCAACTTGGAATTACCCCCAGTGATTGGAAGATCGCCCTTTGCTGCAACCTTAATTACGGAGTGTTCCCTATTACTGCTAGCAATATATCTCTGGATGTGAGTTGCTGGACATACTGGACTCTACTGGACAGGTCTCTGTGTTTTCTCAGAGATTCTCACTCCTCCAGGGTTACGCGACATCATTTTCACTGACTTTGTATTTTCTATTTCTTCGGGCACACATGCTGCGCTTTTGAATATGCCTAGTTCTGAGGCCGCTTCTATGCCCGCCTAAAGTTGGATAGAGCGATCCTCCTGGGTGATTTGATTTTTATTTCCCCCGAATCCACCCCTGCTTGGTCTTCATTGTCCCCCTGTGTATCCATATCTAGTCCTAAGCTACCCAGCCTTGGTCTGGTCCACATGCAGAAATCCTCATCAAAAACTCCTAAACAAGGGGGTGCTGATATCTCTCAACACTTCACTAGGGCCACCAAAGGCACTCAACATAGGGGACTCCCCTCTCCCACCCACAGCTCAATGGAAACTCCGGCCAAATCGGCCCCTGCACTTTCTACCAAAGATGATATTCTGGCCCTCCGCTCTCTCATCACTGACTTTAAGGAATTTCTATAATCCAAATTAGATAAAGCGGTGGTCTCCATTAAGTTGGATATTTCCTCCCTCGCCTCTAGAGCTACTAAAACGGAGTCAAGACAAGACAACTTCCAAAAAGCTTTAAACGATACGGGCAGGGACCTGGATCAAGTAATTTCAGAACTTTCTGATCTCTGCACCAAAAATGAGGACCTTGAAAATCGCAAACGTAGATGTAACCTCCATATCGGAAACATCCCGGAAACCGTTATTGCGGACAACCTTGAGCCCTATCTCTACACTCTCTTTTCCTTTTTGCTTCCAGACCTTGGAGATACTCAACTTCCGCTGGAGAGATCTCACCGGGCCCTATGTCCCAAACCCAGAGAGGGTGAACCCCCCCCGAGATGTGGTACTACGCTTTCTGAAATTCAAGGATAAAGAGAGGGTCCTTTTCTCTACACGGGGCAAATCCCAAATCCTCTTCAAATCCTCCACACTTCAGTTTTTCCAAGATCTGGCCCCCCTAACCATCGCCAAATGAAGGGAACTTCGTGATCTCACTAAAGCTCTACGGGATAGGAATATCCGGTACAGATGGGGGTTTCCCTTCAAGCTGATTGTAGATCTTCACGGAAAGACTGTAATTGTGAGGGATCCTCGTGAAAGCAAGGATCTATTGTCACACATTGAAGAATCGGGACGCCCTCCTGATGCGGGTCACTCCAATTAACACCTTATCCCTGTATCAAGCAGGTCTCCTTTAAGATGCTTCTCCCTCCCCCCACTGTTGAATTTGCTCCAAACCATGCAGTAAATGTCCACAAGTGACCTCCCATACCATCCTGATGGACCGGCTCTCAACCCTGCTATTTATAGCGTCTATAACATATTTTTTGCTGTCTCAGTTTCAGGACGGCTACGTTTACTGTTTTGCTTTATGCTTGGTCCATTAATGTTTCCCTTTATTGGGAGAATTCTGTTATGGTTTGACTTATATATATATAAGTCTGATATTGTTTGTTGTAAATATCTCAGCAATATCCTCCAGAAACCGTGTTATGTAGGTTTCCCTCACATGCATGGGTTATTTCTCACAACTGTATTACTGCTTTGTATTTTTCTATAGGGGGTTTGAATTTTTATGTGTATATATGTGTATGTATGGAAATAAATATATATATATATATATATATATATATATTTACAATGTGTGTGTGTTTGTTTGTTTTTTTCCCTCTCCTCCCCCGCCTTTATCTGACCATGTGTGACCTCTCATGCCTTTTCCATCCTAGTGAACCAGTTGCTAGTCTTGCTATGTAAAGCTTTTATGACATATTTCTTACTACCTGGGTTACAGGACAACTACGTTTATGGTTATGCTTTATCCTCATGCTTTTAATGTTTCCCCTCCTTGGATAAACTCAGTTATGGTTTGACTTCTATATATATATGTATACCGTTTGCTATCTAAATCGTTAGGTATTATGGGGGTAGTTCCAAGTTGATCGCAGCAGGAATTTTCTTAGCAGTTGGGCAAAACCATGTGCACTGCAGGGTAGGCAGATGTGCAGAGAGAGTTAGATTTGGGTGTGGTGTGTTCAATCGGGTGTAGTAGTGTATGCCGGTGGCCGGGCTCCCGGCGACCAGCATACCGGCGACGGAATCCCGACCGCCGGCATACCGACAGCTGGGCGAGCGCAAATGAGCCTCTTGCAGGCTCGCTGCGCTCGCCACGCCGCGGGCATGGTGGCGCGCTATGTGCGCCACGCTATTTATTCTCCCTCCAGGGGGGTCATGGACCCCCAAGAGGGAGAATAAATGTCGGCATGACGGCGGTCGGGATTCCGGCGCCGGGATGCTGGAAGTCGGGAGCCCGGCCGCCGGCATACAGAAGACCACCCGTTCAATCTGCAATCTAATTTGCAGTGTAAAAATAAAGCAGCCAGTATTTACCCTGCACAGAAATAAAATCACCCACCCAAATCTAACTCTTTCTGAACATGTTATATCTGCCTCCCCTGCAGTGCACATGGTTTTGCCCAACTGCTAACAAAATTCCTGCTGTGAGCAACTTGGAATGACCCCCTATATCTGATAAAAACCTCGACAACATCCACCGAAATCCATGTTAGGTTTGTATTCCCCACAAGATGGGGCTGTCTCTCACAACTGTAGTACTGCTCTGCACCTCTATGTGGGGTTTTGTTTTTTTCTCCTCCCCTCTCCCTTCTCTTTTATTATCCAGGGGTGCTCGCTCCCCCCCTCCGACCTTTACATACTTATCTCTAACTCGTAAATCTTCCCACTCTCCTCCTTACCGCGCTCTCACTACTCCACTTACTTTCCATACCCTCAAATCCTTTTCTTCCTCCCTTTTTTTTTTTTTTTTTTCCTCTCTCTATTTTTTACGCTTCCTTCTCTGTGGCGACCAGGCAATTTATTTTTTTATTTTTGTTGTCTTCTTCTCCTTCGCCCATTTGGATTCTTAAATCCTACTTATTGAGTACCTGCTTTTGCATTGTGTCGGGTACTACGCTTTCTCACCCCACTTTCCCAATATACCCAGCTCGACCTAGGTTGAGTACTTTTCACCTTTCTCCCTTCCCCCCCTTTTTTTTCTCTTTTTATCTTCTCTTCTTCCTTCTTTTCTCGACACTAAACGAGCCGTCTTTTCTACCTTGTTTTCTCTATCTATATCTCCCTTTATTCTTTCCTTTCTCCCCATCCACTATGCCTCTCACTATAGCTTCCATGAATGTCCGGGGCCTCAACGCCCCCCAGAAACGCTCACACCTATTTCACACAATCCGCACCCTACGAGCGGACATAGTACTGCACCAGGAAACTCACTTTAGGTACCCAGGCCACCCCACTATAGCTTCTAAACGTTTCTCCACGCTGCTGTACTCTTCTCCACGCTGCTGTACTCTTCTAAACGTTTCTCCACGCTGCTGTACAACGGAGTGGCTATTATGATCAGCAACAAATTTCCCTTTGTTCAATCCTCGGTTCACACGGACACAGATGGGAGATATATAATTTTAGTTGGCAGGCTGGGTCACCTAGAGGTGACCATTGCAAACATCTATGCTCCCAACACAGGACAAGAACGATTCTTTAAAACCTTCTTCAACGACTTACATAAACATAGAGCGGGTTATGTATTTCTGGGAGGTGACTTTAACGCAGTACTGGACCCTTCTCTCGACAAATCCGCTCCCCAGAAAGGCTCTCGCCCTTGCCCAATCTCCCTTGCTTTTTCTAAACAGATCAAAGAAGCCTATTTGTTTGATACATGGCGAGCCCTTAACCCGTCCTCCAAGGACTATACTTTTTTTTTCTGCACCACATCGCTCGTACTCCAGAATTGACTACCTGTTCTGCGGCCCTATGGCCTCCAAACATATCCTGTCCTCAACCATCATTCCCAGTATTTGGTCTGATCACTCCTCAATAACTGTCGCTTTTGACCTATTAGACGTACCTAATTCCCGCCCTTCCTGACTTCTAAATTAAACCCTTCTCAAGATCCCATCCTTTAAATCTAAAATTGGAGATGTACTAAACGACTACTTTTCCCTAAATAACCCTCCCACGGGCTGTTCTCCTCTAGTCTGAGAAGCTCACAAAGCTGTCCTCCGTGGACACATAATCAGCTTTGCTTCACACCGTAATAGGGAACACAAGTTACTTCTCAAATCTCTCTCTGACCAAGTCCACACCTTAGACTCTCTTCATAAAAGAAACCCTACAGATGCGAATTATAAACAGCTACTCACCACCAAAGCAGCTCTCAATGCTCTCCTGATGGAAAAAATTGAGAAATCCCTACGTTGGCTTAATCAGCGCTTCTACAAAAAGAGTAATAAGGCCAACTGACTCCTTGCAAACAGATAGAAAGCTCGTAAAGCTCTCTCCTCTATTGCATCTATCAAAGACTCCAATGGCGCTACTCACTATAACCCTTCGGACATTAACTCTATCTTCAAAGAATACTACACACGACTATACAACTCCCCAGACATTGAATCCACTGCTTCTGACGCACACATACCCACACCAAAAATATTGGCCTTGCGTCTCAACCTACTCCTCCCATCCCTCATACACCCCGACCAAGTCGGATTTGTCCCTTCCCATCAAGCTCTGGATAACACCAGACGTACTATTGCTCTGGTTCACCATGCTAACGTGAATAAGCTCTCCTCCATGCTACTGGCTTTAGACGCAGAAAAAGCCTTTGATAGAGTTTCATGGGCGTTTCTTGCTCAAACCCTCCGTAGCTTTGGTTTCCAGGGTGAATTCCTCCATGCCATTACAGCTCTTTATCACAACCCCTCCACATCGGTCCTCACAAATGGCATCCTTTTGGACTCCTTTCCCGTCGCTAACGGCACACGCCAAGGATGCCCCCTATAACCCCTCATATTTGCCTTAATAATTGAACCCCTAGCCTGTCACATCCGTCTTAACCCGGACATCTCGGGCTTCACCGTCAAAGACTCACAATATAAACTTTCCCTCTTTGCCGATGACATTCTTCTCACAATCACCAACCCGGTAATCTCTTTGCCTAATCTGTTCAAGGAACTAACCTTATATGGGGACCTCTCCAGAATTAATAATGAGAAATCCGAAGCCCACCCCTTACACATCAAAACTAATTTTGACTTCACCTGGCGTCACAGCTCCAATAACTATTTAGGTATCCATATTAAGCGAACTATCCCCCCCCCCCCCCCCATATTTAAAGAAATATCTCAGGGCATTCAATCTTGGTGAAAACACTTTATCTCTTGGATAGGCAGGATAAATGCTATTAAAATGAATGTTCTCCCCAAACTATTATACCTCTTCCAGACCCTACCTATCCCTATTCCTCCCCGTACTCTAAAATCTCTCCAAACTCAATTCTGTAAATTCATATGGAACGATAAAAAGCCTAGGTTACGCAGGGAAACCCTCCAGAAAAGCTCCATATGTGGTGGCTTGGGCCTTCCCTCTATTGCGAGATACTACCATGCCACGGTCTTGAGTCAATTAGTCACTTGGCAATCTCCACGTTGTCTGAAACAGTAGGTGGACAGTAGGTGGACCTGGAAAGTGATCTGGCCCAGGTTGATTCCATTTCTAACCTCCCGTGGCTTCCTAGAATTCACCGGCCTATAAACGTCAAGTCTATTCCTACAATATCTCTCACATTGTCGGTCTGGGACTCACAACACAATAAGCTGTCCTTTTATACATCCCCCTCCCCTCTAACTCCTATCTGGAATAACCCCTCCTTCCCCCCGGGTAGTTCCACTCATATGGTGTCCATTTGGTCCAGCACAAGAATCACTCGTCTCATCACTTCCTCCACAATAACACACCCTACTCCTTTGCAGACGTCCAAGCAAAACACTCTATCTCCACATCCTCGTTCTACCAATATCTCCAAATCTGAAACTTTGCTCTGTCTGCTATGAGAAAAACGCCTCTTTCTGCTCTCCCGACCCCTATGGAACGTCTTTGTATTCATCGCTCTATGGATCGAGGCATTATTTCCACTCTATACCAAACTATCTTGACACCCACCCCTCCTTCTCGTGCCCCGCATGAAACCGCTTGGGAAACGTATCTGGGGACCCCTCTTGAAGAGGAAGAATGCGATGATATACGCTCAAATATCTCTAAGTGCTCAATCAGCGTGTCTGTTAAAGAAAACTCCTACAAGGTATATACACGGTGGTATCTGGTTCCAGACCGCTTACATCAGATGTATCCCAACACGCCCGACCTATGTCAAATTGGTTCATATTTTCATGTCTGGTGGAGTTGTCCCAAGATTGCGCCATTTTGGACCTTGGTTCAAAATTTGATCAATTCAGTTATTCCCTTTTGCCCCTCAGTCTCACCCAAGGTGCTTCTTTTGTGTCCTCCAGCCTGTCAACTATCTAGATCTGAAAACAAATTGGTACTTCATATCTCTTGTGCTGCTAAGCTTCAAATTACAAAATCTTGGAAACAAATCTCTCCTCCCACGCGTCAGGAACTTGTGAAACGTATTTGGTTTGTGGCAAGGATGGAACATCTCTCATCTATGCTGAACAACACCGTGGATAAATTTCATGATACATGGCATCCCTGGTACTCTGAATTTCAAATGAATCTACCAGGCCGCCGCTGATACCTCCTCACTCCCTCTTTTGCCTTCTTCCCCCCCTTCACACACGGCTCGCTTTCTTTTCTTTTCTCTTCTACGCTCTTTTCTTTTCTATTTCCCTTTCCCTCTTCCTGCCCTACTCCTCCCTCCTTTTCTTTCTTCCCAATGTTTACTCCTTATATTTCTCTCTTATAATTTTTTTTTTCTCTCTCTCTACACTGTCCCAGGTGTTCCACTGGCTGGCCCTGGCAAGTCATTTTTCTTCTATCCCCTTTTTTCTTTTCTCCTATTTCTTGTTCTATTTATGGATATCTGTCTACTACCAATTTCTTTTTTATAATTTTATATTTTTTTCTGGATACATATGACTCTCCTCCACCCACAATTTACTTTATAAATGTTTGATTTTACTTGGGTCTCCGAGCGTCATATTAGCAAATTTTTGTACTTTCCTATTCTCCCATGCTCTATTCTGATTGTATTCATGTTTCTTGTATGTTATTATCGATTGTTCTATAAATAAAAAAATTTATGATTTAAAAAAAAAAAAGCCGAACAAGGTGAGGGCGAAAAGCCCTTGTCTAGAAAGAGCTCGGTAATGTTTGTTGGACCATGTACTGACCCTTAATACAGGATGAGGATTAAATGTATACTTCGCAGAACCTTGAAGCTTTCATAGAACTTACATGGCGCGATGATACATCCCCCTCAAACATTTACTCATACATACACGCTTTTTCCTATAACACTAGGCTACATATTTTCCACCTACAACTCTTCCCCCTGTTCTAAGGTACATACTCGAATGTTGTGTATATTGTATAAGAAATATTTTTATGTTTAGTGTGACAGTTATGACAGTTATCATCTACTGTCAAAGGGTGGACTGTCGAAGTCAAAAATATTACATACCGCATTCACATGTACAAAGTCCACACAGAGTGGTCTCTGTGCGTGCACGTGTTCTGCCGTGCGTACGCGTACACACATGCTATGTACAATGGTTCACGAGTCGTGCATATTGGCGAGTGGTATGGGTGAATACGGTAGCATACGCATTCGCATTGAAGAGCCACAAAGACATATTCAATATTTTATCCACATAGTGCATCATTTACACATAGTCTACACACACCACACCAGCAAGTTACATTTACTTAGGAAATAGAACAACAGAGATATCCAGCTTTACAGGATGTGAGGGGACAGAACTAGGTTAGAACATAGTGTTTGGTATTCAAATGTACAGTATTTCGATCGCAGTTTGCAGATTATTGCATGCTCCTGCGCATAGATATGCGCAGGAATACAATATTCATAACCTACTGTAATTACTGTACTCGTGATATTCAGCGGGGACCCAGTGGCGGACCTCTGCAAGTACACCTGGACCAAGCGTCGCCCACCTATTCAAACCAACCTATGACCCCCTCATGTACTGTAAATGACCTGCCCCTTGACCTATGGAAGAAGAGCTTACAGTTCCTTTTGTATTGTGTTTTGGACCCATTATATAAAAGAAAGGCCTCCTGGCCGGCCTCAGTCTATTCTCTGAAGGTCATCTTGCTAAGACTGACTGAGGACCAGATGCGGGAAGAGCTGGTGAACAAACGTATGTACTATTGGTTGTAGCTTTTTCTCTGTAATATTGTATCTTCTGTGTATATCTCCTGGGAGTAGGAGCAGCAAGATGACGAGGGTCCTCACTGCAGCTAATAACCTGCCCATCCCAGTGGTGGAGGTGGTGTGGATGGAAATGGAAGTTTGTGGTCAGAACCTGGATAAAAGGGACTGCTGGTAGTCAATAGCCCCGGGTTGAGCCATGTACTACGACATCTAGACCAACTACTGTTCCAGGAGAATGGACCACGATACTGGAAAAATTTTGGAGTTCAGCATCCTGTCCAACAGGCTTTCCAACAGGCAGGCCGGCGACAGGGGACCAGGGGCCAAGGTACGACCGATGAGCATCTGGGACTTTTGAAGGTCGGTCACCGCCAACGCCTGGAATTGCCCCCTCGTCAAGAGACCATTATTCCCTTGGAGGTACGGACCCATCAGCGCCTGAATGACGGGGAAGTAATGGTTTAGCCTATGGACGTATTAGGAATAGGGTCTGGGGTGATGGTGGACCATACCGTGTCGGCAGTGACCAGAGGGAAGGTTTCTGTTCGTTTCTGCAATCTCACAGATCAGCTTTGGCGAATGCCGGCGGGAACAGTTATCGCTCAGGTGGTGGCAATCGATGAAGGTAGCACTCAGGGGATGCGGAAACTCTCCCCACAACCCGAGACTTCTGTTCTAGTGGAGGAGCTAGAATAGGCCTGCCCCGAGTGGTACAGCACGGTTATCCGAAAACAGATGGACGTGTCGCTGGAAGAGTGTGATGTCGGGGATGTGACCAAGTTGGACCAGATGCTCTGGAATCGACAGAAAGTTATTTTACGACACGAGGATGATTTTGGGTACACCAATGACCAGCAACATGAGATTCGCACAGGGGACGCCCCACCTGTCCGAGAACGGTATCGGCCGATACCTCACTGATTGTACCAGGAAGTCAAGGCAATGCTGCATCAGATGTTGGACAACCACGTGATACAAGAGAGTAAGAGTCCATGGGCTGCACCCATAGTCCTTGTCCAGAAGAAGGATGGGACCATCCATTTTTGTGTGGACTATAGGAAGTTGAACATTTGTACTGTCCGTGATGCTTACCCTCTTCCCAGGATCGAGTAGTCCTTAGCTGCATTGGGCAACACAAAATTCTTTTCCACCTTGGACTTGGCCAGCGAATACTGGCAAGTACAGGATAGGGAGAAAACCGCATTTGTTATGCCCATGGGGTTGTATGAATTTTGTTGCATGCCATTTGGTTTGAACAATGCACCCGCCACGTTCCAACGGATGATGGAAAGATGCTTGGCGGATTTAAATTTTTAGGCCTTACTGATCTATCAGGACGACATCATTTTGTTCGCAGCGACATTGGAGGAACACTTTGCTCGGCTTAACATGGTTCTCCAGTGGTTGGAAAAGTATGACCTGAAGCTTAAACCTCAGATGTGCCACCTGTTGTAGTCCAATTTGGAGTATCTCGGGCATGTGGTGTCCCGTGATGGAGTGTACCCAACCCCCAGCAAGATTGCAGCAGTTCAAGAGTGGAAGGTGCCCACCACTGTCACGGAGCTGCAAGCTTTCCTGGGTTTGGTCGGGTATTACCGACGCTTCATCAAAGACTTTGCCCAGATTGCGGTGCCCCTACATGGGTTGCTTCGAGGGATCGTGACTACGAGGAGAGCAACCCTGGAGACGTGGGGAGAAACGCAGGACCTGGCCTTCAACCGGTTGAAGAAAAGTCTCACGGAGGCTCAGGTGTTAGGGTATGCGGATTTCGAGAAGCCCTTCATTCTGCATACGGATGGAAGTCTACAGGGACTGGGTGCGGTCTTTTCTCAAGTTCAGTATAGACAAGAGCGGGTGATTGCCTATGGCAGTCGTAGCTTGCGAGAGACCGAGAGGAACCCAGACAACTACAGTTCCTTCAAGCTGGAATTGCTGGCGGTAGTTTGGGCAGTAACTGAAAAATTTGACTACTTGACCGTGGCCTACGTGGACATCTTTGCGGATAACAACCCCTTGGCGTATTTGGAGACCGCCAAGCTGGGTGCTCTGAGGCAACGGTGGGTGGCCAGGTTGGCCAAGTTTTCCCATAAGATTCACTATCGTTCAGGGAAGAGTAACGCCAACGCGGATGCCCTGGTGGGGAGGAAGATGATGACGGGGAGGAGATACCGGATCTAACTTGCGTGCGGCAGCCAGTTACTGGGGGGGGAGTCGGCTGACCACCCAGGTTGTGCTGCTCAGATATACGGAAATGGACTGGGAGCAGGAGCAGCAAGATGACGAGGGTCAGAATCTCATTCGGCATTGGAAACAGGAAGGTCATCTGCCGTCTCGACGAGAACATGATGGGCTGACTGCATTCTGCAGGAAGGTAATGCGTCATTGGGACCAATTGTGGGGCTGTGCTGGTACCTTGCGGAGACAGTGCTATTTGGAGCAAGAATTTCGTACTGTTGAACAGGTGGTGGTGCCGGAAGCCCGGGTGCGGGCATTGAGCAGTGGGCTCATTTGGGAACCCATAAGACATACCATTGGTTGAGATGCCAGTATTTCGCCCCTCGACTACAAGCTGTCGTGGATCAGGTATGTAGAGAGTGCAGGAGATGTGCGGTAGTCTAGCCACAGGAACAGCATGTGCCCATCCAAACTATCCGGACCAGTCGGCCATTGGAATTGCTGATGATTGATTATGTTTTGATTGGGGAGTCAATTAGTGGACACCAGTATGCCCTGGTGATGACTGAACATTTCACCAAGTTCACGGTAGTGGTCCCTACCCAAAACCAAACTGCCGAATCAGCAACACGAGCGATCGTTGAGCATTTCATTCAGCAGTATGGTTGTCCTGAGCGGATTCATTCTGATCAAGGGGCCTCTTTTCAAGGACAGTTGATGGAACGACTTTGCCATCTTTATGGCGTCCAGAAGTCCCTTACAACGCCTTACCACCCGCAGGGGAATGGACCCTGTGAGAGGTTTAACCGGACCATGCTGCAAATGCTCCGCGTGCTAAAGAGAGCAAAGAAGCATCGGTGGCCCGAACATGTGCAGGAGCTAGTCTGGACCTATAATAACTGGGTTCATCACACCACTCGGTTCTCTCCTTTCTTTTTGCTATTTGGTCGGCCGGGCCGGGAGGCGCATGATTTACGATTGTCCGGGACCGAAGAGGGAGTCCTCCTGTCCCCTGCCGGATGGGTGGAGGAACATCGGCTACGCCTGAAGGCGGTCCACGAGCTGGCGGGAAGACTCATCACGGAGCAACAACATGCACCTGTGATGTCCCATGAAACTGGGTCATTGGCGGTGGGCCAGCGGGTCTTGGTGCGTGAGGTCCGCCCTGGGGGAAAACTGTCAGAATGGTGGGAGGTCATCCCGTATGTTGTTCGCCATTGCCTGTCTCCGGGTGGTCCAGTTTATGAAGTAGAGTCAACCGATGGGACTGGACGTCTACGTATGTTACATCGGAATAAACTGCGACCTTGTCCTTTCCCGTATCCTGTTGCAGATACTGGGTCCTCAGAGGAGGCTGAAGGGGTTGGGACTCCTGCCTGGGAAGTACCTATTCCTATGTCAGGCATAGAGTGGTGGCTGCCTGCCGTGGAGAATCAGCCGAGCGAGTCGCCAAGGACTCAACCCCGACTGACGTGGTCACTCCTCTCTTACTAAGACGTTCTCAGCGTTCTAATCAGGGTGTTCCAGGCGCCCGCTACGTGGATCCTGACTTTGTGTGGTCGGGTTCTTGCTTTGTACGGACCACAAAGGACTAAGGGGGAAAAATGCGGAGAGTGCTGCTCTCCATTCCCCTCCAGCGTGGCAGGCTTCAGCACGGCGGCGGGCTCCGGCGCAGCGGTGGGCGCGGCGGCTGGTTTCCAGCATGGAAGGACTTGCATCCGTTGGGATTCAAGCCCCTCCAATCACGTCACAGCATTTTGAATGGGGGGATCACGCATTGGCAGCCAATGGGGAGAAGCTGCGGTGAGCCAATCAGGGCTCGCCGCGTCATAGCTCCGCCCACTCCTAGCATCATATAAGAGACGCTGCGGAGCGGGAGAGCTCAGTCGGGTGCCAGACGCTGACAGAAGAAGAGCTCCTGGCGAAGAAAGAAGACAGAGAAGCGGAGGCAGCGACGGCAGAGACAGCGACGGTGACGGCAAGGCAGAAGAAGAGGAGGAAGACGTCAACGGTAGACTCAGCGGGGGAAGACGCCCAGCGGCAGAAGTCCGGCGGAGAGTGCTGCAGCATATGGGAAGCAAAAGAGCTAAAGAAGCTCCCCGCTGCAGCCTCTCCCACCGTGACGGGTAAGCGGCCGTGGGCCACTTACACTTATTTATAATCCTCCCTAGAGCACCAGGGACAGGCATTAGGACTGCAGGGACAACCAGGCCCTCCCAGCCTGTGCCTACCACAGTCAGGCCCTCCAGGCCTGTGCCCACTATCCAGGCCTCCGGCATGTCCCCCATCCTCAGGCCTTCGGCCTGTGCCACATCCTCAGGCCTCTGGCCTGTGCCCCATTTTCAGACCACCGGCCTGTGCCCCATTCTCAGGCCTCCGGCCTGTGCCCATAACCAGGCCTCCGGTCTGTGACCATAACCAGGCCTCCGGCCTGTGCCCCACCACCAGGCCTCAAGCCTGTGCCCCACCACAGGCCACCGGCCTGTGCCCCACCACAGGCCACCAGGCCACCGGCCTGTGCCCCACACCCAGGCCACCTGCCTGTGCCGACCACCCAGGCCACCGGCCTGTGCCCAGAACTAGTCCACCGGCCTGTGCCCAGAACCAGGCCACCGGCCTGCGTCTCACCTAGGCCTCTGGCCTGCGCCACACCCATGGTATTTTATAGGACCTGGGGTTGTATTGTACAGACCGGCCCGGATGGGTTCTGCTGGGAGTGGGTCTGTACGGCAGCTCCTGGAGGACTCGCGTCTGGTCGGGTGTGAGGAACCGGCTGGTCCCACGCGGTGTATAGTGCAAGGGATTGGACAGAGTGTGGAGTAACATTCCTGTCCCAACCGCCTCTACTTCCCGTTAGTCAGGAGTGGACGGCTGTCCATAACAGACCCCCATTCATGTCCTCAGTAAAGAGGGGGAAGAAGTGGCTAACGACCAGTAAGCGGTAAGTGGAGCTGGTCATTCGGGGTTAATCTATTGTATCGGGGTATTATTCCACTGACTTGTATAGTGATTGTGACTGGTTAGTCCGGTCTCTGTTAGTTTGGATTAGAACCAGCAGTCTCAGTTGTTAATGTTAATTTGTTCAAGCAGGCGTAGTTAGGCTGTAATTTGTTGTTAGCCATTAGAGTAGCCTGCAGTTAGGGGGGCTGTTCTTCTTGCCCCAACAGAAGCAGAGAGGTGCAACTATCAAGGTGACCAGTGAGTCAGGAGTGAGTATTGCTCTGTGTCCATTTGTTATCGTCCCCGTATACCGGTTAGGGGTTTCGCTCATGGACGTGAGGACCCCTTTCACCACACTACGCGCAAGTGTGCGAGTGTGTGAGAATTGGGTAGCTGAGGCCTCTGGACAGTGATGACCCCTGATGTGCCCCGCTCTTGAGAAAGAGGGTTGACACATCTTAATTGGTACGTTCCTTCCCTTTAGGTTGATTGTCGACCGATGTTGAGAGGTGTCCGCGTCTGTGATTGATCCGGAAGGTTGGGTTTCTTGACGCTTCCGCGTACTGTACGTGACAGGAGCGGCCCCAGGTAAGCAGTGTGATGACACCTGCACGGCAGCAGGCACTGCATCACGCCCCAGCCCTGTTACAGATATATAACTAATCTGGGACTAAAGCACTCAAGGACATTCTGGACTAGGCATCCCCCTCAGCAGCTCTGATTGTGTTATAAATACAATCAGGATGGCAGGGCAGCATTTTCTGCCTGTCATTGTGTCAACACCATGTTATAAAGGCACTGCAGATCCAGCTGTTCTGTTAGGTTACAGTGCAACATGATGCATCAAGTGGTGGAATGATTGCACACACTGGTTGGTGGATGGCTGGAGCTATCCACCAATCAGATAGCATGAAGTTGTAGGGACCAAGAGAGGGTGGGACCAGAGGCGTTTCTAGGGTAGGGCGAGTGGGGCACGTGCCCTGGGCGCCTTGGCAGGCCCAGCAGAGGGGGGTGCCGCCGGTGGCCAGGGCATCATGCCCCACTCGCCCCCGTCAACCCGAAATGTGAGGGGAGGAAAGCTCAGCGTCTCTCCGTCCCCTCCCCGCCGCTGCCAGCACTAGCAGTGCTGCCAGCAGCGCTGCTGTGTCCGGTCTCCGGCGTTAGCCAATCAGAGCTTGCGGACCGGCTCCTGATTGGCTGCCGGTCCGCGAGCTCTGATTGGCTAGCGAACCGGCGCCAGACAACCGCCAGTGACCTGGAGCGGTGAGGGGAAGGAGAGGCGCTGCGCTCTCCTCCCCTCACATATCATCAGCAAGCGGCAGTGAGTGACCGGGGGGGGGGGGGGGCGGTGGCACAGTGGGGCATGTATCTGGCACCAAATGGGGCATGTAACTGGCACTGAGTGGGGCCTGGCACTGTGGGGCATGTAACTGGCACTGTGGGGCATGTATCTGGCACTGTGGGGCATGTAACTGGCACTGTGGGGCAATGTAATTGGCACTGTGGGGCATGTATCTGGCACTGTGGGGCAATGTAACTGGCACTGTGGGGCAATGTATCTGGCACTGTGGGGCATGTATCTGGCACTGTGGAGCAATGTAACTGGCACTGTGGGGCAATGTATCCGGCACTGTGGGGCAATGTATCTGGCACTGTGGGGCAATGTATCCGGCACTGTGGGGCAATGTATCCGGCACTGTGGGGCATGTATCCGGCACTGTGGGGCAATGTAACTGGCACTGTGGGGCAATGTAACTGGCACTGTGGGGCAACGTAACTGGCACTGTGTGGTATGTATCTGGCACTGTGTGGCATGTAACTGGCACTGTGGGGCAATGTAACCGGCACTGTGGGGCAATGTATCCGGCACTGTGGGGCAATGTATCCGGCACTGTGGGGCAATGTATCCGGCACTGTGGGGCAATGTAACTGGCACTGTGGGGCAATGTATCCGGCACTGTGGGGCAATGTATCCGGCACTGTGGGGCATGTATCTGGCACAGTGGGGCATGTATCTGACACTGTGGGGCAATGTAACTGGCACTGTGGGGCATGTATCTGGCACTGTGGGGCAATGTATCTGGCACTGTGGGGCAATGTATCTGGCACTGTGGGGCAATGTATCCGGCACTGTGGGGCAATGAAACTGGCACTGTGGGGCATGTATCTGGCACTGTGGGGCAATGTATCCGGCACTGTGGGGCAATGTATGCGGCACTGTGGGGCATGTATCTGGCACAGTGGGGCATGTATCTGGCACTGTGGAGCAATGTAACTGGCATTGTGGGGCAATGTAACTGGCACTGTGGGGCATGTATCTGGCACTGTGGGGCATGTATCTGGCACTGTGGGGCAATGTATCTGGCACTGTGGGGCAATGTATCCGGCACTGTGGGGCAATGTATCCGGCACCGTGGGGCATGTATCTGGCACAGTGGAGCATGTATCTGGCACTGTGGGACAATGAAACTGGCACTGTGGGGCATGTATCTGGCACTGTGGGGCAATGTATCTGGCACTGTGGGGCAATGTAACTGGCACAGTGGGGCAATGTAACTGGCACTGTGGGGCATGTATCTGGCACAGTGGGGCATGTATCTGGCACTGTGGGGCAATGTAACTGGCACTGTGGGGCATGTATCTGGCACAGTGGGCCATGTATCTGGCACTGTGGGGCATGTATCTGGCACTGTGGGGCATGTAACTGGCACTGTGGGGCAATGTAATTGGCACTGTGGGGCATGTATCTGGCACTGTGGGGCATGTATCTGGCACTGTGGGGCATGTAACTGGCACTGTGGGGCAATGTAATTGGCACTGTGGGGCATGTATCTGGCACTGTGGGGCAATGTAACTGGCACTGTGGGGCAATGTATCTGGCACTGTGGGGCATGTATCTGGCACTGTGGAGCAATGTAACTGGCACTGTGGGGCAATGTATCCGGCACTGTGGGGCAATGTATCTGGCACTGTGGGGCAATGTATCCGGCACTGTGGGGCAATGTATCCGGCACTGTGGGGCATGTATCCGGCACTGTGGAGCAATGTAACTGGCACTGTGGGGCAATGTAACTGGCACTGTGGGGCAATGTAACTGGCACTGTGTGGTATGTATCTGGCACTGTGTGGCATGTATCTGGCACTGTGTGGCATGTAACTGGCACTGTGGGGCAATGTATCTGGCACTGTGGGGCAATGTATCTGGCACTGTGGGGCAATGTATCCGGCACTGTGGGGCAATGAAACTGGCACTGTGGGGCATGTATCTGGCACTGTGGGGCAATGTATCCGGCACTGTGGGGCAATGTATGCGGCACTGTGGGGCATGTATCTGGCACTGTGGGGCAATGTAACTGGCACTGTGGGGCATGTATCTGGCACAGTGGGCCATGTATCTGGCACAGTGGGCCATGTATCTGGCACAGTGGGGCATGTATCTGGCACTGTGGGGCATGTAACTGGCACTGTGGGGCAATGTAATTGGCACTGTGGGGCATGTATCTGGCACTGTGGGGCATGTATCTGGCACTGTGGGGCATGTAACTGGCACTGTGGGGCAATGTAATTGGCACTGTGGGGCATGTATCTGGCACTGTGGGGCAATGTAACTGGCACTGTGGGGCAATGTATCTGGCACTGTGGGGCATGTATCTGGCTCTGTGGAGCAATGTAACTGGCACTGTGGGGCAATGTATCCGGCACTGTGGGGCAATGTATCTGGCACTGTGGGGCAATGTATCCGGCACTGTGGGGCAATGTATCCGGCACTGTGGAGCAATGTAACTGGCACTGTGGGGCAATGTAACTGGCACTGTGGGGCAATGTAACTGGCACTGTGTGGTATGTATCTGGCACTGTGTGGCATGTATCTGGCACTGTGTGGCATGTAACTGGCACTGTGGGGCAATGTAACTGGCACTGTGGGGCAATGTATCCGGCACTGTGGGGCAATGTATCCGGCACTGTGGGGCAATGTATCTGGCACTGTGGGGCAATGTAACTGGCACTGTGGGGCAATGTATCCGGCACTGTGGGGCAATGTATCCGGCACTGTGGGGCATGTATCTGGCACAGTGGGGCATGTATCTGACACTGTGGGGCAATGTAACTGGCACTGTGGGGCAATGTAACTGGCACTGTGGGGCATGTATCTGGCACTGTGGGGCAATGTATCTGGCACTGTGGGGCAATGTATCTGGCACTGTGGGGCAATGTATCCGGCACTGTGGGGCAATGAAACTGGCACTGTGGGGCATGTATCTGGCACTGTGGGGCAATGTATCCGGCACTGTGGGGCAATGTATGTGGCACTGTGGGGCATGTATCTGGCACAGTGGGGCATGTATCTGGCACTGTGGGGCAATGTAACTGGCATTGTGGGGCAATGTAACTGGCACTGTGGGGCAATGTATCTGGCACTGTGGGGCAATGTATCCGGCACTGTGGGGCATGTATCTGGCACTGTGGGGCAATGTAACTGGCATTGTGGGGCAATGTATCTGGCACTGTGGGGCAATGTATCTGGCACTGTGGGGCAATGTATCCGGCACTGTGGGGCAATGTATCCGGCACCGTGGGGCATGTATCTGGCACAGTGGGGCATGTATCTGGCACTGTGGGACAATGAAACTGGCACTGTGGGGCATGTATCTGGCACTGTGGGGCAATGTATCTGGCACTGTGGGGCAATGTAACTGGCACTGTGAGGCAATGTAACTGGCACTGTGGGGCATGTATCTGGCACAGTGGGGCATGTATCTGGCACTGTGGGGCAATGTAACTGGCACTGTGGGGCATGTATCTGGCACAGTGGGGCATGTATCTGGCACTGTGGGGCAATGTATCTGGCACTGTGGGGCAATGTATCTGGCACTGTGGGGCAATGTATCTGGCACTGTGGGGCAATGTAACTGGCAAATGTATCTGGCACTGAGTGGGGCATGTATCTGGCACTGTGGGGCAATGTATCTGGCACTGTGGGGCAATGTATCTGGCACTGTGGGGCAATGTATCTGGCACTGTGGGGCATGTATCTGGCACTGTGGGGCATGTATCCGGCACTGTGGGGCATTGTATCTGGCACTGTGGGGCAATGTAACTGGCACTGTGGGCCATTTTCAGTGGCCACAACCCTTCTGGAGCGTGCCATACCCCTTCTGGTGTGTGGCCACGCCCATTCTTTTTTCGGCACGCGCGCCTTCGGCACTCTCACATGCTTCTTTTTGTGTGTGTTTTTTTTTTTTTTTGGGGGGTAGGGCATTTTCCATCTTGCCCTGGGCTCCGAAAACCCTAGCTACGCCTCTGGGTGGGACCAAAGACATTGTGTGCAGATTTCAACCAAGATTTTCAATGACTGGAGAATGGGGGGGAGGGTTGCAGATTTGGAGTATGATTGTCAATGAGGGGGAAGCTGTCAAATCTGGGATCTAATTATTAATGAGATGGGGTGTCATTTTTAATTAAGGAGTATGGTCAGATTATTGTTATGATATTTAATTCAAGAGGGGGGTCAAATATGGAATGTGATTTTTAATGAGGGAGGGGGCTCAGATGTGGGGTAACATTTTTAATGAGGAAAGTAGGGTCAGTAATATTATGCATAGTATTATATAATGTGAGAGGAACTACATTTTTTAACATGGCTATCTTTTGTCACAGATTTCTGGTAGAAAAGTACGGCCCACTTGCTTATTTTTTTGCTCCCAGACTGAAGATTGTCAGACAGCCCATGAAATTGCCTGACTCAGCTTCAAATGCACACTTAATAAAAATGATTTATTTGGAAATTATTGACGTCAAGTTTGTTAAATGTGCATTATTATAGATTGTACAGAATTGAAAAGGGAAGTTACTACCATCAATTATAAAAAGCTGTAGCCACTTTATGCTGCACCCCCACCCCCATTTCCCCATCTAGCTGTACTGGCTGCTATACCCACATCATTTATAAATAGATTGTTAGAAATGGGCATGGAAAATTAGGGACGGCATCCTCAAAAGTAAAAACAAATTGTGATTTGAAACAAAAATACAGTGGAAGAAAAAATGTTAGCAGAAACCAGCACCTATGAATGAATATTTATAACTGTGGTTATCAAAAAATGTAATGTCTGATTTTTCCATATACTTTTTTAGGTTTTGAAAAGGAAACAACAATTAATTGAAAACATACCATCAGATGGGGATGTAGTTGGAATTCCGGCGGTCAGAATCCCAATGGTGAAAATACCAACGCCGGAATCCCGACTGCCAGAATGCGATTACCGTGGGTACATGTGTGCATTATTCTCGCCTATCGCTCATCTCCGCCTTGAGAAAGGCAGTGTTTACAGCTCTGCACTGCGCCCTGAGGTCACTACCGAGTTCTGAGATCACACAGTAAGCACACAATAGCAAGGTACAAAATGCACCTTTATATTCATACACACTAATTATACAGGAAAATGCATAACCACACTTTATACATTATTTACAGGTAGCATTAATAACAATTACAGTTAAGATTATATGAGAGAAAGAACCACACAAAAGCAACAACTCCTGCCCCTACACAGTCACTAGCCACCTCAGGGAATACTTGCGTTTGGCGACTCCTGGCGGATACTGGATCCTGGAAGAGCCAATGATGTCTGTCTTGCTGATCCCAGCCGCTCTTGGCCTGATGGTCCTCTACCCTGCAGAGGTAGGGCGTTCTGACTAGTCACCCAGCTCCAGCTGGCACACCAGTCCAGAGGCGGATTGGCCATAGGGTCTACAGGGAAGATTCCCGGTGGACCGACGCACCCGTGGGGCCTGTTTTGTTTGAGGACATGTGGTCCTATTTATAGACATAATGAATAAGATTCCAAACAATTTGCAAATATGAAAATGACTTTGCCACTTAGCCTGTGATTGCAGATGATCTAGTGTATGCTCTGTCTGCCTGCTTGGCTGACATATAAGATTGAGTGAATAGTGATTGGGATATGGTTGGTGTAATAAGCAAGAAAATATATCTTTCTAAAGAATTATATTGTTTCCTAAATTCTAAAGGTGTATCATATAATGTGCTCATAACATTAAATTTTATTTCCTTTTAACTTCCCCTTGATGCTGGACATCCCCACTATCTGGGAAGTCTTGGGGGGAGGGTGCTGCTGCCATGGCCCATGGCTAGACCTCACACCTCTGGTGCTGGCCAAGTGGGGCCACTAGTACAAATTTTTTCCAGGGCTACTTTTTGTTCCCAATCCGCCCCTGCACCAGTCCCACACCTGGGATAACTCCCGATGGAGCAAACGCTTAGTTGCGTATACTGGACCCTCTCCGCATAGCCAGGTCTCCACACAAACGGGCTGACAAGATCTCTCGACTCCTGGCAACAGCCTCGTTCCAAAACTCCTCACAAAGCAGGAGCTTCACTCAACTGACGCACCATGCGTCCGCAGCATATATTGACGCTGGCATTTGAAATGTTTATTTAGAAATAATCTGAACTTTACAGTTGGGGGTTCACAGCTGCGATATCACGTACTTAATGATACGCAGTACAGACACGCTATGGTCTACCAGCTAAGGATGGACGCATCTAGATGCTACTGAACCACATGCGTTATTTTTTTGTGTTATCAGTAAGGCGCTGATATGAATCAAGGGACAATATATTTCTTTGTTGTGTGAGTGTGACAAAAACGCACAATATTAGAAATGCTACAGCGTATATTTATTGTTGCTAAACGAGGTTCAATAACTCATATTGTGTTTGATTCAGATTGGATTGTTTATCTGTTAAGTAAATTTAAAGAGCATTTAAAAGTTGGTGCATAGGTATGATATAGATGTGTTAACGCAGGCCTGAAGTAACAAACTTCAGTGCTTTTATAATTTGTGATTTATTTGTGACGAAGGATAGAGTGTTTGTGTATTCTGGCCGCATGGTGTGATCACCATTTTGTCCATGCATATGGCTTGGGAAGGGGGACCAGCAGTGGCCATTTTAGGTACATAAGGTCACTCTCTATCCACCTAGCTAACAGCTGACTTTCAGTTTGTTAAACAATCTGTAGCCTTTGTCACAAGGGCCCTCATTCCGAGTTGTTCGCTCGGTATTTTTCATCGCATCGCAGTGAAAATCCGCTTAGTACGCATGCGCAATGTTCGCACTGCGACTGCGCCAAGTAACTTTACTATGAAGAAAGTAATTTTACTCACGGCTTTTTCTTCGCTCCGGCGATCGTAATGTGATTGACAGGAAATGGGTGTTACTGGGCGGAAACACGGCGTTTCAGGGGCGTGTGGCTGAAAACGCTACCGTTTCCGGAAAAAACGCAGGAGTGGCCGGGGAAACGGTGGGAGTGCCTGGGCGAACGCTGGGTGTGTTTGTGACGTCAACCAGGAACGACAAGCACTGAAATGATCGCACAGGCAGAGTAAGTCTGAAGCTACTCTAAAACTGCTAAGTAGTTAGTAATCGCAATATTGCGAATACATCGGTCGCAATTTTAAGAAGCTAAGATTCACTCCCAGTAGGCGGCGGCTTAGCGTGTGTAACTCTGCTAAATTCGCCTTGCGACCGATCAACTCGGAATGAGGGCCAATATAAACTATATATATATATATACAAATCCAACACCATTTAAAAGCTACCAATGAATTTAACTAACCCATGCCATAGTCAATAATAAATAGTGTTTCAATTGGGCCTAGAGAGAGAAATAATGAGATAAATACTTAACTTGATGTAAAAATTACACACAAATGATAAAGTTATTTTCCCCAGGATTTGTTAACCCTCTGCTTGCTACAAGATAGGCAATTGAAATGTTAATGAACCTGTTCAACCACCCTGGAACAGCAAGCATGTTAATATGCATCTGTTAATATGCAAATTAGAGGCTCTGTAGAAACTACATTCATTCAGTATGTGGATATAAAAAAATATATGCTGTGTGAGGGGTTTCATAGAAGTGTAATAAATAATGTGTGTGTGTGTGTGTGTGTGTGTGTGTGTGTGTGTGTGTGTGTGTGTGTGTGTGTGTGTGTGTGTGTATATGTTATTATTATTATTATTATTATTATTATTATTATTATCATTATTATTGGCCATAGCGGGGACATATGCATATTGTCACTTTGTGATTTCCATTGTGATGTTCTTTTCATTTTGGTAATGTCTATTTAGTCTGTTTTTTTTTTTTTTTTTATAAATTTCTTTATTAGACAGCCATAATGTCACAACATACGTTACTAGATATTACCGTACAAGAGAATTCTGCGATGTCACATAAACAAGTTCAAGAATGTACAGAATATAAAAATTTAAAGGCTGTACTGTTTTTTTTTTTTTTTATAGGAGAAGGAAAATAAAAAAGAAAAAATAGAAATATTTCACATCAAATAATGCAAATACAGCCGTCTAGGACGAGTAGCAGTAGGGGTCGCGGCCCACCTAGGTGTACCATTCTCCCCAATATCAGATAACTGTCAAAAAATGAATCAAATTTCACAGCTGTTAAAAGGAAGAAGAGATAGAAAAGAAAAAGGGATAGATATAGAAATGAAAGTAAGAGAAGTAGAGCAGAGGTACTATTGATAAAGTCCATATTCCGGATAAGGAAAGTAGGTCATGGTCGTGGAGTGAGTAATGTGGTATGTATTACCCTAATGTGGGGGATCGAAGCATAATCTGGGTCTCCCAATGAAATCTATCGTCCAGTCTACAGGAGGTCAAGTGATAATTCCCACTATTCGACTAGTCCAGTACCATGCTGTGTCTCGGAATACCTTCCAGATACAGTCGCGTCTGTCTAGGGGCAAACTCTCTATATAGGTCCCCCATTTCTTATGGAAAAGCTTCACTCCATTTTCAATTTGAAAAGTGGCCATTCGCCTCTCACAGAATAGTACGTCTAATAAGGCAGATTCCCATTCCCCCACCGATGGAGCAGTTTTATATATCCAATGTCGCAGTATCGTCTGTTTCGCCACCGTGACCATCACAGTCAGCAGAGGGATCACAGGGGCTAGGTCAAACCGCGACAGCCAGGGCGAAAAGTCTGCGAACAGCAACGGGCCCACCTCTTCAGGCAGAGGTAATTTAAGTAAACGGGATAAATACTGGAGGATCTTACGCCAGAACCGTTTAATTTTCCCACATAACCAAAGATTGTGAACCAGGGACGCTCCACTTAATCCACATTTAGGGCAATTGCTCGACTCACCGGGGCGGGAGTGTTGTCTTTGAGAAGGGGCTATATACATTCTGTTCACTATCCTCAAATGTATTTCTTGTAATGCAGCGGATTTTAGAGCCTTTAGGACTAGCTCAGTGTTTGCAGAAACCCCGCCCATCGCGGGTGCCTCCGGGAGCTCCCGCTGCCATGAAGCAGAGAGAGGGGACCAAGAGGGGGCTGATATCTCAATCAGGTCACTATATAGGTAACGAATTTTGAATGGATTATGTCTGCAAAACGTGAGAGTGTCGAGTATTGTTCGAGTAGGGGCCTTTTTGCCTAAGGGGTCATCTAGGGAGTTAATATAATGGCGCGCTTGGAGGTACATAAAGAAATTAGAATGGGGCAAAGAAAATCTGTCACGTAGTTGCGTGAAGGAGAACATCTGTCCACCAGGGTCAAATACATCTCTGATAGAATATATTCCCTTACATTTCCATGTGTAGAAATGGCGATTATCTAATGAGGAGGGGAAATTAGGGTTGCCCCATAAAGGTATGTATGGTGACTCAAAAGGGTTAGTACGGAATAGTTTATGAGTGGAGGTCCAGGCCTTATAGGTATCCCAAAATAAAATATTAGTCCTAAATTCTTGGGGTAATTTAGACAATGGTGTGTGGAGCAAAGCTGCAGGGGAGTAAGGGAAAAATAGCGCCTCCTCCAATTCCAGGTTCGTAAATATATCTGACCGGAGCAGCCAGTCTGAGGCGAATTTAAATAGTGCTGATCTAGCAAACATCATCACATTGGGCATACTCAGACCACCCTTTCGTTTATTAATATAAGTTCGGGTCTTGGGCATGCGAGGTCTAGCATTTTTCCAGATAAATTTTGAAAATATTTGTGTGCAAAGTAGGGAGTCTTGTTTATTGATCGTAACGGGGAGCATCTGGAGCAAATAAGCCAGTTTCGGGAATATAACAGTCTTTATCACTACTATCCTGCCTAGTAGAGACAGTGGGGGAAATTTACTAAGCTCCCGATTTTGACCGAGATGCCATTTTTTCATCAAAGTGTCATCTCGGTAATTTACTAAGCACTAATCACGGCAGTGATGAGGGCATTCGTAATTTTTTGCAAGTTCAGGTAAAAAATTACGAATGAATACACCATCGGTCAAAACGCGGCTGTTTAAGTATGAATCTCGGTCATTTACTAAGAAGTGCAAAGCAAAAAAAGAACAAACACTGCCGTGAAAAATTACAACTCGTAAAAAAGTGCTAAAAAAAAACAGACCTGCTTTTTTTATTCGTGATTGGATAGGCATGCACGGATCCATGAGATCCGTGCATGTATATCAGTGGGAAGGGGTGGGAAAGTGCTTATTTTTTCAAAAAAAATTGCGTGGGGTCCCCCCTCCTAAGCATAACCAGCCTCGGGCTCTTTGAGCCGATCCTGGTTGCAGAAATATGGGGGGGAAAATGACAGGGGTTCCCCCATATTTAAGCAACCAGCATCGGGCTCTGCGCCTGGTCCTGGTCCCAAAAATACGGGGGACAAAAAGAGTAGGGGTCCCCCGTATTTTTAAAACCAGCACCGGGCTCCACTAGCTGGACAGATAATGCCACAGCCGGGGGTCACTTTTATATAGTGCCCTGCGGCCGTGGCATCAAAAATCCAACTAGTCACCCCTGGCCGGGGTACCCTGGGGGAGTGGGGACCCCTTCAATCAAGGGGTCCCCCCCCCCAGCCACCCAAGGGCCAGGGGTGAAGCCCGAGGCTGTCCCCCCCCCATCCAATGGGCTGCGGATGGGGAGGCTGATAGCCTTTGTTGTAAAAGAAAAGATATTGTTTTTAGTAGCAGTACTACAAGGCCCAGCAAGCCTCCCCCGCATGCTGGTACTTGGAGAACCACAAGTACCAGCATGCGACGGAAAAACGGGCCCGCTGGTACCTGTAGTACTACTACTAAAAAAATACCCATAAAAACACAAGACACACACACCGTGAAAGTATAATTTTATTACATACATACACACATACATACATACTTACCTTATGTTCCCACGCAGGTCGGTCCTCTTCTCCAGTAGAATCCAAGGGGTACCTGTTGAAGAAATTATACTCACGAGATCCAGGGGTCCAGGCTCCTCGGGAAATCCAGGGGTAATCCACGTACTTGCATAAAATAAGAAAACGGAAAGCCGAGCCACGAACTGAAAGGGGCCCCATGTTTTCACATGGGACTCCTTTCCACGAATGCCAGAAAGCCACTCTGACTGATGTCTAAGTGGGTTTCTTCAGCCAATCAGGGAGCGCCACGTTGTAGCACTCTCCTGATCAGCTGTGTGGTCTTGTCCTCACTGACAGGCAGCACACGGCAGTGTTACAATGTAGCGCCTATGCGCTACATTGTAACCAATGATGGGAACTTTCTGCCCTGCGGTTGACCTAAAGTGACGTCACCGCTGAGCAGAAAGTTCCCATCATTGGTTACAATGTAGCGCATAGGCGCTACATTGTAACACTGCCGTGTGCCGCCTGTCAGTGAGGACAGGAGCACACAGCTGATCAGGAGAGTGCTACAACGTGGCACTCCCTGATTGGCTGAAGAAACCCACTTAGACATCAGTCAGAGTGGGTTTCTGGCTTTCGTGGAAAGGAGTCCCATGTGAAAACATGGGGCCCCTTTCAGTTCGTGGCTCGGCTTTCCGTTTTCTTATTTTATGCAAGTACGTGGATTACCCCTGGATTTCCCGAGGAGCCTGGACCCCTGGATCTCGTGAGTATAATTTCTTCAACAGGTACCCCTTGGATTCTACTGGAGAAGAGGACCGACCTGCGTGGGAACTTAAGGTAAGTATGTATGTATGTGTGTATGTATGTAATAAAATTATACTTTCACGGTGTGTGTGTCTTGTGTTTTTTTGGGTATTTTTTTAGTGGTAGTACTACAGGTACCAGCGGGCCCGTTTTTCCGCCGCATGCTGGTACTTGTGGTTCTCCAAGTACCAGCATGCGGGGGAGGATTGCTGGGACTTGTAGTACTGCTACTAAAAACAATATCTTTTCAATTACAACAAAGGCTATCAGCCCCCCCATCCGCAGCCCATTGGATGGGGGGGGACAGCCTCGGGCTTCACCCCTGGCCCTTGGGTGGCTGGGGGGGGGACCCCTTGATTGAAGGGGTCCCCACTCCCCCAGGGTACCCCGGCCAGGGGTGACTAGTTGGATTTTTGATGCCACGGCCGCAGGGCACTATATAAAAGTGACCCCCGGCTGTGGCATTATCTGTCCAGCTAGTGGAGCCCGGTGCTGGTTTTAAAAATACGGGGGACCCCTACTCTTTTTGTTCCCCGTATTTTTGGGACCAGGACCAGGCGCAGAGCCCGATGCTGGTTGCTTAAATATGGGGGAACCCCTGTCAATTTTTTCCCCATATTTCTGCAACCAGGATCGGCTCAAAGAGCCCGAGGCTGGTTATGCTTAGGAGGGGGGACCCCACGCATTTTTTTTTGGGATTTTACATTGTTTAATTAAAAAAAAAAAAAATAAGAACCCCAGCACGGATCACACAGATCCGGCCGAGATTGATTGTAAAAAAAAATGGCAGTGTTTTGCTAATCACTGCCGTAAAAATAGGTAAAAAAAAACGAATGACATCGACATCGGAAGAAAAGAAAAACCCGAATACGACAGCTTAGTAAATCCATCGTAATCAATTCAAAAAGTTGCAGTTTTACACTGTCGATGTCATTCGTGATTGAACTTTGACCTTTTTTAGGAAATTACGAATCTTAGTAAATTTACCCCAGTGTGAGGTCTTTCCAGGTTTCTAAACGTGCTTTAATTTGTTGAATGATGGGTGTATAGTTGAATAAATATAGCCGGGAGAGTTCTGAGGGAATATACCTAAGTATTTTAGTTTAGTAGGGGTCAGCGTGAATTGGGAAGTGAAGTCATTATAGAGAAGGGGGTCCTTTATGTTAGTCAGAGGGAGTAATTCAGATTTATGGGTATTTATGCGATAACCAGCAAAGGCGCTGAAACAATGTATAGTGTCAAAAATAGCTGGTATCGAAGTACGGGGATTGGAGACAAATAGGACCATATCATCCGCGAATAATCCAAGTTTAACCTCCCTTTTCCCTACCAAGATCCCCGAAAAGGCCGGTAATCGTCTCAGCGCTACAGCTAGCAGTTCCAATGCTGCCGCAAAAAGCAGGGGGGATAAGGGGCATCCCTGTCTAGTTCCCCTATGAATCATTAAGGGTTGTGATAAATATCTATTAGTGAAAATTTGTGTGGATGCATTATGGTATATGGCGTGTATAACGGCGACGAATCGGTCAGGAAAACCAAAACGTCGGAGTGTCTCAAACAAGTGGTCCCACGTCACCAGATCAAACGCTTTTTCGGCGTCGAATGACAGTAGGAAAGCGGGATCACTCGTCCCCTCCGTCTCCAGTGATTGTAGCACCGTCAGAACTTTACGAATATTGGTCACCGAGTGTCTGCCGGAAATAAAACTGGTTTGATCTTCATGGATTATTTCAGGCAGGATAAATTTCAGTCGGTCCGCCAACAGTTTAGTGAATAATTTGTAGTCTACATTAAGTAAAGAGATAGGGCGGTAAAATAGTGTGGGATAGTAAGGTTGGAGAAAATGGAATTAAAAAAGGCTGTTAGAGAATCCACTATTTTAGGGGAGAGTAACTTAAAGAATTCCCCAGATAAACCATCAGGGCCCGGGGTCTTCAGTGGTTTTAGGGCTTTAATAGCCTCTGTCACTTCAATGGCTGTAACAGGAGCCATAAGGGAATCTGACTGATCCGGGGAGATCTGGGGTAACTGTAATGTGTCCCAGAAGGAGTTTTTAGTAGGTTGGTCAATATCGCTACGTGAGTAGAGTTCACTATAAAAAGAGTAAAAAATATCAGTGATCTTTTTCCCTTCGGAATGTATCTCTGAGGTTGAGTCCCTTAGAGCTGTTACATGTTGGGGTCCCTTATCGGATTTAAGAAGATTGGAGAGCATTCGGCTAGGCTTATCCCCGTATTGAAAATATTTGTATTTTCCTGCAATAAGGAATCTATTGTCCATTTGTGTCAGAGTATGATCAAACTGAGTCTTGGCGTCTCTATATTTCTGTTTATTAGCTAATGTGGGTGAGGATTTAAAGGTTTGAAATGAGGAAGTTAGTATAGATTGTGACTCCCTATATGCGGCGTCCTGGTCCCGTCTGTGTTTCGTCATGTATGCAATTATATCTCCTCGTAAGACAGCCTTAGCCGTCTGCCAAAACAGAGCAGGGTCAGACGTGTGATCAGAGTTATTAAGAACGTAAGAGTCCCAGGAAGTTATCAACATATTTTTAAAGTCTGGAGAAGCCGCCATTTTTGCAGGGAACCTCCAATGTGAATTATTACCCAAAGTGAGTTTACCTTGTAGTACAATCGATATAGGGGCATGGTCTGAAATGGTTATGGGGTTAATGGTTGCCTCAATGACCCTGGGGGACAGATCGGTGGAAACCAGAAAATAATCGATACGTGAAAAGGAATTGTGAGTGGAAGAGTAATAAGTATACTCCAATTCCACAGGGTTATGAAGACGCCATACATCAATCAGTCCCAGCTGTACAGACATGTAATCCAGATTAATCCCGGGAAGTCGGGTCCTCTGAGACGAGGCACCCTTTTTATCCAAGATCAAAGAGGACACCATATTCATATCTCCCCCAACAATAAGAGAGGTATGTGAATATGGGCGTAGGATGTTCGTTATTTCTAGATAAAATGATTTATCATAGACAGCCGGGGCATAGACATTACACAAGGTGATTCTGGTGCCCTCCAAGGTGATATCTAATACAATGTATCTACCCAGAGGGTCGATGATCTGATGATGAATATCAAACACCACCCCCTTACGGATAAGGATCGCTACCCCCCTCGCTTTTGAAGAGAAGGAGGAAGAAGCTACAACTTCTTGTCTAAGCATGGTAAGTTTAGCATGTTCGGCAGGGGTCAGGTGTGTCTCCTGGAGCATGGAGACATCTGCTTTTATCTTATTTAAGTAGGTAAGGATACGTCTCCTTTTTATAGGAGAATTAACGCCCCTAACATTCCACGAAATTATGTTAAGTTGCGACATCTACACCATCGGTGGGGGAATACAGAAGGACAGTACCTGATCCTGCGACGAGAGACCACCCTACATAAACAATCCAGAGTGTCATAAGCATGGACAATCCCCATCCCAATCGGCTAGGCATCTTCAGGCAAGAGGGAAGAAAGAAGAAAATAGAAAAAATCAGAGAGGAGAAAGAAAAGTAGAGACAAAGGTTAAGACAAAAACAATAACAATATATAGTAGCGTCCACACCAGCATACATCAGTATAAACTTCCAGCATGGTCCCGCTGCTATGTATTAATAAAGAGAAATATCAACATAACCAACAGGCAATACCAAGATAATAAACTTCAAAAGAAACATCGCAATGATCCTTAAAACAAGAATAATGGGGTGACCTCTAAATTAACATGTTAAGAGTCAATCCAAATCCACCCCGCAATAGAAGGGAAACATTAACTATATCAACCAGCATAAGGATATGGGTCAGGTTTTAATACAGGTCTTAATCATTATCATCTGCTCTACTCGGAGAAGATGGGTGTGAGGCCAAGGACGACCGCGTGGATCTTCTGAGTTCCGTGACGAAGTCCTTAGCCGAGTCCACAGAAGTAAAATCTTTCGGACCTTGTGGAGTAAATATGCGTAGCCTCGCAGGGTAAAGAAGAGCAAATCGGATGCCACTTTTCACCAGTTGAGAGCATATTGGAGACATTTCCCGTCTAGCTCTAGAGACTTCTGCGGAGTAATCCTGGAAGAGAAACAGCCGTTGGCCATCCCATTGAAGTGGGCCTTTATTCCGTGCCGCGGACCACAGCAGCTCTTTGTGTCTGAAGTTGAGGCATTTAAAGATAACCGGGCGGGGTCTAGATTGATTAGAGTCACGTGGTGGACCCAGTCTATGAGCTCGTTCAATTTCCATCGAAGAGAGTTCTTCAGGGATACCCAGAAGTTCTGGAAGGTTGGAGAGGAGGAATTTTAAAAGATCAGGTCCTTTCAGTGTTTCCTTAAGGCCCACAATTCTCAGGTTGTTACGTCTCGAACGATTTTCCAGGTCGTCCATCTTCACCATCATATGTTGCCGCGAAGATGTCAAAGAGACGACCTGCTCTTTGAGATCCTCAATTTCTTTGAAGTTAACTCCAATCCTATTCTGATTCACTGAGATTCTACGAGTCATAGACCCAAGTTCTGATTTCAGGTCTGATACTGCTGTCATAAATTTGTCCGCCTGTGCTTGTAATAAAGGTTCCACGGTTTCCTTGATTGCTTTCACAATTTCTGAATAGGAAGGGGGAGCGGGAGCGGGGGGAACTTTTGGGGCCATGGTAGGCGATGATCCAACTTCGATGTCTAGGTTGACAGGATTAGAAGGCAGTGGTGGCGAGTTGGGGGTCGGTTCCCCGCGTTTACTTCCACTTCTGTATCTTTGAGGTTTTGGTGCAGAAGGACTTAAGAATTTGTCCATAATAATGAGTGCAGGTTCATGAGGATCGGGTGTATGCGAAGGTATGCCGTTGGTTATGGAAGCATGAAGAATTTTACATCACAGCTGCGGGTGGTGTGAACTCACATATCGTCATGAGATGTGTCGCCTCAAGGGAACTGAGAGCGGGTGCGGTCCACCAGGTTGTCAGTAGGATGTAATCGTGTTAACCAGGTATAAATTTAATGTCGTCGGCTTATGTGGGAGATCAAGCAGCCAAATAGAGAGAGCGTGGTGAATATTATCAGCAATGTAATTTTCAATTACAACGGCAATCCGGCCAGCGGCATCACCGTGCAAGCACGCCAACTGACGATTGATTAGTAAGTATTGAGATAACCACACACACCTCCCACACACGCGGCGACAGGGAGAGGGGGTAGGAGTTGTAATTCACTTTGTGGCAGCGGACCGGAGAAACAGCACAGGTGCTGAGGATCAGTAGTAGTGGTAGTGGAGGTATTTCATCCCACTTTAGTGTGGTGTAAAGGACATCCAGTATGAGGTGAAGATGTACTTAGCTTGAAGGATGAAGGGGGGCAAGGTTTGGTAGGGCTGTGATGTTACTGCACTTTATATAATGCAAGTGGCCCAGAGTGTCAGGCAGTCCCCTTCAGGCCTTTCCCTTAGGTGTGGTGCTTATACTTATAATTATAGGCCCCCTCAGTGCCAAGTCCCACCTATATCTCTACCCCTCTCAGCCCCAGCAGTGAAATTGCAGTGAAATTGCGGGTTTCGGATTTCAGGGGGGAGAGGAGTACACGGAGGGTGCAGCCGCCTCACAGGGAACTCACGTCTGGCAGGTCTGGCAGGCGCCGCAGCACCGGAAGCGCGGTCCCGTGACTCCCTCCGTCCGCGACCGCCAGGTCTCAGCAGGCGCTCCACGGGTCACCAGACTCGGCTCAAGGGGGATCCGGAGGTTCAGCCAGCAGGCGGGAAGGCACGGCCACGAAATCCGGTAATCTCGGGTGGCTACGGTGCTCACTCTCCTCACGGAGCCTCTCGGCGGGGGACACTCAAAAATCCAGTCCGCGGCTCCGGCACTCGGTGTAGGCCGCAACCTGCAAAGACCACAAAAATGATCTCCCGGCTCCGCAGCCAAGCACTCAGGCAACCAGGGCCACAGAGGGGACTGTAGGGGTGTGATGGGGGTTATAGAGCTTATGGCAGGTATTATTTATAATGAAGATAGCAGGAGCTCCAGATTCCTGCTTCCATCTGCTTCTCCAGTCAGGCCACTCCCCCATTTAGTCTGTTTTTAAGAAATAAAATATTTTTTTTTTATTAAACCAGCAGCCTAATTAACCATATATTCTAATCATATGTGCGCTCACACGTGTAACTATATTTCTTAGGTGCAGTGTCTCTTTATTTAGGAGGATATCCAGATCCTCCTTGTGTGAGCAGCCATTTAACATCTTAATTGTCAATATACCAAATTTTAGCACCCACCTTGTACTGTATATTGTTTTGAGGTTCCTCCTTATTAGGGGGAGTTCTGGTTGTGTGGCTGCTTGTTTGATAAAATGACCACACTGAGGTGTCTAACCGAAAGGTTAGAAAGGAGAAATAGGTATATACAAGATCCCATTCTTAAAGAGGGAAGTGAAGTTAGGAATAGTGAAATTAGTGATATACATAAATTATTCAACAAATTGGAAACACTCTGTATGGCTGAGACTAGACACTGGTGGAATCAGCAGACCCTTCAGAAATATATTAAGAATCAATTCATTCCCAGAGGTCTACGTATTTTTAAATCGGCCTCCTTTAAGGATGATAAAGAGTTCCTGGACAATTGGAATACTATATTGGACAGGTGCTCCTTCAATCTTATGGAGCTTCTGGTTGAATATAGAACCACTAAAGTTAAGAATATACAATTAGAAATAGAAAAAATCCAGGAACTCTTGAAACCTTTTGAAAATACTGCTGAGTATAGGGAAAGAGACCAGCGGGTGAATAATAAGATAGAGGCATACGAAAAGACAGTCATACAGTCGAAAGACCAAAAACTTGAGAGAGATGGAGGGGACTATGAGACAGACTCAGTGAGGACCTATAACAGGAAAAGAGGGGATTACTCTAGATCTCAAAACAGACAACCATATAGAGAACGCTCTAATAAGAGATGGAACAGTAATACACGTAATAGATCAAGAAGCAAGCAAAATAGATGGATTACAAATGGTAAAAGATTCCCTCAGCCTAATACCCCTCAGAAAGATCCCAGAGGTTTTGTGCATAAAAATAGGTATGAATGTCTCAATAGGGAGGACTTCTCACCAGAAACCATAGAAAAGGGAGTGACTAAACCCAAAAAACCACCCCACTATTGGGATAACTATAAGCATGATAAACAAATTAGGGTCGATTACTCACCAAAATCCCTTGAAAGGGGAGGGGCTAAATCTAAGAGACCTACATACTTACATGATAACTGTAAAGATGATGAACAAAACCATTTTATAGAGATAAACCCAATGAAACACAATCATACCAACAGATTGAATACCAACCATATGAAAAGAGGAAGGGAAAGAGATTCAGAGGATGTAGGGGAGGACGATTACAACAAAAAAGAAAAAAGTCAAAGAAAAGTATAAGTGACAAGGGAATCTTTAACCTGTCTTCCAGAGAATTAACCACAGCAGAAAATCAGTTACTCAGCAAGAGACTGAAATATGCTCCTGCAAAAAAAACAAATCTATTTGGATTATTTGTTGACCTTAACAGGTTCACAAGGAACCTATGCCGTAAACGTTATTTTGCAACAAAAAATAAGATTTTAAACATACCGGTAAATCTATTTCTCCTAGTCCGTAGAGGATGCTGGGGACTCCGTAAGGACCATGGGGTATAGACGGGCTCCGCAGGAGATAGGGCACCTAAAAAGAACTTTGACTATGGGTGTGCACTGGCTCTTCCCTCTATGCCCCTCCTCCAGACCTCAGTTAGAGAACTGCGCCCAGAGGAGATGGACAATACAAGGCAGGATTTAACAATCCAAGGGCAAGATTCATACATAACCAGTTACCAGTATGAACAAAAAACAACAGTAACGGTCCAAGACCGATGTCAACTGTAACATAACCCTTATGTAAGCAACAACTCTATACAAGTCTTGCAGAGTTTCCGCACTGGGACGGGCGCCCAGCATCCTCTACGGACTAGGAGAAATAGATTTACCGGTAGGTTTAAAATCTTATTTTCTCTTACGTCCTAGAGGATGCTGGGGACTCCGTAAGGACCATGAGGTTTATACCAAAGCATCCAATCGGGCGGGAGAGTGCGGACGACTCTGCACTACCGACTGAGCAAACGCTAGGTCCTCATCAGCCAGGGTATCAAACTTGTAGAATTTAGCAATAGTGTTTGACCCCAACCACGTCGCCGCTCGGCAAAGTTGTAAAGCCGAGACGCCTCGGGCAGCCGCCCAAGAAGAGCCCACCTTCCTAGTGGAATGGGCCTTAACCGAATTTGGTACCGGCAATCCAGCCGTAGAGTGAGCCTGCTGAATTGTATTACAGATCCAGCGAGCAATAGTCTGCTTTGAAGCAGGAGCGCCAATCTTATTGGCCGCATACAGGACAAACAGAGCCTCTGTTTTCCTAATTCTAGCCATCCTGGCTACATAAATTTTCTACGTCCAGGGATCTGGAATCCTCCAGGTCACCGGTAGCCACAGGCACCACTATAGGTTGATTCATATGAAACGACGAAACCACTTTAGGCAAAAATTGCGGACGTGTCCTCAATTCAGCTCGATCCACATGAAAAATCAAGTAGGGGCTCTTGTGTGATAGAGTCGCCAATTCTGACACTCGCCTTGCTGATGCCAAGACCAACAACATGACCACCTTCCAGGTAAGAAATTTCAACTCAACCTTGTTAAGTGGTTCAAACCAGTGTGATTTTAGGAACTGCAACACCACGTTCAGGTCCCATGGTGCCACTGGAGGCACAAAAGGGGGCTGGATGTGCAGCACTCCCTTTACAAACGTCTGGACTTCTGGAAGAGAAGCCAATTCCTTCTGAAAGAAAATCGAGAGGGCCGAAATCTGTACCTTAACCAAGCCTAATTTCAGGCCCATATCCACTCCTGTCTGTAGGAAGTGGAGAAGACGACCCAAATGAAAATCTTCCGTAGGTGCATTCTTGGTCTCACACCAAGACACATACTTTCGCCAGATACGATGATAATGTTTTATCGTCACCTCCTTCCTAGCCTTTATTAAAGTAGGGATGACCTCTTCCGGAATCCCCTTTTTTGCTAGGATTCGGCGTTCAACCGCCATGCCGTCAAACGTAACCGCGGTAAGTCTTGAAATACACAGGGCCCCTGCTGCAACAGGTCATCCCTCAGAGGAAGAGGCCAGGGGTCTCCTGTGAGCATCTCTTGTAATTCCGAGTACCAAGCCCTTCGAGGCCAGTCTGGGACAACGAGTATCGTCTGTACTCTTCTTCGTCTTATGATCCTCAACACTTTCGTGATAAGAGGAAGAGGAGGGAACACGTAGACCGATTCGAACACCCACTGTGTTACCAGTGCGTCTACTGCTACTGCCTGAGGGTCCCGAGACCTGGCACAATACCGCCGAAGTGTTTTGTTGAGGCGTGACGCCATCATGTCTATTTGAGGAGTTCCCCAAAGACGTGTTACGTCTGCAAAGACTTCTTGATGAAGTCCCCACTCTCCTGGATGGAGATCATGTCTGCTGAGGAAGTCTGCTTCCCAGTTGTCCACTCCCGGAATGAAGACAGCCGACAGAGCGCTTACATGATTTTCCGTCCAGTGAAGGATCCTTGTGGCTTCCGCCATCGCGACTCTGCTTCTTGTCTCGCCTTGGCGGTTCACATGAGCCACTGCTGTGACATTGTCTAATTGAATCAGAACTGGAAGGTTTCGAAGAAAACTCTCCGCTTGTCGAAGGCCGTTGTAAATGGCCCTGAGTTCCAACACATTGATGTGTAGACAGGACTCCTGGTCTGACCAAAGACCCTGAAAAGTCTTTCCCTGTGTGACCGCTCCCCATCCTCGGAGGCTCGCGTCCGTGGTAACCAGGATCCAGTCCTGAATCCCGAACCGGTGACCCTCCAGCAGGTGAGCACTTTGCAAACACCACAGGAGGGACACTCTGGTTCCTGGGGACAGAGTTATTTTCCGATGTAAATGCAGATGGGACCCGGACCACTTGTCCAGAAGGTCCCATTGAAAAGTCCTTGCATGGAACCTTCCGAAGGGAATGGCCTCGTAGGCCGCCACCATTTTCCCCAGAACTCGAGTGCATTGGTGAACTGACACCCTTTTCGGTTTTAGCAGGTCTCTGACCATGTTCTGGATGTCTTGGGCTTTCTCTATTGGGAGGAAGACCTTCATTTGTTCCGTATCCAGTATCATACCTAGGAACGGTAATCGAGTTGTCGGAATCAACTGTGACTTCGGTAGATTTAGAATCCAACCGTGTTGCTGGAGCACTCTCAGAGAGAGCGC
This sequence comes from Pseudophryne corroboree, assembly GCF_028390025.1. Taxonomy (NCBI): domain Eukaryota; kingdom Metazoa; phylum Chordata; class Amphibia; order Anura; family Myobatrachidae; genus Pseudophryne; species Pseudophryne corroboree. The sequence continues at coordinate 258,531,557 of NC_086447.1, forward strand.
CACACTGCTCAGCAATTTCTCTCTTGATCTCGCTTTTATCAGGAAATCGTCCAAGTATGGGATAATTGTGACTCCATGCTTGCGCAGGACCACCATCATTTCCGCCATTATCTTGGTGAAAATCCTCGGGGCCGTGGAAAGTCCAAACAACAACGTCTGAAATTGGTAATGACAATCCTGTACAGCGAATCTCAGGTATTCCTGATGGGGGGCATATATGGTTACATGAAGGTACGCATCATTTATGTCCAGAGACACCATAAACTCCCCCTCCTCCATGTTGGCTATTATTGCTCTGAGAGATTCCATTTTGAATTTGAATCTTTTTATGTACAGGTTTAGGGATTTCAGATTCAAAATCGGTCTGACCGTACCATCCGGTTTCGGGACCACAAATAGGGTTGAATAGTAACCTCTTCCCTGCTGGTGCAGGGGAACCTTGATTATCACTTGCTGTATACACAGCGTTTGAATTGCAGCTAACACTACATCCCTTTCCGATGTGGAAGCTGGTAGGGACGATTTGAAAAATCGGCGCGGGGGCACCTCCTCGAATTCCAATTTGTAACCCTGGGAAACTATTTCCAACACCCAGGGATTCAGGTCCGAACTGACCCAGGCCTGACTGAAAAGTCGAAGACGTGCCCCCACCGGTGTGGACTCCCTCAGGGGAGTCCCAGCGTCATGCTGTGGGTCTTGGAGCAGCCGGGGAGGACTTTTGTTCCTGGGCACTTGCCGAAGCAGGTGCTCTCTTGCCTCTGCCCTTACCTCTGGCGAGGAAAGAGGATCCCCGACCTCTTTTGGACTTGTGCGACCGAAAGGACTGCATCTGATAGGGTGTTGCTTTCTTTTGCTGTTGGGGAATATATGGTAAAAAATTTGATTTACCTGCTGTGGCTGTGTAAACCAGGTCCGTCAGCCCATCCCCAAACAATACATCACCCTTATAGGGTAGTACTTCCATATGTTTTTTGGAATCCGCATCACCCGTCCATTGGCGAGTCCATAGGGATCTTCTCGTTGAGATAGACATGGCATTGGCCCTAGAAGCTAGCAATCCAATGTCCCTTTGAGCATCCCTCATAAATAAGACTGCGTCTTTTATATGGGCTAGTTAGGAATATAGTATCCTTATCCATAGTATCAAATTGATCTGTCAGCTCATCTGTCCAAGCTGCAATTGCGCTACACACCCATGCCGACGCAATCGTCGGTCTTAACACAGCACCCGTATGAGAATAAATACCCTTTAAGGTGGTTTCTTGCCTGCGATCTGCAGGGTCCTTAAGGGCCGCTGTATCAGGAGACGGTAGCGCCACTTTCTTGGACAAGCGCGTCAGGGCCTTGTCCACAGTGGGGTGTGATTCCCAAATCTCCCTGTCCTGCTTAGGGAAAGGGTATGCCATAAAAATTATTTTGGGGATCTGCGGTCTCTTATCCGGAGTCTCCCAAGCTTTTCCAAAGAACTCATTTAATTCATGAGATGTGGGAAAATTAATAATCTGTTTCTTTTCCTTAAACATGTGTACCCTTGTGTCGGGGACCGAGGGTTCATCCAAAATATGCAACACATCCAATATTGCCACAATCATACGCTGAATGGTTTTAGTCACCCTAGGGTGCAATTTTACTTCGTCATAGTCGACACTGGAATCAGAATACGTGTCGGTAGTAGTGTCTTGTGTTAAGGGACGCTTTTGAGACCCCGACGGGCCCTGTGAGTCGGTCCAATCTGAGGATTGACCGCCTGATGTACCCCCTAAACCAGCCTTATCAAGCCTTTTATGTAAAGATGCCACACTTGCATGCAACATATGCCACATGTCCATCCAATCTGGAGTCGGCACAACCGACGGGGACACACCACTCATTTGCTCCACCTCCTCCTTGGAGAAGCCTTACGCCTCAGACATGTCGACACACACGTACCGACACCCCACACACACAGGGAGTTACCTATAAGGGGACAAAACCCCAAGCAGGCCCTTAGGAGAGACAGAGAGAGAGAGAGTATGCCAGCACACACCCAGCACTTAAAAACACTGGAATATATGACCAGATAGCGCTGTTATATGTATATAATTGTAATCTCCACTCACTGCGTCGCCAAAGTGCCCCCCTCCTCTTTTTTCCAGCCTGTGAAGTTCAGCAGGGGAGAGAGCAGGGAGCCAGCGTTTCCTCGTGCAGTCTCTGTGGAGAAAATGGCGCTAGTTAGTGCTGAGGATCAAGCCCCGCCCACCCGATGGCGGGCTTCGGTCCCATCAACTTTCTATAGAAAAATGGCGGGGGTTACCAGATTTACTGTGCCACAGCCTAATCCATGCTTATCAATGCCAAATATGAGGAATATTGCTGCCCAGGGCGCCCCCCCCCCCTTCGCCCTGCACCCTTCAGTGCCTGCTTGTGTGTGTGTGACTGGGAGCAATGGCGCGCAGCTTACCGCTGCTCGCTTACCTCATGAAGATCTGATGTCTTCTGCCGCCTGATGTCTTCTTTGCCTTCTCATACTCACCCGGCTTCTATCTTCGGCATCTGTGAGGAGGACGGCGGCGTGGCTCCGGGACGAACCCCAGGTGAGACCTGTGTTCTGACTCCCTCTGGAGCTAATGGTGTCCAGTAGCCTTAGAAGCAGTGCCCAACTTAACAAGCCAGCTCTGCTTCTCTCTCCTCGGTCCCACGATGCAGGGAGCCTGAAAATAAAAAACCTAACAAAATTATTTTCCACAGAAAACTCTGGAGAGCTCTCTGCAGTGCACCCATTCTCCTCTGGGCACAAGATCTAACTGAGGTCTGGAGGAGGGGCATAGAGGGGCATAGAGGGAGGAGCCAGTGCACACCCATAGTCAAAGTTATTTTTAGGTGCCCTATCTCCTGCGGAGCCCGTCTATACCCCATGGTCCTTACGGAGTCCCCAGCATCCTCTAGGACGTAAGAGAAAATTTAAAAAGTTGGCTAGTGGCGAGGATCCAATGCCCATAGTTCTAGATGAGGAGGATACGGGTGCATTAAATATTCTTGAGGCGTTAGAACTGGAGAGTACAAATAATGGGACTATTCAGCTATATAACATAGATAAAGTCCAAAAAAATGATAAAGTTTTTTTTTAAAAATCAGATTTTTATCCCCTACAGTTTAGGGGTCCCTCCATAGAGGGTTTTTATAATATAACCATGGAGGATTTCAGGAAGTTATGTGAGACCGCAGAAAGAGAACCTTTAAGAGATAATCTAACCCATGATAAACGGAAAGCTCTAAAAATCTTGATGGCAGATGAAAATCTTACCATTAAAATGGCAGATAAAGGGGGTGGGGTAGTACTGCAGGATACAGCAGACTACATTAGGGAGGCTAACATACAGTTGAATAATATCCTTTTTTTTTTTTTTTTAATGTAAACTGTTTTTATTAAGGCAGCAGACAAAAACAATAGTACAATACATTTCCCAAAATAGGAGACAAAATCAACACATAGTATGTATATCAATGAGATACATGTAAAGCTCCTAAGGCATAAAAAAAAGGAAAGAAAAATTGTCTGCTTTTTAATAGCATAATAAACATGCAAAAACAAACGTCATAACAAAACAGCTGAGGTTAATATAGAAAGGAAGAGAGAGATAGAAAAGAAATGAAAAGAAAGAAAGGGAGAAGCCGTGGAAGGTAGTGTTAGATGAGGAAATTTGCAGAGAAGGGATGAGTCCTATGAGTGAATAGCAGGAGGGTTATTCTAGTTGAAGTTCCAAAACATGTTAAGTACAGTATATGCCTGGAATGAATAATGGTAGACAGTCTAGTTAAACATGAAAGACCGATATATAGGAGACTCCTTAAAAACATACCAGGGAGCCCTAATGGCTGTAAAGTTGGTGGTTTTTCCTATTGAAAAGGAGACAAGGTCTTCCATATCTAAAAAGTAGTCAATCTTTTTAAACCATAGTTTAATCGAAGGCGGTAAGGCGGATCTCCAAAGAGTCGGAATAACCTCCTTAGCAGCATTGCTAAGATGTCTCAGCAGGGAGTATTTGTAGGAATGTACACCCGCCGAGGTGAGGTTGAGAAGCCAAAACTCTGAGTCTCTAGGAACTACATCCCCTACTATCAGTTCGGAGCATTTAAATACTTCCCTCCAAAATGGGGTCATAAGAGGGAAGTCCCACCAAATGTGTAAAAAGCTCCCTGGGGCACCTTTACATCTCCAGCAAAGATTTGAGAGAAAGGGAAACATTTTATTGAGGACAAGGGGAGTCCTATACCACCTATATATGAGCTTGTAAAGAGTCTCCATAGTTGATAAACATAAGGAGCTCGCCTGGGTGTTACGAAATATGGTGTCCCAATTGGCCCGTGTAGCTAATCCCGGCATTTCCCTCTCCCAGGAAGTCATGAAGGTAGGGGGCTGTGGAAATAGGTTCTCAATAAGAAGCACATAGATTTGAGAGATGGTGTGTATAGGAGATCTAGGAGAGACACACATTTTTTCAAAAGAGGTAAGATCCCTAGTTATATCAGGGAGGTTCCTGGAGGATGTTATGAAATGATGAACCTGAAGGAACTTCCAAAAACCGGAGCTAGGTATATTCCAGAGAGATTGAATATCCGAAAATGACCGCACCTTGCCCGAACTCACCAACTGACCGACCCTAAAAATCCCAGCCTCCGCCCATGGAGCAAAGGCCGTCTCATGGAGACCAGGAATAAATTCGGGATTATATAGAAAGGAAGTTAAGGGAGACCATTTGGAGGATATATGGCTTCCAGACCTCAGTTTGTTCCACAGCTTGAGCGTGGGGGAGACTGTGGGGTGAGTAACCCTTGGAAGGATAGGCAACCATGGTACGACCTCAATATGATGTTGGAGACATCCCTCCTCCAGAAGCACCCATTGTTTACAGTCTTTGGCACGCGTCCATTCTAAAATCCTAGTCAACTGTACTGCATGGTAATAGCTGGGAATATGTGGGAGCTGTTGTCCACCCTGGTGTTTTCTCCGAAATAGGATATCGTGTTTAAATCTAGGTGCGTTGCAACCCCAAACAAAGGCGCGAATGAGATTCTGGACGTCCCGAAACCACAGGAGAGGGATGTGTATAGGGAGAGTTTGAAGAAAGAATAATATCCTAGGGAGGGTATTCATTTTGACTACATTAATTCTACCAAACCACGATAGTCGTAAGTTCTTCCACCTCTGGAAGTCCATACGGAGCTTTGTCAATAAAGGGCTAAAATTCAAGGAGAATAGTTTGGATAAGTCGTTGGAGAGTAAAATCCCCAAATACTTTAATTTGTGGTCATGCCAGGCAAAAGGTAAGGAGCTCTTTAAACCCACAATCACACCGGGGGAGGTGGTCAGGTTCATGGCAATAGATTTGGAATAATTTATCTTAAAATTAGAAAGGGCTCCGAACTTATCAAATTCAATCATCAGATTTGGTAGTGAGGTGACCGGGTTCGAGATTAAAGCGAGTAAGTCGTCGGCATACAAAGCCAATTTGTATTCGGTCCCCCTCACCACCAAACTAGAGACGTTGGGGTTAGCCCTAATGCTTCTGGCCAAAGCTTCCATGCATAGAACAAAAAGTAGCGGGGATAGTGGGCAGCCCTGTCGTGTGCCATTGGAGATTGAAAAGGAATCGGATAGGTAGCCATTAACCCTAATTTTAGCAGATGGTGAAGTATAAAGAGATAAGATTCTATGGAGACAGGCGTTGCCAAGCCCTAGATGCCTCAAGACGCCAGACAGGAAGTCCCAGTCCACCCTGTCAAAAGCTTTTTCAGCATCGGTCGACAGCAGGATCGAGGGGGACGAAGCCCGGCCAGCGTAGTGAATCATATTAAGCACTTTAGAGGTGTTGTCTCTGGCCTCTCGGCCTAAGACAAATCCGGCCTGGTCTCCATGAATCAAACCGGGCAATAATGTTTTGAGGCGATTTGCAATTAGTTTGGCAAAGAGTTTTATGTCTATATTCAGCAGCGAGATCAGCCGATAGCTAGAGCAGAGACTGGGATCTTTGCCCTCTTTGGGTAAAACTATAATATGGGCTTCAAGGGATTGTGGGGAGAAATGTGAGTGTTCTGATATAGTATTAAAGGCTCTCGTGAGAAGAGGGGTTAATTTCTCCTTGAAAGCCTTATAATAGGCAATAGTATACCCATCAGGGCCAGGACTTTTGCCGTTGGGTGAGGAATCAATAACTTTAGCAACCTCCTCATAAGAAAAGGGGGCTTCCAAACCGTCTATCTCATCTTTGGACATTGGTGGTCATTCCGAGTTGTTCGCTCGCAAGCTGCTTTTAGCAGCTTTGCACACGCTAAGCCGCCGCCTACTGGGAGTGAATCTTAGCATAGTAAAATTGCGAACGAAAGATTAGCAAAATTGCGAATAGATACTTCTTAGCAGTTTCTGAGTAGCTCCACACTTACTCGGCAACTGCGATCAGTTCAGTGCTTGTCGTTCCTGGTTTGACGTCACAAACACACCCAGCGTTCGGCCAGACACTCCTCCGTTTTTCCGGCCACTCCCGCGTTTTTCCCAGAAACGGTAGCGTTTTTTCGCACACGCCCATAAAACGACCAGTTTCCGCCCAGAAACACCCACTTCCTGTAAATCACATTACGATCACCAGAACGAAGAAAAAACCTCGTAATGCCGTGAGTAAATTACCTAACTGCATAGCAAATTTACTTGGAGCAGTCGCACTGCGGACATTGCGCATGCGCATTAGCGACTAATCGCTCCGTTGCGAGAAAAAAATAACGAGCGAACAACTCGGAATGAGGGCCCTTGTCGGGAAGTCTAGAGTCCTTAAGTAGTCAGATATAGCTGCTCGGTGAGATAGCCTATCTGTCCGTCCAGAAGGCCCAGAAAGATTGTATAAAGTGGAGTAGAAGGTCCGAAAGGCCTTGGCAATGTGGAGTGTCTCGTGTTGGGGCTGTCCGCGACTATCTTTAATAGAATGAATAAAAGTGAGTGCACGTTGCTCTCTAAGAGCTTTGGCCAATAGTTTCCCAGGTTTGTTGCCCCATTGGTAGTATCTGCTGCGGCACTTCCGATATGAAAATTTAACTCTATCAGAAAGCAATTTATTCGAATCAGCCCTAGCATTGTCAAGATCAGAGTAATGTTGTGGGGTTTGGAATTTCTTATGTAAAAGTTCGAGAGATTTTATCTTAGACAATAAATCATCTCTAAGTTTTTCTCTCTGTTTTTTACGAAATGAGCCTATCTGGACACAAACCCCCCTTATGACGCATTTATGTGCTTCCCACACTGAGACCTTGGAGATATCATCTAGATCGTTAGTACCGATATAGGAGTCTAAGGCGGAGTCAATTTGAGAGCGACACGTCGCATCTTGTAAAAACGTATCATTGAAACGCCAAGACCATTGGCGACGTGTACAAGACGGGAGGTGTATTGTAAGGTTAACAGGGGCATGGTCCGACCATACAATTTGTCCAATAGATGCGTCAGAAAGAAGATGTAGGTGTTGGTGGCTCAGGAATAAGTAATCAATCCTGGAATATGTCTGATGTGGGTGCGAAAATAAGATTTTACTCACCGGTCAATCTATTTCTCGTAGTCCGTAGTGGATGCTGGGAACTCCGTAAGGACCATGGGGAATAGCGGCTCCCCAGGAGACTGGGCACAACTAAAGAAAGCTTTAGGACTACCTGGTGTGCACTGGCTCCTCCCTCTATGACCCTCCTCCAGACCTCAGTTAGGATACTGTGCCCGGAAGAGCTGACACAATAAGGAAGGATCTTGAACCCCGGGTAAGACTCATACCAGCCACACCAATCACACCGTATAACTCGTGATACTATACCCAGTTAACAGTATGAAATATAACTGAGCCTCTCAACAGATGGCTCAACAATAACCCTTTAGTTAACAATAACTATATACAAGTATTGCAGACAATCCGCACTTGGGATGGGCGCCAGTGGCGTGCGGTGAGGTCAGTGGCTAGTGAGGCACTACAGCCATAATGACCGCCGAATACTGCCGATGACCCCTAGCCAATGCCCGCTACTGCCTCTGAGCCGATAACCGCTGCCACCGCCAATGGCTTACAAACTCGCCCACAATCAACTGACCCAGCCCTCCGCCACTAATTTCTATCTCAGTCCGATGCCGCCAATGCCCGCTGCCTGCCTGCTCATCATACTTGTGATATATTATTCATTTTTATAGAAAAAAAAATTAGTGTTTGGGACTGGGAAGGGCGAGGGAGGAGGACATGAATGCAATTTTGTTGTCCAGGGCTTCCATTAACTTAATGGAGAAGGGTCTGAATGGGTTAAAAAAAATGCGTGAGGTCCCCCCTCCTAAGTATAACCAGCCTTGGGCTCTTTTAGCCGGTCCTGGTTGTTTAAATACTGGGGGAAAAATTGGACAGGGGTTCCCCGTATTTAGACAACCAGCACCGGGCTCTTAGACTGGTCCTGGTTCCAAAAATACGGGGGACAAAAGATGTAGGGGTCCCCCGTATTTTTAAAACCAGCACCGGGCTCCACTAGCCAGAGTGATAATGCCACAGCCGGGGGACACTTTTATGTAGGTCCCTGCGGCCGTGGCATTACCCCCCCAACTAGTCACCTCTGGCCGGGGTACCCTGGGGGAGTGGGGACCCCTTAAATCAAGGGGTCCCCCCCTCCAGGCACCCAAGGGCCAGGGGTGAAGCCCGAGGCTGTCCCCAACACCCCTGGGCGGTGGGTGCTGGGCTGATAGCCATGTGTGTAAAAAAAGAATATTTTTTTTTGTTGTGGAACTACAAGGCCCAGCAAGTTTCCCCAGCTTGTTGGTACTTGGAGTACCTCAAGTACCAGCAGGCGGGGAAATAACGGGCTCACTGGTACCTGTAGTTCTACAACAACAAAAATACTTAAATAAAAACACAAACACACACACCGTGACAGTAAAATTTTATTATAACACACTTACACATTAACACATACTTACCTACATCCCACGCCGGTCACGTCCACTTGTCCAGTAGAATCCAATAGCGATACCTGTAAAAATGAGAGAGAGATTACTTACCTACATCCCACGCCGGTCACGTCCACTTGTCCAGTAGAATCCAAAGGGGTAGAGACACCTGTAAAAATGAAAATTATACTGACATATCCATACCTCCCAACATGACCTCTCCAGGAGGGACACAATGCTCTGCTCCTGGAGTTCCCTATTAATTTGTGATTGCCATCACCTGTGCTGAACAGGTCTATGGATTACAAAGGTGTTTCAGCACAGGTGATGGGAATCATAAATTAATAGGGAACTCCAGGAGCAGAGCATTCTGTCCCTCAGAGAGAGAGATAGAGAGAGAGAGAGAGAGAGAGAGAGAGAGAGACCTGCTGCTGGAGCCGGACAGCCGTACATACTGCACGGCCACCGCTGCTGCTGAGTGTCACTGTCAGGTGATCGGGAGCCGGGAGGAGAGACCTGCTGCTGGAGCCGGACAGCCGTACTTACTGCACGGCCACCGCTGCTGCTGAGTGTCACTGTCAGGTGATCGGGAGCCGGGAGGACAGGGGAGAGCACCGCAGGACTACCGCTGCTGGTAAGGTGAGCCGGAGCAGGAGGACGGGAAGGGGGGGGGGGAGCCGCACACACTGAAGGCCCATCAGCGCCGGCACCCGCCGCCTCCAGCGCCGCATGTCGGTGATTGGACTAGCGGATCCAGCCCTGGATCCGCTGTCCAATCACAGGTGCCTTGCTGACATGGGGGTGGTGTCTTTGTCAGCGACTGACTGCTATCAGTGCCTCCCAAACTGCTTTAAACCAGGAAAATTATTAGCATTCAATAAAGAAGATACTTATTACACAGAATATGTGTCATAAGTATCTTCTTTTTATTATTTTGATAATTAATCACAGGGGAGGCATTGCCTCCCCTGCCTCCCCTGACTGCACGTCCCTGATGGGCGCCCAGCATCCACTACAGACTACGAGAAATGGATTTACCGGTGAGTAAAATCTTATTTTCTCTGACGTCCTAGTGGATGCTGGGAACTCCGTAAGGACCATGGGGATTATACCAAAGCTCCCAAACGGGCGGGAGAGTGCGGATGACTCTGCAGCACCGAATGAGCAAACTCAAGGTCCTCCTCAACCAGGGTATCAAACTTGTAGACTCTTGCAAAAGTGTTTGAACCCGACCAAGTAAGAGCTCGGCAAAGTTGTAAAGCCGAGACCCTTCGGGCAGCCGCCCAAGAAGAGCCCACTTTCCTCGTGGAATGGGCTTTTACAGATTTAGGGTGCGGCAGTCCAGCCGCAGAATGTGCAAGTTGAATCGTGCTTCAGATCCAGCGAGCAATAGTCTGCTTAGAAGCAGGAGCACCCAGCTTGTTGGGTGCATACAGGATAAATAACGAGTCAGTTTTCCTGACTCCAGCCGTCCTGGAACATATATTTTCAGGGCCCTGACTACGTCCAGTAACTTGGAGTCCTCCAAGTCCCAAGAAGCCGCAGGCACCACAATAGGTTGGTTCACATGAAAAGCTGATACAGGTTGAGTATCCCATATCCAAATATTCCGAAATACGGAATATTCCGAAATACGGACTTTTTTGAGTGAGGGTGAGATAGTGAAGCCTTTGTTTTTTGATGGCTCAATGTACACAAACTTTGTTTAATACACAAAGTTATAAAAATATTGTATTAAATGACCTTTAGGCTGTGTGTATAAGGTGTATATGAAACATAAATGAATTGTGTGAATGTAGACACACTTTGTTTAATGCACAAAGTTATAAAAAATATTGGCTAAAATGACCTTCAGGCTGTGTGTATAAGGTGTATATGTAACATAAATGCATTCTGTGCTTAGATTTAGGTCCCATCACCATGATATCTCACTATAATATGCAATTATTCCAAAATACGGAAAAATCCGATATCCAAAATACCTCTGGTCCCAAGCATTTTGGATAAGGGATACTCAACCTGTACCACCTTAGGAAGGAATTGGGAACTAGTCCTCAATTCCGCCCTATCCATATGAAAAATCAGATAAGGGCTTTTGCATGACAAAGCCGCCAATTCTGATACACGCCTGGCCGACGCCAAGGCCAATAGCATGATCACTTTCCACGTGAGGTATTTTAGCTCTACGGATTTAAGTGGCTCAACCCAATGCGACTTCAGGAAATCCAACACCACGTTGAGATTCCACGGTGCCACTGGAGGCACAAACGGGGGCTGAATATGCAGCACTCCCTTAACAAAAGTCTGAACTTCAGGCAGTGAAGCCAGTTCTTTTTGGAAGAAAATGTACAGAGCCAAAATCTGGACCTTAATGGAACCCAATTTTAGGCCCATGCAGAAATCGACCCAGTTGAAATTCCTCCGTTGGGGCCTGCTTGGCCTCACACCAAGCAACATATTTTCGCCATATGCGGTGATAATGTTTTGCGATCACATCTTTCCCAATGGTGTACAATCATTTGGAAGACTTCTGGATGAAGTCCCCACTCTCCCGGGTGGAGGTCGTGCCTGCTGAGAAAGTCTGCTTCCCAGTTGTCCACTCCGGGAATGAACACTGCTGACAGTGCTAACCAATGATTTTCCGCCCATCGGAAAATCCATGTGGCTTCTGCCATCGCCATCCTGCTTCTTGTGCCGCCCCGTTGGTTTACATGGGCGACCGCCGTAATGTTGTCTGACTGGATCAGCACCGGCTGGTGTTGAAGCAGGGGTCTAGCCTGACTTAGGGCCTTGTAAATGGCCCTTAGGTCCAGAATATTATGTGTAAGGAAGTTTCCTGACTTGACCATAGTCCTTGGAAGTTTCTTCCCTGTGTGACTGCTAGTGATGAGCGGTTTCGGTTTCTCGGAAACCGAACCCCCCCGAACTTCACGTTTTTTACACGGGTCCGAGGCAGACTCGGATCTTCCCGCCTTGCTCGGTTAACCCGAGAGCGCCCGAACGTCATCATCCCGCTGTCGGATTCTCGCGAGGCTCGGATTCTATCGCGAGACTCGGATTCTATATAAGGAGCCGCGCGTCGCCGCCATTTTCACACGTGCATTGAGATTGATAGGGAGAGAACGTGGCTGGCGTCCCCTCCGTTTAGAATAGAAATAGATAGTGAGAGTGAGACACTTGATTTACTGGAGCTTAGGAGTACTCAGAAAGTGCAGAGTTTACTAGTGACTCACCAGTGACCACCAGTGCAGTTTTATTATTATTTAATATAATCCGTTCTCTGCCTGAAAAAAAACGATACACAGTGACACAGTATACCATATCTGTGCTCAGCCTCAGTGTGCTGCATCATCTATGTATATCTGACTGTGCTGAGTGCTCACTGCTCACACAGCTTAATTGTGGGGGAGACTGGGGAGCAGTTATAGCAGGAGTACATATATTTAACAGTGCACACTTTTGCTGCCAGAGTGCCACTGCCAGTGTGACTGACCAGTGACCAGTGACCACCAGTATATTGTGATTGTCTGCCTGAAAAAGTTAAACACTCGTCGTGTGGTGTTTTTATTCTATAAACGCATTCTGCTGACAGTGTCCAGCAGGTCCGTCATTATATAATATATACCTGTCCTGCAGTAGTGATATATATATATTTTTTATATCATTATCATCCAGTCTATACTAGCAGCAGATGCAGTACGGTAGTCCACGGCTGTAGCTACCTCTGTGTCGGCAGTCGCTCGTCCATAATTGTATACCTACCTGTGGTGGTTTTTTTTTTTTCTATCTTCTTCATACTAGTAGTTAACTTTAGGAGTCTGCAGTGCTGACAGTGTCCAGCAGGTCCGTCATTATATAATATATACCTGTCCGGCTGCAGTAGTGATATATATATATTTTTTATATCATTATCATCCAGTCTATATTAGCAGCAGACGCAGTACGGTAGTCCACGGCTGTAGCTACCTCTGTGTCGGCAGTCGCTCGTCCATCCATAATTGTATACCACCTACCTGTTGTGTTTTTTTTTTCTATCTTCTTGATACTAGTAGCTTACTTTAGGAGTCTGCAGTGCTGACAGTGTCCAGCAGGTCCGTCATTATATAATATATACCTGTCCGGCTGCAGTAGTGATATATATATATTTTTTATATCATTATCATCCAGTCTATATTAGCAGCAGATGCAGTACGGTAGTCCACGGCTGTAGCTACCTCTGTGTCGGCAGTCGCTCGTCCATCCATAATTGTATACCACCTACCTGTGGTGGTTTTTTTTTTTTCTATCTTCTTGATACTAGTAGCTTACTTTAGGAGTCTGCAGTGCTGGCAGTGTCCAGCAGGTCCGTCATTATATAATATATATCTGTCCGGCTGCAGTAGTGATATATATATATTTTTTATATCATTATCATCCAGTCTATATTAGCAGCAGACGCAGTACGGTAGTCCACGGCTGTAGCTACCTCTGTGTCGGCAGTCGCTCGTCCATCCATAATTGTATACCACCTACCTGTTGTGTTTTTTTTTTTTTTCTATCTTCTTGATACTAGTAGCTTACTTTAGGAGTCTGCAGTGCTGACAGTGTCCAGCAGGTCCGTCATTATATAATATATACCTGTCCGGCTGCAGTAGTGATATATATATATTTTTTATATCATTATCATCCAGTCTATATTAGCAGCAGACGCAGTACGGTAGTCCACGGCTGTAGCTACCTCTGTGTCGGCAGTCGCTCGTCCATCCATAATTGTATACCACCTACCTGTTGTGTTTTTTTTTCTATCTTCTTGATACTAGTAGCTTACTTTAGGAGTCTGCAGTGCTGACAGTGTCCAGCAGGTCCGTCATTATATAATATATACCTGTCCGGCTGCAGTAGTGATATATATATATTTTTTATATCATTATCATCCAGTCTACATTAGCAGCAGACGCAGTACGGTAGTCCACGGCTGTAGCTACCTCTGTGTCGGCAGTCGCTCGTCCATCCATAAGTATACTAGTATCCATCCATCTCCATTGTTTACCTGAGGTGCCTTTTAGTTGTGCCTATTAAAATATGGAGAACAAAAATGTTGAGGTTCCAAAAATAGGGAAAGATCAAGATCGACTTCCACCTCGTGCTGAAGCTGCTGCCACTAGTCATGGCCGAGACGATGAAATGCCAGCAACGTCGTCTGCCAAGGCCGATGCCCAATGTCATAGTACAGAGCATGTAAAATCCAAAACACCAAATATCAGTAAAAAAAGGACTCAAAAATCTAAAATAAAATTGTCGGAGGAGAAGCGTAAACTTGCCAATATGCCATTTACCACACGGAGTGGCAAGGAACGGCTGAGGCCCTGGCCTATGTTCATGGCTAGTGGTTCAGCTTCACATGAGGATGGAAGCACTCAGCCTCTCGCTAGAAAAATGAAAAGACTCAAGCTGGCAAAAGCACAGCAAAGAACTGTGCGTTCTTCGAAATCACAAATCCACAAGGAGAGTCCAATTGTGTCGTTTGCGATGCCTGACCTTCCCAACACTGGACGCCCCCTGCAAGTGCTGGAAGTAGCACCCGCAGTCCAGTTCCTGATAGTCAGATTGAAGATGTCAGTGTTGAAGTACACCAGGATGAGGAGGATATGGGTGTTGCTGGCGCTGGGGAGAAAATTGACCAGGAGGATTCTGATGGTGAGGTGGTTTGTTTAAGTCAGGCACCCGGGGAGACACCTGTTGTCCGTGGGAGGAATAGGGCCATTGACATTTTTTGAAAATACCAAAAAAATCAGCTCTTCTGTGTGGAAGTATTTCAACAGAAATGCGGACAACATTTGTCAAGCCGTGAGTTGCCTTTGTCAAGCTGTAATAAGTAGGGGTAAGGACGTTAACCACCTCGGAACATCCTCCCTTATACGTCACCTGCAGCGCATTCATCATAAGTCAGTGACAAGTTCAAAAACTTTGGGCGACAGCAGAAGCAGTCCACTGACCAGTAAATCCCTTCCTCTTGTAACCAAGCTCACGCAAACCACCCCACCAACTCCCTCAGTGTCAATTTCCTCCTTCCCCAGGAATGCCAATAGTCCTGCAGGCCATGTCACTGGCAATTCTGACGAGTCCTCTCCTGCCTGGGATTCCTCCGATGCATCCTTGCGTGTAACGCCTACTGCTGCTGGCGCTGCTGTTGTTGCTGCTGGGAGTCGATGGTCATCCCAGAGGGGAAGTCGTACTCGTAAGACCACTTTTACTACTTCCACCAAGCAATTGACTGTCCAACAGTCCTTTGCGAGGAAGATGAAATATCACAGCAGTCATCCTGCTGCAAAGCGGATAACTGAGGCCTTGGCATCCTGGGCGGTGAGAAACGTGGTTCCGGTATCCATCATTACTGCAGAGCCAACTAGAGACTTGTTGGAGGTACTGTGTCCCCGGTACCAAATACCATCTAGGTTCCATTTCTCTAGGCAGGCGATACCGAAAATGTACACAGACCTCAGAAAAAGACTCACCAGTGTCCTAAAAAATGCAGTTGTACCCAATGTCCACTTAACCACGGACATGTGGACAAGTGGAGCAGGGCAGGCTCAGGACTATATGACTGTGACAGCCCACTGGGTAGATGTATGGACTCCCGCCGCAAGAACAGCAGCGGCGGCACCAGTAGCAGCATCTCGCAAACGCCAACTCTTTCCTAGGCAGGCTACGCTTTGTATCACCGCTTTCCAGAATACGCACACAGCTAAAAACCTCTTACGGCAACTGAGGAAGATCATCGCAGAATGGCTTACCCCAATTGGACTCTCCTGTGGATTTGTGGCATCGGACAACGCCAGCAATATTGTGTGTGCATTAAATCTGGGCAAATTCCAGCACGTCCCATGTTTTGCACATACCTTGAATTTGGTGGTGCAGAATTATTTAAAAAACGAGAGGGGCGTGCAAGAGATGCTGTCGGTGGCCAGAAGAATTGCGGGACACTTTCGGCGTACAGGCACCACGTACAGAAGACTGGAGCACCACCAAAAACGCCTGAACCTGCCCTGCCATCATCTGAAGCAAGAAGTGGTAGCAAGGTGGAATTCAACCCTCTATATGCTTCAGAGGTTGGAGGAGCAGCAAAAGGCCATTCAAGCCTATACAACTGAGCACGATATAGGAGGCGGAATGCACCTGTCTCAAGCGCAGTGGAGAATGATTTCAACGTTGTGCAAGGTTCTGCAACCTTTTGAACTTGCCACACGTGAAGTCAGTTCAGACACTGCCAGCCTGAGTCAGGTCATTCCCCTCATCAGGCTTTTGCAGAAGAAGCTGGAGACATTGAAGGAGGAGCTAACACAGAGCAATTCCGCTAGGCATGTGGGACTTGTGGATGGAGCCCTTAATTCGCTTAACAAGGATTCACGGGTGGTCAATCTGTTGAAATCAGAGCACTACATTTTGGCCACCGTGCTCGATCCTAGATTTAAAACCTACCTTGGATCTCTCTTTCCGGCAGACACAAGTCTGCTGGGGTTCAAAGAACTGCTGGTGACAAAATTGTCAAGTCAAGCGGAACGCGACCTGTCAACATCTCCTCCTTCACATTCTCCCGCAACTGGGGGTGCGAGGAAAAGGCGCAGAATTCCGAGCCCACCCGCTGGCGGTGATGCAGGGCAGTCTGGAGCGACTGCTGATGCTGACATCTGGTCCGGACTGAAGGACCTGACAACGATTACGGACATGTCGTCTACTGTCACTGCATATGATTCTCTCCCCATTGAAAGAATGGTGGAGGATTATATGAGTGACCGCATCCAAGTAGGCACGTCAGACAGTCCGTACTTATACTGGCAGGAAAAAGAGGCAATTTGGAGGCCCTTGCACAAACTGGCTTTATTCTACCTAAGTTGCCCTCCCACAAGTGTGTACTCCGAAAGAGTGTTTAGTGCCGCCGCTCACCTTGTCAGCAATCGGCGTACGAGGTTACATCCAGAAAATGTGGAGAAGATGATGTTCATTAAAATGAATTATAATCAATTCCTCCGTGGAGACATTGACCAGCAGCAATTGCCTCCACAAAGTACACAGGGAGCTGAGATGGTGGATTCCAGTGGGGACGAATTGATAATCTGTGAGGAGGGGGATGTACACGGTGATATATCGGAGGATGATGATGAGGTGGACATCTTGCCTCTGTAGAGCCAGTTTGTGCAAGGAGAGATTAATTGCTTCTTTTTTGGTGGGGGTCCAAACCAACCCGTCATTTCAGTCACAGTCGTGTGGCAGACCCTGTCACTGAAATGATGGGTTGGTTAAAGTGTGCATGTCCTGTTTATACAGCATAAGGGTGGGTGGGAGGGCCCAAGGACAATTCCATCTTGCACCTCTTTTTTCTTTCATTTTTCTTTGCGTCATGTGCTGTTTGGGGAGTAGTTTTTGGAAGGGCCATCCTGCGTGACACTGCAGTGCCACTCCTAGATGGGCCAGGTGTTTGTGTCGGCCACTTGGGTCGCTTATCTTAGTCACACAGCTACCTCATTGCGCCTCTTTTTTTCTTTGCATCATGTGCTGTTTGGGGGGTGTTTTTTGGAAGGGCCATCCTGCGTGACACTGCAGTGCCACTCCTAGATGGGCCAGGTGTTTGTGTCGGCCACTTGGGTCGCTTATCTTAGTCACACAGCTACCTCATTGCGCCTCTTTTTTTCTTTGCGTCATGTGCTGTTTGGGGGGTGTTTTTTGGAAGGGCCATCCTGCGTGACACTGCAGTGCCACTCCTAGATGGGCCAGGTGTTTGTGTCGGCCACTAGGGTCGCTTATCTTAGTCACACAGCTACCTCATTGCGCCTCTTTTTTTTCTTCTTTGCGTCATGTGCTGTTTGGGGAGTAGTTTTTTGAAGGGCCATCCTGCGTGACACTGCAGTGCCACTCCTAGATGGGCCAGGTGTTTGTGTCGGCCACTTGGGTCGCTGAGCTTAGTCATCCAGCGACCTCGGTGCAAATTTTAGGACTAAAAATAATATTGTGAGGTGTGAGGTGTTCAGAATAGACTGAAAATGAGTGGAAATTATGCTTATTGAGGTTAATAATACTTTGGGATCAAAATGACCCCCAAATTCTATGATTTAAGCTGTTTTTTAGGGTTTTTTGAAAAAAACACCCGAATCCGACAAAAAAAATTCGGTGAGGTTTTGCCAAAACGCGTTCGAACCCAAAACACGGCCGCGGAACCGAACCCAAAACCAAAACACAAAACCCGAAAAATTTCCGGTGCTCATCACTAGTGACTGCCCCCCAGCCTTGAAGGCTGGCATCCGTGGTCACCAGGACCCAGTCCTGTATGCCGAATCTGCGGCCCTCTAGAAGATGAGCACTCAGCAGCCACCACAACAGCGACGCCCTGGCCCTTGGAGACAGGGTTATCAGCCGATGCATCTGAAGATGCGACCCGGACCACTTGTCCAACAGATCCCACTAGAAGATCCTTGCATGGAACCTGCCGAATGGAATTTCTTCGTAAGAAGCTACCATCTTTCCCAGGACTCGCGTGCATTGATGCACCGACACCTGTATTTGTTTTAGGAGGTCTCTGACTAGAGATGACAACTCCTTGGCCTTCTCCACCGGGAGAAACACTTTTTTCTGTTCTGTGTCCATAACCATACCCAGGAACAGTAGACGCGTCGTAGGAACCAGCTGCGACTTTGGAATATTCAGAATCCAGCCGTGCTGTTGTAGCACTTCCCGATATAGTGCTACTCCGACCAACAACTGCTCCCTGGACCTCGCCTTTATAAGGAGATCGTCCAAGTGCGGGATAATTATAATTCCCTTTTTGCGAAGTAGTATCATCATTTCGGCCATTACCTTGGTAAATACCCTCAGTGCCGGGGACAGACCAACGGCAACGTCTGTAATTGGTAATGACAGTCCTGTACCACAATTTTGAGGTACTCCTGGTGAGGAGGGTAAATGGGGACATGCAGGTAAGCATCCTTGATGTCCAGTGATACCATGTAATCCCCTTCTTCCAGGCTTGCAATAACCGCCCTGAGCGATTCCACTTTGAACTTGAAGCTTCGAATATAAGTGTTCAAGGATTTCAATTTTAGAATGGGTCTCACCGAACCGTCTAGTTCCGGTACCACAAACATTGTGGAATAGTAACCCCGGCCTTGTTGAAGGAGGGGTACCTTGATTATCACCTGCTGGAAGTACAGCTTGAGAATTGCCGCCAGTACTACCTCCCCTTTCTCCGAGGGCAGCAGGCAAGGCTGATTTGAGGTAACGGCGAGGGGGAGTCGCCTTGAACTCCAGCTTGTATCCCTGTGATACTACTTGCAGAAACCAGGGATCCACCTGTGAGCGAGCCCACTGGTCGCTGAAGTTCCCGAGACGCGCCCCCACCGCACCTGGCTCCACCTGTGGAGCCCCAGCGTCATGCGGTGGACTCAGAGGAAGCGGGGGAAGATTTTTGATCCTGGGAACTGGCTGTCTGGTGCAGCTTTTTCCCTCTTCCCTTGTCTCTGTGCAGAAAGGAAGCGCCTTTGACCCGCTTGCTTTTCTGAAGCCGAAAGGACTGTACCTGATAATACGGTGCTTTCTTAGGCTGTGAGGAAACCTGAGGTAAAAAAAATTCTTCCCAGCTGTTGCTGTGGATACGAGGTCCCAGAGACCATCCCCAAACAATTCCTCACCCTTATAAGGCAGAATCTCCATGTGCCTTTTAAAGTCAGCATCACCTGTCCACTGCCGGGTCTCTAATACCCTCCTGGCAGAATGGACATTGCATTAATTTTGGATGCCAGTCGGCAAATATCCCTCTGTGCATCCCTCATATATAAGACGACGTCTTTAAAATGCTCTATGGTTAGCAAGATAGTATCCCTGTCTAGGGTATCAATATTATCTGACAGGGTATCAGACCACGCTGCAGCAGCACTATCCATGCTGAGGCAATTGCAGGTCTCAGTATAGTACCTGAGTGTGTATATACAGACTTCAGGATAGCCTCCTGCTTTTTATCAGCAGGCTCCTTCAAAGTGGCCGTATCCTAAGACGGCAGTGCCACCTTTTTTGACAAGCGTGTGAGCGCCTTATCCACTCTAGGGGATATCTCCCAACGTGACCTATCCTCTGGCGGGAAACGGTACGCCATCAGTAACTTTTTAGAAATTACCAGTTTCTTATCGGGGGAACCCACGCTTCTTCACACACTTCATTCACTCATCTGATGGGGAACAAAACACTGGCTGCTTTTTCTCCCCAAACATAAAAACCCCTTTTTTGTGGTACTTGGGTTAATGTCAGAAATGTGTAACACATTTTTCATTGCCGAGATCATGCAACGGATGTTCCTAGTGGATTGTGTATATGTCTCAACCTCGTCGACACTGGAGTCAGACTCCGTGTCGACATCTGTGTCTGCCATCTGAGGTAGCGGGCGTTTTTGAGCCCCTGATGGCCTTTGAGACGCCTGGGCAGGCGCGGGCTGAGAAGCCGGCTTTCCCACAGCTGTTACGTCATCCAGCCTTTTATGTAAGGAGTTGACACTGTCGGTTAATACCTTCCACCTATCCATCCACTCTGGTGTCGGCCCCACAGGGGGCGACATCACATTTATCGGCATCTGCTCCGCCTCCACGTAACCTTCTTCATCAAACATGTCGACACAGCCGTACCGACACACCGCACACACACAGGAAATGCTCTGACAGAGGACAGGACCCCACAAAGTCCTTTGGGGAGACAGAGAGAGAGTATGCCAGCACACACCAGAGCGCTATATAATACAGGGATTCACACTACCCACAGTGATTTTTCCCTTATAGCTGCTATAATACACAATTTTGCGCCTAAATTTAGTGCCCCCACTCTCTTTTTAACCCTTTGAGCCTGAAAACTACAGGGGAGAGCCTGGGGAGCTGTCTTCCAGCTGCACTGTGAAGAGAAAATGGCGCCAGTGTGCTGAGGGAGATAGCCCCGCCCCTTTTTCGGCGGACTTCTCCCGCTTTTTTATGGATATCTGGCAGGGGTATTTTTCACATATATAGCCTCTAGGACTATATTATGTGATTTTATGCCAGCCAAGGTGTTTAATATTGCTGCTCAGGGCGCCCCCCCCCCCCCCCCAGCGCCCTGCACCCATCAGTGACCGGAGTGTGAGGTGTGCATGAGGAGCAATGTCGCACAGCTGCAGTGCTGTACGCTACCTTGTTGAAGACCGAAGTCTTCTGCCGCCGATTTCCAGGACCATCTTCTTGCTTCTGGCTCTGTAAGGGGGACGGCGGCGCGGCTCCGGGACCGGACGATCGAGGTCGGGCCCTGTGTTCGATCCCTCTGGAGCTAATGGTGTCCAGTAGCCTAAGAAGCCCAAGCTAGCTGCAAGCAGGTAGGTTCACTTCTTCTCCCCTTAGTCCCTCGTAGCAGTGAGTCTGTTGCCAGCAGATCTCACTGAAAATAAAAAACTTAAATTATACTTTCTTTTCTAGGAGCTCAGGAGAGCCCCTAGTGTGTATCCAGCTCAGCCGGGCACAAGATTCTAACTGAGGTCTGGAGGAGGGAGGAGCCAGTGCACACCAGGTAGTCCTAAAGCTTTCTTTAGTTGTGCCCAGTCTCCTGCGGAGCCGCTATTCCCCATGGTCCTTACGGAGTTCCCAGCATCCACTAGGACGTCAGAGAAAAAAAGGAATAATCTACCTCAGCAGGATGCGTCAGTCTCCATGTATCGATCAGCTGGTGGTCGAGCAAGGCGCGTCTCACCCTCCTGTACTCCTTCTCCGGCCTATAGGAGATCTTTTTAGAGGTGTCATGAAGGGGATCAAGAGTCCAATTTAAGTCGGCTCCCATCACTACCACTCCTTCAAGGAGAGGCTCAGCTGTTTCCAGGACCGAAGACAGAAAGGAAGGCTGTTGAGCATTGGGAGCATAAACATTCACAAAAGAGAAACGCTGATTATGTATATCGCATTTAACCAACAGCCCCCTACCTTCAGCTAACCTATGTGAAGTAACATTAAGGATAGGGAGGTGATGAGCCAATAAAACAGTCACCCCCAATGTCTTACCTGAAGGGTTATTGGACATAAAAACATGAGGATAATAATGGACTTTCAGGGACGGTGCTTGTCCTAACCTAAAATGTGTCTCCTGAATGAAAGCAACATCGACCTTCTCATCTCTAAGCCATTTGAGGAGTTTAGACCTTTTCTCAGGAATATTTAAACCCTTTACATTAATGGTAGTGACGTGTAAATCATTCATCCCCGCCATTGCGGTAGTCTGAAGAGAATTGCATTGAACATCCCTGTGATAGGTAAGCCAGGTGGTAGAGAAAGAACAACAAAGGTAGGAAACTGAGTGAAAGAGAAATCAG
The DNA here is from genome assembly GCF_028390025.1 of Pseudophryne corroboree. Taxonomy (NCBI): domain Eukaryota; kingdom Metazoa; phylum Chordata; class Amphibia; order Anura; family Myobatrachidae; genus Pseudophryne; species Pseudophryne corroboree. The sequence continues at coordinate 258,553,825 of NC_086447.1, forward strand.
AAAAAGTAAAGAAAGAAGATGCGGAGTGGAGAGCCACTCTGCAAAGGGCAGTAATACCTAACAAATCTAAGAGCAATATTAGAAAAGGAGCAGCTGCAAAAGGGACAGGACCGGAATCCTGCCGACTCCTAGCCCAAAGAAACAGGGGATACAGCATATTGGGGACCAAGGACAGCGACCACCCACAATGTAGAAGCAGAAATAGTGAGAAAAATTACCAAGGGGCGCATATGGGCAAAATACAAAACATTCTAACGATAACATACAGCTTAACTACAAAACCAGTATATAAACGATCACACATGTGAGCAACGTAGTTCATCATGAAGAAGAAGAAAAACCAAGCATGTAACAGCAGCAGCAGGAGAATTCACATCAAAACCGGATAGGGCCTCTCAGTCAAGGAGGTTCAGAAGACAGTGAACCAGCAGGATGAGGCCCCCGTGTACGCGGGGATCGCACTTGCCGCCACATATCATTTGGAGGGGTCACGGTAGGCATGTCAGGCTGGTGATGAAAGGCCTCCCAATCAGGTAATAGGACTGGTGGTATGCCTAGGGTCGTGAAGAAGGCCGGAAGCTCCGAGGGTCTGGAAACGGTAGCTACTTTGCCATTAAGAGTGACCTGAAGAGAAAAAGGGAAGCCCCATCTGTATTTCAGTTCCAGTTTCCGAAGGGAATCGGTGAGGGGTTTCAAGGCTCGGCGTTGTTGTAGAGTCGACCATGCGAGATCTGGAAATAACTGAATCCTTTCGCCTTGAAAATCAATACCATCCAGCTGACGGGCCTTTCTCATTATCTCCTCCTTCTGGACATAGTAGTGGAGCCTGCAAATCACGTCTCGCGTCTTGTCGGATGGTATGCCACGGGGACGGAGAGCACAATGTGCCCTATCAAATACGATGTCCTTGTTAGAGTCCAGATCGATAAGTTCTCCAAATATTGCAGTTAAGGCGTTCGTCAGATCAGCCTGTTGGACGCTCTCAGGGAGACCCCTGACCCTGGTATTATTTCGCCGGCCGCGATTATCCATATCCTCAATACGTGATTTGAGAAAAGATATGTCGCTCCGCTGATGAGAAAGCACCTCCCGAAATTTGGTAAGAGTGTCAACGCTGGATGTCTCGTGTCGTTCCAATATGTCCACACGGTCCGCAATTTGAGACATATCTTGTCGAAGTGCTGTCACTTCCTGTTTGATGGTGGACAGCAAGCGAGAGTCTAAGGTTGAAAAATCCTGTTTCGTGGGAAGAGATCTAACATGCGACAGGATCTCGCTAATCTCAGCGGTCGAAGAGGAAGCCATAGGAGGAAGCGGGTTCCTGGAGGACGACAACTCCTCCACCGGGGTATGCAAAATCGGAGAGGCCCGGACGGCAGAGGAGGCGGCTGGGTCCGAGGTCTGTTGAGTTAAGAACTGACGCAGATCTGACGAGTGACGGGCCGCAGGAGACGGGGTCGCGTCCGGCTTGGTCTTGGCCTTCTTCTTCTTTATGCCTCTCACCATGAGATCGGTCTGCTAGGAAGGTGGTGTAGCGTTATACTTTCATATGGCCTTGGTGTTAGATAAAATGTGGGTCATCCCCGTGCGGTGGCCCCCCACGTGGCTTTAGGGCAACATCCGGCAGGCAGACACATAGCTAGGGGCCTGTGCATTGGATTGCAATATCACAATACCAGTGCTCAGTCAGGCCAGAATATAGGGTGTGACATGTTGCAGCAGGGGGTTTGCGGGCACAGCACGGCCTCTGATGGTTTGGGGGTCACTTCATTCACAGGGGCCCAACTGGCGAAGGGCAGCTGCAGCAGTTGGCAGACAGACTGGATAGGGGCGGCTGCAGCAGCTGACAATTATAGCGTAGCCCCAGCAGGAGTAGGCAGCAGCCACAGCCGGCTGGAGATCCCACTAGGGCAGGCAGCGCTGTGTGGGCAACTCCAAGTTCACCAGCTCCAGCAGAGAGCACAGCCCTGGAGCCAGCCCCCGTCCCAGTGCAGGAATCCCGCGAGCGGCAGCACACAAGTAATATCCACAGCGGTGCCCAGCAGGAGAGAGACAGCAGGCCGCACAAATATCACCACAAAGATGGCCGCCGGGCGTCCCGCGATCCCGTCCGTTTCTCCAGGGCTTCGGCGGCTGCGGGCGGTAAAGGTAGGCAGCAAGCAGCTGGGGGTCACTTCCAGCCGCGGCCAGCGGCCGCGTAGGTGCCGGAGGTCAGGGGGGAGTCCTCAGGCAAAACCGGAGGTTCTCGAACCCGCCGCCGGGACGAGGAAGAAATCAAGGCCCCGGCTTGAGGGAGTCCCGCAAGCCGCGGGAGCACAGAGTGCAGCTCCCCGATTCCGCGGCTCCAACAGGGACACTGCAGGGGGAACAGGAGGACAGGGGAACTGCTGGGAGCAGCAAAGGGGCACAGAGAGGGTGTATTTGGGAGATTTGGAGCCCCAAAACACCGGAGCTCACTCAGTACGTGTCTATCCCCTTCAGCAGCCAGGCCACGCCCCCCCATAATGTCCTTTTTTTATGAGGTCTTGCCCTCTAACACCACCGCCAAATTTCAAGGTGAACTAAAGGTCATGTTGGATGAGGCGTTGGACAGGGGAGCAATATCCAGGGACACATGTAAATTTTTGTTTACACCTTATCCCATCAGTTTATTATCATTTGCCCAAACTGCACAAGTCACTCACATCACCCCCGGGGCGTCCAATTATTTCTGGTATAGGGTCAATAACTTCTAATTTGTCGCACTTTGTGGATGCTCACCTCCAGGGATACGTAGTACAATTAAAATCATATATTAAAGATACTACTCAATTTTTAAACATGTTGAAGACACTCAGGTGGAAAAATACATATTATTTTCTAACATGTGATGTAGAATCTCTTTATTCTAATATACCACATGAGAAAGGACTACAAGTCATAACTGATACCTTGAAAAAAGATGAATCGGTTGATGACAATCTAAAGACCCTGGTGGTGACATCCATAAAATTTATTCTTGAGCATAATTATTTTACGTTTAATCACAAGTATTATTTACAGTCACGGGGGACTGCCATGGGGACCAGGTTCGCCCCGAGCTACACCAACCTATATATGGGCACCCTTGAGGAGGAGCTCATTTGGGGGGCGGACCTCGGGGGGAGCCTGGTCCCCTATGGCAGATATATAGACGATTTATTTTTTGTTTGGGATGGGGACCTTAATTCTATCACATCATTTTTATCACATCTGATCACTAATACTTATGGATTGAAATTCACTTGCACGTGTGACCCTCACTTTATTACTTTCCTGGATATTGCTCTACTGTCCGATGGCAAAAACATACATACAGAAACATATTTCAAACCGGTTGATACAAATAACTTCCTGAAATATAGCAGTAGTCACCTTAGGGCTTGGCGGGACAATATCCGACAGAGCCAATTTCTAAGAGTAAAAAGAAACTGTTCAAGAGAACATAAATATCAAGAACAAGTAATGAGGGTACACTCTTCCTTTGAGCAACAGGGCTACCCAGACCATATCCTCCAAAAAGCATTAAAGGATGTAGAGAAACAGGATAGAAACAGTCTTCTGACTAAAAAATTCCCTAAAAAACAACGAAAACCTCAAAAGGGAGATGCTTTTAAAGAAAAATGTGTCTTTGTAACACAGTACAACACTCATGCTACTAAGATCAATCAAATAATAAAGAAAAACACCCCACTCCTATTGATACAGTAGATCCCCTGTTAGAACCCGTAATAGGCAAAAACATCAGAACTGTATATAAGAAATCTGAGACATTACAGGTGAAACTAGCACCAAGCATGTTTAATATAGATAAAAAGAAAAAAATTCAGAGAAGTAATAGGGTGTTAGAATCAGAAGTTACAAACCCTCTAGACAGATTGCGAGAGAAACCTAAGGGTTTCTTCAGGTGTGCTAGAACAAAATGTCTCACTTGCATGAATGTAAATTCATGCAACAAGACATTTAAATCAAGGGTGATGGGAGAATCTTTCGATATAGAGGGTTTCTTGAACTGTGAGTCCACTTATGTAGTCTATCTTGTTGAGTGTGGTTGTGGGTACCAATACGTAGGACGCACAATCAGAAAGCTGAAGGTACGGTTCCTTGAGCATCGAAGAAACATTATAAACGAAAATACTCTCCACAGAGTATCAAGGCATACAAATCAGTGTGAACAGGGAAAAATCTCTAACATCCGATTAAAAGTTCTTGAACAGATTGGGTTAACAGAAAGGGGAGGTGACAGATTTAACACTCTATGTAGAAAAGAAGCCTACTGGATTTTCCGTCTAAAGACCCTGGAACCCCAGGGCCTAAATGAAAATATAGAACTTAACAACATCTAATAATAAGAAGGGACATATATCAATTAACTCTTGACATGCTTTTTCTAATTAGATTTTCTACGTTAGTTGTACTCTCCAGAACTCTGTAATTATAAACATTGGGCTAACTAACTCTTCGTTACTATGTTTATTTATATTGTAGTTTTTATAATTTGTGAGTTCTATACTATCTCTATATATGGAATATATCAACTGATATGGCTAATGCCACTCTTTAGGGTTAAGTATTGGTGGGGTCAGAAATAACCGTAAATATGAGGTTAGTGATCCCCCCCCCTTTCTCTTTTTTCTTTCCCCATCTCTAGATAACATGGGTGATATTAATTGTGGAGCGAGAAACTAGAAGGGGTGGTTATAAATGGTTAATCTTTTATATATATATATATATATATATATATATAAATGGGCCATCTTACACTATATATCATATGAATAGATTTACCCCATCTATATATGTGTCCACAATATGGATCTCTATACCTGCACTATTCTCTCAGCAGATTTCTATATTAGATATATTTGTGTATCTATTTATCTATATATGTATTTGGCATACATCTAAATGTGTGTCTATCCATATGTTCTCACTTCATCTCTATTTTTCTGCATTTATATGGTTATGCATTAGGGACCAAATTGGTCCGAGTTATATATCTTCCTAACTAATTGGGTCTTTATACCATTTCTCCTTAATATCAATTATAGCTATAATTAACTGCAAGTAATGGCTCATAACTATTTGAGTCATAATTAAATGTGTATATACAAGCAAGTACTATCTGGACCGATACGACACCTCATTGTGGTCATGAGAGAATATATTTATATTTATATATTTACTTGTTTATTTTAAATATATGTATTTTTTTATATATATTATTTATATGATCTATGCATATAAGTGGTACAACTGATTAGAAACAGCTGGCTTAATCAGGGTATTCCTGAGAAGGACGGAATAGATGTAATCAGCAATGATCAGTAATTCTGTGACCAATGAGAAGTCCCCGAGGGGGATAAATAGAGACTGTGCTGTTGGATTCTCAAACCTCTGAAGAAACCGCCACCCACAAAAGGCGGAGAAACACGTCAGGTGATCTAAGGACGTCAGGTGGAACGCAGGTTGAACGCAGGTGGAGTGCATCGGAAGCCGGAAGCCGTAAGCTCCGCCCAACCCGGAAGCCGCGGTACGCGGCCAAGCGCTCCCTGCTATACTACATGCCTTGAGCGTGCCACCGCTCAGCTGGACAAAGTTACATGCCACCAGTGTGATATATCCCAGCCGCAGACACGAGAAGCGCAGAGTGGGAGGGTAAGCATTGCCCATATGAGTGTCACGACGGGGGACTAACTGATTATTTAATCTATCAGCATCACACCCTTGACCAGTGCAGGCTAGTACCACACAATACTATCTGAGGAAAGCTGTTACACACTAACGGACTGTGCCATCAATACGTATTAAGGGACATTTGATTCTTCAGCATAATCAATCCTTAACCAAATACTAACACTATTAACAAAAACTCCCTGGAGGGAGAAAACAGTTCTAATGATTAAGACTGTGCTCAAGGACTATGTCTTGTTATAACTAATCATTAAATCTATTGGCATGCATGCAAAATACTAATTGCTTAAAGTCCAATTGGCCATAGCGGGGATATATGCATATTGTCACTTTGTGATTTCCATTGTGATGTTCTTTTAATTTTGGTAATGTCTATTTAGTCTGTTTTCAAGAAATAAAAGATTTTTTTTTATTAAACCAGCAGCCTAATTAACCATATATTCTAATCATATGTGCGCTCACACGTGTAACTATATTTCTTAGGTGCAGTGTCTCTTTATTTAGGAGGACATCCAGATCCTCCTTGTGTGAGCAGCCATTTAACATCTTAATTGTCAATATACCAAATTTTAGCGCCCACCTTGCAGGGACGTGCAGTCAGGGGAGGCAGGGGAGGCAGTGCCTCCCCTGTCATTATGATTAAAATAATAGAAAGAAGATACATAAGACACATATTCTGTGTCATATGTACCCTCTTTATATTAATATAATCATTTTAGCCCATCTAATACGTTTCGGAGGCACTGACAGCTAGTGCCTCCCGTAGCTAGTGATAACGGGACAAAGCGGGGGGCGGGGCCATGCGCTGGGCTGGAAAAGCCCATTACAAAAAGACTAGAATGCGGCACTTATACAAGTGCCTCGCTGGCAGGGAAAGCACGCCCCTGCTAGCGAGGCACCTGTGATTGGACAGCGGATCCAGTGCTGGATCCGCTGGTCCAATCACATAGATGCGGCCGGGAGAAGCGGCGCCGGGACCAGTCATACTGCTCCAGCTGCGGCGGCGCCGAGATGCCCAGGAGTCCATGCGGGGCTGACTTCATAGTACTGTTCTTGCTGTTGCTGGCGCTGCTGGTCCGGCGCCTGTCACACACAGGCAGAGCCTGAAGACAGTGAGTGCAGCAGCAGCGGTACATGGAGGAGGGGGAGAGCGGAAGACAGGAGTGCACCAGCAGCGGTACAGGGAGGAGGGGGAGAGCGGAACGGCAGATCTTCCTACTGTAATCTAGGTAAAGTGTGTTCCATGTCCCCCCCTCCCCCTACTAGCTAATGTGTGTGTGCCATGTCCCCCCCCTCCCCCTACTAGCTAATGTGTGTGTTCCATGTACCCCCCTCCCCCTACTAGCTAATGTGTGTGTTCCATGTCCCCCCCTCCCCCTACTAGCTAATGTGTGTGTTCCATGTCCCCCCCTCCCCCTACTAGCTAATGTGTGTGTGCCATGTCCCCCCCTACTAGCTAATGTGTGTGTTCCATGTCCCCCCACTCCCCCTACTAGCTAATGTGTGTGTTCCATGTCACCCCCTCCCCCTACTAGCTAATGTGTGTGTTCCATGTCCCCCCCTCCCCCTACTAGCTAATGTGTGTGTTCCATGTCCCCCCCTCCCCCTACTAGCTAATGTGTGTGTTCCATGTCCCCCGCCTCCCCCTACTAGCTAATGTGTGTGTGCCATGTTCCCCCCTCCCCCTACTAGCTAATGTGTGTGTTCCATGTCCCCCCCTCCCCATACTAGCTAATGTGTATGTGCCATGTACCCCCCTCCCCCTACTAGCTAAAGTGTGTTCCATGTCCCCCGCTGGCCCAAATGCTGGCTAATGTGCACGGCGACAGCGGCGGGAAGCCACAGACCCAGCGTGAATTGAGCGGCGCCCGGTGCTCTCCTCCCTCTCTCAGACAGAAGCCCTTGCTTGACGGCCGGCGGCTGTGTAGAGCGCACAGCCACTCACCGCCACCAGCCGCAACAAATGAGTCAGGTAATGTTCACCTGCTGTCACCCTCTCTCCCTGTCGTTACTGTCCCTGTCCCTACTGTCACACTCTCTCTCCCTGTCGTCAATCTCTCTCCCTGCTGTCACTGTTGTAACTCTCTCTCTCTCTCCCTGCTGTCACCGTCGTCTCTCTCCCTGCTGTCACTATCATCACTCTCTCTCTCCCTGCTGTCAATCTCTCTCCCTGCTGTCACTGTTGTCACTCTCTCTCTCCCTGCTGTCACTGTCGTCTCTCTCCCTGCTGTCACTATCGTCACTCTCTCTCTCCCTGCTGTCACTCTCTCTCCCTGCTGTCACTGTCGTCACTCTCTCTCCCTGTCGTCACTCTGGCTCTCCCTGTCGTCACTCTGGCTCTCCCTGCTATCACAATTTCAGCTCATTCAGTGTGCTACAATGTGAATGTCGGCTCATTCAGTGTGCTACACAGAGCCGGCCATAGGCATAGGTAAACTAGGCAATTGCCTAGGGCATTTGATATGCCTAGGGGCATCAGCAGCTTCTGCTGATTAAAATGATATGTGGCATGCCTATATTCTGTGTGTAGCATTTCATATGCAGATACAGCCACAGTCTCACACAGTATATAGGCATGCTGCATATCATTTTAATCAGCAGAAGCTGCTTGTGCATCCTAGCCACATAGCAATGCAAATAAGATGCATTTTCATAAAAATAAGGTGCCCGACATTAGCATTGAGGCAAGATTTATGAGGACACATCTGTATCCAAGCAGAGGCAGAGGTCACAGTGTTAGTGGCAGTGTGAGTGCTGTGTGCATGTGAGTGGGTTCGTTGTGCAGTAGTGTTTGGAATACGTGTAAGGAGCATTATGTGTGTCATGTAAAAATGCATTAATAATGTGCAACATATGTGTAAAGGGGCACTATGTGTGTCATTATGTGTATAAGGGCATTAATAATGTGCGGCATATGTATAACAGGGTACTACTGTATGTGTGTCATTATGTGTATAGGGGCACTAATAATGGGCGCAAATGTGTAGGGGCACTGTGTGTGTCATTATGTGTATAAGGGCATTAATAATGTGCGGCATATGTGTAAGGGACATTATGTGTAAAAGGGCATTAATATAGGTTGTCATAATGTGTAAGGCACATTATGTTTATAAGGACATTAATAATGTGTCTCATATGTGTAAGGGGCATTACTGTGTGGAATTATGTGTATAAATGCATTACTAATCTGTGGCATTATGTGTATAAGGTGCTCTACTATGTGGCATTGTGTATAGAAAGGGCACTACTGTGTCATCTAATGTGAATAAAGAGCAATAGGGTGTGGTGTAATGTGAAAAAGGAGAAATTCAGTGTGATGTAATGTGAATAAGGGGCTCTACTGTGAGGAGTAACGTTTATAAGGTAAAGTGATACTTCTGTGGGATGTAATATGAATTATGGACACTATTGCATGATAAAATGTGAATAAAGTTGCAGTACTGTGTGGTGTAATTGGAATTGGGGTTAGTATTGTGTGGCCATGACCCTTGCCTGCAAAAACACACCCCTTTTTGGGCTGTGCGCCAAAAGTGCGAACTGTTCCATTTTAAAATATAGGGGGTACAAGCACCAAAATAAGGACTGCTATGGGTGAGGGGTGATGGTGCTGGGAAAGAGGTGCAAAGTCAGAGGTGGAACCAGCGGTGGTGCTAGGGGGCACCAGCCAAAATCTTGCCTAGGGCATTATATTTGTTAGGGCCGGCTCTGGTGCTACAATGTGAATTTCGGCTCATTCAGTGTGCTATAATGTGAATTTCGGCTCATTCAGTGTGCTACAGTGTGAATGTCGGCTCATTCAATGTGCTACAGTGTGAATTTCGGCTCATTCAGTGTGCTACAATGTGAATGTCGGCTCATTCAGTGTGCTACAATGTGAATGTCGGCTCATTCAGTGTGCTACAATGTGAATTTCGGCTCATTCAGTGTGCTACAATGTGAATTTCGGCTCATTCAGTGTGCTACAATGAGAATTTTGGCTCATTCAGTGTGCTACAATGAGAATTTCGGCTCATCCAGTGTGCTACAGTGTGAATTTCGGCTCGTTCAGTGTGCTACAATGTGAATGTCGGCTCATTCAGTGTGCTATAATGTGAATTTCGGCTCTTTCAGTGTGCTACAATGTGAATGTCGGCTCATTCTGTGTGCTACAATGTGAATTTCGGCTCGTACCATGTGCTATAATGTGAATTTCGGCTCGTACCATGTGCTACAAGGTAAAAGGTGCACCAGTACTAGATAGTATAAGGGGTTCTACTACACTGGACACGCCACCTATTGGGTGACCACGCCCCCTTTTCTGGAGTGTGCGCGCCTTCGTCGCGCACATACTTGCATCCTTAACTGTTGCATACCCCCACTTCAAAATTTCTACTTCAAACACTAAAATATATATATATCAGTGCCTCCCCAGCCAATGACCTCACCGCACGTCACTGCCACCTTGTACTGTATATTATTATTATATGGATATTTGTATCAGTGTATGTTCTGTAAGATAGCTATCCAATATGAATCATAGCGTTTAAATTATAGTCAATAGCCATATTATATTGAAGTGTTTTAAAATTGATTGTTAAAGTGTTATTGTTAACGAAAATTTGCTAAATATTTGCATTTCATAAGTGAAGCTCCGTTCCTGCCTAAAAGTTTAGGTAGCACGTAGCGGAAGCTTTCCGGCAAGGGACTTCCGGTGCTCAAAGGGAATGTGGAAGCATTTATCTAACTACTACAATACATACAAATAATGTTTTATTTTTCTTGTATTGCTAGAGTTGGGTAACAGAGTGTGGCAAACTACGTGCAAAGGTACGCAGCGATACACATTTACGTACGCAAGTATACACGTGTCATAGTACAATAGTACGTGGACGCGTATATAGCAACGCACGGTTACACACATGGACGTACAGGCAGGAAACGTGAGTGCGCATTAACGCAAGCGGAAGTTAGCCGCATAATAGAAATTGATTGTTAAGGTGGGATAAAACACATTTTAACAGGTAACTATCCGATTTTAAAGCACATTACTATAATACTTTGTTTAAAGTGTATTACCTTGAAGGGGATGTTATCAATCACTGGTAAATGACTTTTTTTTTATGTACAGAAAACCTAAAAGTGTGGGTTGTTGAAAAGTAAGTGTGAATGCATTGAACTCCATGACTAATTCGGGTTCCCGTAGAAGACATTGAGTTATCAGAGGCTCAGTGACGTGGAAGCTAGCGACCTCACGTATTTATTGGTATTTAGGCACATAGTGTGTGTGTTTTTAAAGGTAAAACGTGCGGAGGAGCGTGATTTTTGGTGTTACGCTTCGGCTGTGGAGCGCAGCTTGTGAATTCGACTCGCGTGATCGTAGGGCGTATAGATAACAATTATCTATAAGCTGTGTGATTGGACCGCACATGTGTGTGATACACGGCGCAATGTAATACCATTTGCGTAATTCCACGCAATTGCATCATCATACGCGCTGTGTAAAGCATACGCAGATGTGATTTGTGTAAAGTAAAGGAATTTTTCACTTACAACCAGTATACAAACTATATAAAATAATAAAAATAAAAATATGAAAAATGTGAATGTAACCTATATATGTACTAATAAATGTCAAAGTTTTATTTAGGAGGAGAAGGTGACCTGACTGGTTTCAGCCATTTCTCATGCACTCAGAAGAGTAATATCCCACTGGTAAAAGAAGAGCTGTAGCCTGCAGGGGAAGTGGCTGAGACCAGTGGAACTGGTAAGTATGGAGTCATTCAAGTACATATATAGCCAAAAATAAAATAAAAATCAAGAAAGTAATGTCATAAATGGAGAACATCCTGTTCGCACATTAGTATTTCCCAGTAGGAAAGCAGACAGAGATGGGGTAACCCCCGGGTGTTTCTTTTTAATTACCACATAAGAAGTATTAATTTCTAGGAATGCCCTTGTCTAGATAAGCTCGGAAATGTTTGTTGGACCATGTACAGACCCTTAATTCGGGATGAGAAGGATTGAATGAATACTTTGCATGACCTAGTAGCTTGTTGTTGTTTTTTTTTGCAGTACTAGAAAATTCTCTGTCAGGATAAGATCACTGGTAAACACTAATTCGGCAAATGGGAGGAACGAGAGAAGTGCAACATTACCCTTTGACAATACCTGCAGAAGTTACAATTGGGCCTCTATGATGCTAAACCCTTTTTTTTTTCCCTAGCAGCAGTGGCCCCTGACTAACTTAATCGACAGAGATTTTGTTATGTAAATTGAAATATGAAATACATATATTGTACTCCCGCTCAGGAAGTACAAGGTATGTTAGATACTCCTCAAAGACTAATGTTGCATTCCACTGTTCTAGATTCATGTCCATCACAGGTAGAGGAAATTATCTCACAGATACCGGGTTCCCTATGAATTTAGGATGGACAGGACACTGGATTGATGGCTCAGGTAGTCCCAGTAGTGACACAGCAAGCACAAGCTTTAAGGGGGGTAGACCAAGTAGTTAATTAATTCCCTGTAGTGCCCAATCCAGTTGTCATTTTAATAAAATCCTTTCCACCTCTACAAAGTTATCTGACACCAACCTCTATTCTGTTTTCTTCAGTTTCCTCTTCATCTTTGCGTTCACAAAGGGGGTACAATACATGGACTTGACTCTCGCCAAGGTTTCAGTGAAAGCCTGAGTATTTTCCCCTCAAGGCCTACATGACTGTTTACAGTCGTTTCAGCCTGAGAATGGGTTGGTTCTGATACAATATGTTGATGATTTGTTGTTGTGCGCTGATTCATTTGAGTTGTTTCTGGCAGATCAGAAACAGTTTCTGTTTCACCTTTTTCAGACAGGACACAAGGTCTCAAAGGATAAACTGCAATTGTTTAGGACAAGGGTCAAATACCTGGGATGTAGTACTGGTAAATGATTTGACAGTTCATACACCACATGTCGTGTTGGTCCTTCAAAGTTCTGCCCGAAACCGGTATGTCTCATAAGCACGATGGCACCAGTATATTACTGCAGTGTGCCTTGTCATGCACAAAGGGTGGAGGATGAGAATACTGGTGAAGGAAAATTTTGTATAGACACTCAGTGATCGCACTGATCCAAAAAAAAAGTGGGTCCCAGGGACCCCTCACTTTCAAAAATTGGGGTCCTAGCGGTCTTTTTCTGGGTCCCATCGGAATGATGAATTATTAATCTTAATCTTGTTTGGACACTACAAAAGTGTTGCAAGGTGGGGGTATGGGGGTGACAGTGCTGCTGGGCTGTGTAGCATGCAGGACACCCTGCACCAGAGCTGTAACTAGACATTTTGGTGCCCTTAGGCAGAAAGTGAATTGGTGTTCCACCTTACTAGAGTGCAAAGTATAGGCAGTGCGCGCCGAAGGCGCGTTGCAAAATTTGAGGGGCGTGGCTTCACGCAGAAGGGGCGTGACCACATAATAGTGCCAATTCACATTACACCACACAGTAGCGCCGCTTATACAGATTGCACCAGGTAGAACCTCCTATACACACTGCACCAGGTAGAGCACGTTATACATATTGCACCAGGTAGAGCACATTATACATATTGCACCAGGTACAGCACGTTATACACTTTGCTCCAGGTACAGCTCGCTATACACTTTGCTCCAAGTAGAGCACATTATACACATTGCGCCAGGTAGAACACGTTATACACATTGCACCAGGTAGAGCACTTTATACACATTGCACCAGGCAGAGCACGTTATACACATTACGCCAGGTAGAGCACTTTATACACACTGTGCCAGTAGAGCTCGTTATACGCAATGCGCCCGGTAGAGCACGTTATATACATTGCACCAGGTAGAACACTTAAGACACATTGCACCAGGTAAATCAAATATAAACATTGTGCCAGGTAAAGCACATTATACACAATGCACCAGGTAGAGCACGGTGCACACAATGCGCCCAGTAGAGCATGCTACACACATTGCAGCAGGCAGAGCACGTTACACACATTGCTCCAGGTAGAGCACGCTATACACATTGAAGCAGGCAGAGCACGTTACACACATTGCTCCAGGTAGAGCACGCTATACACATTGCAGCAGGCAGAGCACCTTATACACAATGCGCCAGGCAGAGCACGTTCTACACAATGCGCCAGGCAGAGCACGTTCTACACAATGCGCCAGGCAGAGCACGTTCTACACAATGCGCCAGGCAGAGCACGTTCTACACAATGCGCCAGGCAGAGCACGTTCTACACAATGCGCCAGGCAGAGCACGTACTACACAATGCGCCAGGCAGAGCACATTCTACACAATGCGCCAGGCAGAGCACGTTCTACACATTGCGCCAGGCAGAGCACGTTATACACAATGCGCCAGGCAGAGCACGTTATACACAATGCGCCAGGCAGAGCACGTTATACACATTGCGCCAGGTAGAGCGCCGAGCCACATTGCACCAGGTAGAGCGCCGAGACACATTGCACCAGGTAGAGCCCCGAGACACATTGCACCAGGTAGAGCGCCGAGACACATTGCACCAGGTAGAGCGCCGAGACACATTGCACCAGGTAGAGCGCCGAGACACATTGCTCCAGGTAGAGCGCAGAGACACATTGCATCATACCCCGGGCACACACACACAGCAGCTACCCACCACACCACACACCCCGTACGCGCTAACACACACAGCATCTGCCCACCTTATACCCCGGACGCACACACACACACACACACACACACAGCATCTGCCCACCTCATACCCCATGCACACACACAGCATCTGACTGTCTCATACCTGGGGCACACACACAGGAGCTGTCACCTCATACCCTGGGCACACTCAGCAGCTGACTACCTCATACTCCAGGCACACACACACAGCATCTGCCAACCTCATAATCCCCCCCCCCCCCTTATACCCCTTGCAAACACCCAGTAATTGCCCCCCCCCAAAAAAAAAAACAACCCGGACACACAAGCAGTAATTGACCATCTCCCCTTGTACCCCAGGCACACACACACACACTAACTGGCCCCCTCCACATACACCCCGCAACAGTGCAAGCACCTCCTCGCTGGCAGAGCCCATATGGCAGGCACGGCGAGAGCCGGCAGCTAGAAGTCCGTTTACAGCAGCGCGGAGACCGGAATGGCGGGAGATGTACACCGCACACACACACACTGGCCGGCGCTCAGAGCGGCTGACAGGAGCGGCGGGGAAACTGACCTGGGGAGAGGCGGTGCGCTCAGTCCATGAGCACGGTTGCCGTTAGCGGAGTATTCAGGCAGCAGCGCCAAGTCTGTGATGAATCATCGCCTCCGCGGTGCTCACCTTCTCCCCCCACAGTCACAGGAATCAATCACTCACTTAACAGGAAGTGATTGGCTGATGCAGCAGAGCGCGTCCCCGGGGACTCGCCCATTTCAGAAAAGTGAGTCACCTTCCCTCAAAATCGGGTAAAATACGCGCTATAGCGCGTTTTTGCGATCACTGGACACTGATATGCATGATGGTATGGAATATCTGAATCAGACCTTTACTATGAGACCAGACATAAGTGACAGCCCTTTAGTGAACGCAGACCTCTAGAGATGTTTTTTCTTTTTTTGAGTGATGCTCATGGTACTCTACATTTGCAAACAGACAATTAAATTGAGATGCAAATTTGTGTTCCCTACAGGAAAAGGAGGTCTGGAAGGCGAAGGGGTATGGTCAGGAGTCCTCAGGACTCTGGAGAGATGGACAAGGTAAGCCAGTGGCCCCCAGGACATATCTCCCAGGCCTAGCTGAGACGGCACATGGTCTGACTCACCTAGGGTAAGGAAGGTATGTGCAAATTGATAAGAGCTTACTGGCATGTACCAGGGTTCTCTTCTCAGGCAAGCAGGAAAGCAATGACATATCTTACTTGCTTGAGGAAGAATATTGGTAAGGTTGCACTGACAGAGCCATCCCACACTCCTCCTGCAGATGGACCTTTTCAGGTAATACAAATCGACTTCGTACAGTTAACACCCTGTAGGAATTTGAAATATGTATGGTGTGCACTGATGTTTTCCCAAACTGGGTAGAGGCATTTACTGCTGCCACAAATAATGCTGTGTTTACCGCAAAGGAAATTGTGCAGAAATTTGTGTGTAGATATAGTATCCTTAGGAGTAGGAGCAAAGTGATAGCTTGAAACTGGACTATTGTGGTCATAGACACTGCCACTAGTGTTATGTAGCATCGGAACCACTCCCAGATCCCCACTTAACGAATCACCCTCTTTGAATTTTTTATTTTTTGGGGGGTTTTGGAAGACAACCTCATGTCATGATCGATTTGCACTATGATCAGAAATACTCAATGAGGTGACAGTACAGTACCTTATCAAGATGAGCCAGCATTTGAGAACTTAACAAAAGAACTTGAAACTGTTGATTCCTGATATGCCAACTACTAACTGTCTTGATTGTGAACAAGAGACTGTGTGATTATTCTTACACTCTGGTTGCCTAATAGACAGGTGGGAAGGACCGTACCAAGTTTTGTTAACAGCACGATCCCAGTGAAAGTAGCCGAGTGAGAAACTTGAGTCCAGGAATTCCCATCGCAGGAAAGCCGTTAGTCCGGAAGGAACTCATAAAGGGAGTGAAATCGCAGAAATATCACCCAAGAATCTGTTCCGTGAAGACTGAGAGGTGGCACTGTTGAACACTACCTGAGCGTACTAAAGGATTACAGAAAGACCAGTCGTAGTAACAGATTTGCTATAAGCAAGATTTGTTTTGTTCTATCTTTCTTTTTAGCGTTATGTTATCTAGGAAGAACACTACTAATAACCCTTGGTCAAAGATGAAACAGACCTAGCATACGATCTAGAAATGGAAACAATGGCCCTCATTCCGAGTTGTTAGCTCGTTAGTGTTTTTCGCAACGGAGCGATTAGTCGCAAACTGCGCAAGTGCAATGTTCGCAGTGCGTCTGCGCCAAGTAAATTTGCTAAAAAGTTTGGTATTTTACTCACGGCTTAATGAAGAAATTTCTTCGTTCTGGTGATCGGAGTGTGATTGACAGGAAGTGGGTGTTTCTGGGCGGAAACTGGCCGTTTTATGGGTGTGTGCGAAAAAACGCTGCCGTTTCTGGGGAAAATGCGGGAGTGGCTAGAGAAACGGGGGAGTGTCTGGGCGAATGCTGGCTGTGTTTGTGATGTCAAACCAGGAACGAAACTGACTGAACTGATCGCAGTGGCAGAGTAAGTCTCGAGCTACTCAGAAACTGCAAAGAAATTTCTTTTCGCAATTCTGCAAATCTTTCGTTCGCAATTCTGCTAAACTAAGATTCACTCCAAGTAGGCGGCGGCTTAGCGTGTGAAAAACTGCTAAAAGCAGCTAGCGAGCGAACAACTCGGAATGAGGGCCAATGTTCAGGGAGTGATAGGAATATATACCATGAAAATTTTATATGTCTCTTTCACGATTTGTTTGTGTTTTCTCCCTCAACCCATCAAAACCTCTATCGAATCCGAACATCAATGTACAAAGACATAGGTGTATGTATGTGTGCAACATTTGTTCAAATCAGACATCATAGGCCATAGCACTGTCCCAGCAAACTCTATAGGTTGAATGTTGTCCCACACCCAACCAGTGGTCCCGTGACCGCCGAGTGCATATAGAGGATGTCCCGTCCTCCTCCCTGTCTTCCCCAAATATAGTCAATGTCTGATTTGCGAAATGAATACATACGTGTGTCTAGGTCACCGATGATGTGTTTGAAATATTTGTTTTGTAATCATGTTTAGTGTGTCAGTTATGACAGTTATTATCTACTGACAAAGGGTGGATTGTCGAATTCAAAAATATTACATACACACCACATACAAATTCATACAGATGGGTCTCTGTGCGTACGCATACATGCAGCATGCACAGCGATATATGGTAGCATACGCATTCACACAGACAAGCCACAGATATATTCAACACATATTTCATACAACACATAAATTAAACATGTCAAGCACCAGACATTATAATGTATTTATATAATAGAGTGTAACATCAGATATATACCGTATATACTCGAGTATAAGCCGACTTTTTCAGCACTTTTTTTTGTGCTGAAAAAGCCACCTCGAGTCAGTGACAGGCAGAAGCAGAGCAGTGTGAAGGAGGGACACGGAGCGCACAGCGCGCGCCTCTCCTGTGTCCCTCCTGCATCTCCAGCGGCAGCGGTGGTTCTATTAAAGGAAGTACCCATTCGTGACCTCTGATCATGAACCGGCACTTCCTTTAATAGACCCGCCGCTGCCGCCGAAGATGCAGGAGGGACACAGGAGAGGCACGCGCTGTGCGCTTCGTGTCCCTCCAGAAGACAGCGAGGGATCGACGGAGGGGTAAGTAACAGCACTGTGGGACATATCTGGCACTTGGGGAGGGAGCATATCTGGCAGCATGAGGGGGCATATGTGGCAGCATGAGGGGACATATCTGGCAGCATGAGGGGACATATCTGGCAGCATGAGGGGCTTATCTGGCAGCATGAGGGCACAACTGGCAGCATGAGGGCACAACTGGCAGCATTGAGGGACATATGTGGCAGCATTAGGGGCTTATCTGGCAGCATGAGGGACATATGTGGCAGCATGAGGGGCATATCTGGCAGCATGAGGGGCATATGTGGCAGCATGAGGGGCATATGTGGCAGCATGAGGGCATATCTGGCACTGTGGGGCATATTTGGCAGCATGAGGGCATATCTGGCACATCAGGCACTGTGGGGCATATCTGGCACTGTTGGGGCATATCTGGCACTGGGGGCATATCTGGCAGTATGAGGGCATATCTGGCACTGTGGGGGCATATCTGGCAGTATGAGGGCATATCTGGCACTGTGGGGGCATATCTGGCAGTATGAGGGCATATCTGGCACTGAGGGCTGTGTACGGCTAGAGCTGCATTTCCCACCCTAGGCTTATACTCGAGTCAATACGTTTTCCCAGGTTTTGTGGTAGAATTAGGTGCCTCGGCTTATATTCGGGTCGACTTATACTCGAGTATATACGGTATGTATTGTTGGAATGGAACAAGTTAAACATATCATGCTTAGTTTCAAAATGATCAGTAATGTGTGTGTTAATTTGATAGCTATGGGTATAGCACATTGCAACGATTAGTTATGATTAAATGTATGAATACAAAGGACTTTCTGATACTAGAAACTGGCCTCACAGCATGACCCTAAGGGCAGACACATGTGTTTGCAACCTAGGACAAAAGCCCTCACACTGACCTATGACCCGTCGAGTTCTTGACAGGTCTGGTTCCTGGACCAATGGAAGAAGATGAAACTCACTGTTGTATACACCCATTATTTTACTGTATAAAGAGACTCAGATGCCAGGCAGCTCGCTCTCTGATACATTCTCACACACACACACACACACACACACACACACACACACACACACACACCATTATCAGAAGTCTCCTACCTTATGACTAGCTACCTGGGACCAGTGAAACTAAGCGTATGTAAATTTGGCTGTATCTGATTTTTTAACTACAACTTCTTTTGTGATTGTAACTCTGTAACCATATATATACATATTATAACTGAATGATATACTGTACATATGTTATATTGTATGCATACCCTTTTAATATCAAATATATATCTCTGAGCATTGGACCTCAGCCTACAATGTGTGCGAGTACTTGCTTTCTCTTAAGGGATGTAGTGTTTGCGACGTACAGCGCACTTTTATCGTATATGGTAATAAGATGTGCCATGCGTCCGCAGCATATATTAACGCTGGCATTTGAAATGTTTATTTAGAAATAATCTGAACTTTACACAATCCTAATATTTTAAAAGTGTCCAGGGACACCAGGGGACCCCCTTTGGCTTTGGAGTTACTAAGTCTAGAAAGAGCCCTGTTAGAATAAAGGACAGGTAATTATGCTGATAATGGGGTAGTTCACATGGGTATAGTAAAATGAGTCACAATTAACCCAGTGCAGTCATTTGTGATGTCAAAAGCCCTTAAGCTAACTGCTGTTTCCTGTTAAGGGGGGGGGGGGGGGCGCCGCGACAGAGGGGGGTCAGCCCTGCACTTCCTGTTTATAACTTACATAGCTACCTGGCTGGGCCCACACTGGACAACAAAATATTACACTCATGATAGCTACCTGGATGGGCCCACACTGGACAACAAAATATTACACCCATGCAATAAACTACATTACTGTGACAGACACATATCAGGCTCAGGGAGATATTCCATGATAGGCATAAAATATATACATGGTACTATTTCCCACCACAGGCACACATCTGGTACCTAACAAAATCACCGTCTTGGATTAATCAGTATAACATCATATTCTTGTCCAACATACAGTCATGTTATGTCCGCTGCATACAGTAGTATGGGGTATACAGATCAGATGCGAATATCAGCCGGGTGTTATAAAGGATAACATACCATTTTATCTTACGTCCTAGAGAATGCTGGGGACTCCGTAAGGACCATGGGGATAGACGGGCTCCGCAGGAGACATGGGCACTAAGAAAGAACTTTAGGTATGGGTGTGCACTGACTCCTCCCTCTATGCCCCTCCTCCAGACCTCAGTTGAATACTGTGCCCAGTAGAAACTGGTTGCATTACAGGGAGCTCTCCTGAGTTTTCCTGAAAATAAAGTATTTTGTTAGGTTTTTTATTTTCAGGGAGCCTGCTGGCAACAGACTTCCTGCAGCGAGGGACTGAGGGGAGAGAAACAGACCTACTTAAATGTCAGGCTCTGTTTCTTAGGCTACTGGACACCATTAGCTCCAGAGGGAGTCGGAACACAGGTCTCACCCAGGAGTTCGTCCCGAATGCGCGCCGCCGTACTCCTCACAGAACCGGAAGATAGAAGCCACGTGAGTATGAGAAGACAGAAGACTTCAAAGGCGGCAGAAGACTTCAGATCTTCACTGAGGTAACGCACAGCAATAAGTTATTGCTGTGCGCCATTGCTCCCACACAGCACACACACAGCAGTCACTGTAAGGGTGCAGGGCGCAGGGGGGGGGGGGGGGGGGGCGCCCTGGGCAGCAATAAGGACCTCCAAACTGGCTAAAAACATATATACAGGCTGGGCACTATATATAAAAGAGATCCCCCGCCATTTTTTGAATTTTTAAGCGGGACCGAAGCCCGCCGCTGAGGGGGCGGAGCTTGTTCCTCAGCACTCACCAGCGCCGTTTTCTCCACAACACACGCTGAGAGGAAGCTTCCCGGACTCTCCCCTGCTTAACCACGGTGAAAGAGGGTTTTAAAGAAGGGGGGGCACATAATTTGGCGCAAAATAAGATAAATACAGCGCTGTCTGGGTAAACATACTGTGTTTTTTCCTGGGTCATTGGCGCTGGGTGTATGCTGGCATACTCTCTCTCTGTCTCTCCAAAGGGCCTTGTTGGGGAACTGTCTTCAGATAAGAGGATTCCCTGAGTGTGTGGTGTGTCGGTACGCATGTGTCGGCATGTCTGAGGTAGAAGGCTTTCCTAGTGAGGAGGTGGAGCAAATAAATGTGGTGTCTCCGTCGGCAAGACCGACACCTGACTGGGTGGATATGTGGAATGTGTTAAATGCTAATGTGAATTTACTGCACAAAAGGTTGGACAAAGCTGAGTCCAGGAATTATGCACAGAATCAGGCCCTGCCTGCCCCTATGTTGCAGGGACCCTCGGGGTCTCAAAAGCGCCCACTATCCCAAACACTGATACCGACACGGATTCTGACTCTAGTGTCGACTACGAGGATGCAAAATTACAGCCAAAGTTGGCTAAAAGTATTCAATATATGATTATTGCAATAAAGGATGTTTTGCATATCACAGAGGAACCCCCGGTCCCTGACACGAGGGTACACATGTATAAGGAAAAGAAACCTGAGGTAACATTTACTCCTTCTCATGAGCTGAACGAGTTATTTGAAAAAGCTTGGGAAACTCCAGACAAGAAACTGCAGATTCCCAAAAGAATTCTTATGGCGTATCCTTTCCCGATTAAGGACAGGATACGGTGGGAATCCTCCCCAAGGGTATACAAAGCGTTGACACGCTTATCCAAAAAGGCAGCACTGCCATCCCAGGATACGGCTACCCTCAGGGATCCTGCTGATCGCAAGCAGGAGACTACATTAAAGTCCATTTACACGCACTCTGGTACCTTACTCAGACCGGCGATAGCGTCGGCGTGGGTTTGTAGCGCTGTAGCAGCGTGGACTGATAGCTTATCGGCAGATTTGGATACCCTAGATAGGGATACCATTTTGTTAACCCTGGGCCATATTAAAGATGCTGTCTTATATATGAGAGATGCTCAAAGAGACATTGGCCTACTGGGTTCTAGAGTCAACGCTATGTCCATTTCTGCCAGACGAGTCCTATGGACCCGGCAATGGACAGGTGATGCCGACTCAAAGAGGCATATGGAGGTATTACCTTATAGAGGTGAGGAATTGTCTCCACAGCTACGGCAGGTAAATCGAATTTATTGCCTTATATTCCCCCACAGCCTAAGAAAGCGCCACATTTTCAAATGCAGTCCTTTCAGTCAAATAAAAACAAGAGAGCACGAGGATCATCCTTTCTTGCCAGAGGTAAGGGCAGAGGGAAAAAGCTGCCAACCACAACTAGTTCCCAGGACCAGAAGTCCTCCCCGGCCTCTACAAAATCCACCGCATGACGCTGGGGCTCCACTGAGGGAGTCCGCCCCAGTGGGGGCACGTCTTCGACTTTTTAGCCACATCTGGGTTCACTCACAGGTGGATCCCTGGGCAATAGATATTGTCTCCCAGGGTTACAAGCTGGAATTCGAAGAGGTGCCCCCTCGCCGGTTTTTCAAATCGGCCCTACCAGCTTCTCCCCCAGAAAGGGAGATAGTTTTAAATGCAATTCAAAAATTGTGTCTTCAACAGGTGGTGGTCAAAGTTCCCCTGCTGCAACAAGGGAGGGGGTATTACTCAACGCTATTTGTAGTCCCGAAACCGGACGGTTTGGTCAGACCCATTTTAAATTTAAAATCCTTGAACCTATACTTGAAAAGGTTCAAGTTCAAGATGGAATCGCTCAGAGCGGTCATCGCCAGCCTAGAAGGGGGGGATTTTATGGTATCCCTGGACATAAAGGATGCATACCTTCATGTTCCCATATATCCACCTCATCAGGCGTACCTGAGATTTGCGGTACAGGAATGTCATTACCAATTTCAGACGTTGCCGTTTGGGCTTTCCACGGCCCCGAGGATTTTCACCAAGGTAATGGCGGAAATGATGGTGCTCCTGCGCAAGCAGGGTGTCACAATTATCCCATACTTGGACGATCTCCTGATAAAAGCGAGATCACGAGAGCAGTTGTTGAACAGCGTGTCACTTTCACTGAAGGTGTTACAGCAACACGGCTGGATTCTCAATATCCCGAAGTCACAGTTAGTTCCTACGACTCGTTTGACCTTCTTAGGCATGATTCTGGATACGGACCATAAAAGGGTTTATCTTCCAATAGAAAAGGCCCAGGAGCTCATGACTCTGGTAAGGGACCTATTGAAGCCAAAACTGGTGTCGGTGCATCACTGCACTCGAGTCATGGGAAAGATGGTGGCATCTTACGAGGCCATTCCTTTCGGCAGGTTCCATGCGAGGACTTTCCAATGGGACCTACTGGACAAGTGGTCCGGGTCACATCTACAGATTCATCGGTTGATCACCCTGTCCCCCAGGGCCAGGGTATCTCTCCTGTGGTGGCTGCAGAGTGCTCACCTTCTGGAGGGTCGCAGATTCTGCATCCAGGACTGGGTTCTGGTGACCAGGGACGCGAGCCTCCGAGGTTGGGGAGCAGTCACACAAGGAAGAAGCTTCCAAGGTCTTTGGTCAAGTCAAGAAACTTGTCTTCACATCAACGTCCTGGAACTGAGGGCCATATATAACGCCCTTCGTCAAGCGGAGACTTTGTTTCGTGACCTACCGGTTCTGATCCAGTCAGACAACATCACCGCAGTAGCTCATGTAAACTGCCAAGGCGGCACAAGGAGCAGAATGGCAGTGGTGGAAGCCACCAGGATTCTTCACTGGGCGGAAAATCATGTAGGCGTACTGTCAGCAGTGTTCATTCTGGGAGTGGACAACTGGGAAGCAGACTTCCTCAGCAGACACGATCTACATCCAGGATAGTGGGGACTTCATCAGGAAGTCTTCACACAGATTGCAAGTCAGTGGGGCCTGCCCCAGATAGACATGATGGCGTCCCACCTAAACAAAAAACTACAGAGGTATTGCACCAGGTCAAGAGACCCTCAGGCGGTGGAAGTGGATGCCCTAGTGGCACCGTGGGTGTTCCAGTCGGTCTATGTGTTTCCTCCTCTTCCTCTCATCCCCAAGGTGTTGAGAATAATAAGGAAAAGAGGAGTACAGATAATGCTCATTGTTCCAGATTGGCCGCGAAGGGCCTGGTATCCGGATCTGCAGGAAATGCTCACAGAAGATCCGTGGCTTCTTCCTCTAAGACAGGACCTGTTACAACAGGGGCCCTGTCTGTTTCAAGACTTACCGCGGCTGCGTTTGACGGCATGGCGGTTGAACGCCGGCCCTAGCGGAAAAGGGCATTCCGGATGAGGTCATTCCTACTCTGATAAAGGCTAGGAAGGACGTGACAGCTAAACATTATCAACGTATATGGCGGAAGTATGTTTCTTGGTGTGAGGCCAGGAATGATCCTACGGAAGAATTCCATCTGGGCCGTTTCCTTCACTTCCTACAAACTGGAGTGAACTTGGGCCTAAAATTAGGCTCCATTAAGGTTCAGATTTCGGCCATATCCATTTTCTTTCAGAGGGAATTAGCTTCTCTCCCAGAAGTATAGACTTTTGTGAAGGGAGTGCTGCATATTCAGCCTCCTTTTGTACCTCCGGTGGCGCCTTGGGACCTCAACGAGGTGTTGAATTTCCTTAAGTCGCACTGGATTGAACCAATTAAAACAGTGGAATTAAAATATCTCACTTGGAAAGTGGTCATGTTGTTAAAAAATATAATATGGGATGAGATATGTAGCATGCACTGGCGCTCCGACTTACAGATGCATCCCTTAAATCAATTGGGGATGTGTGAACCAACAGTATCAGTGAAACAAATGATTTATTCCATAAAAAAATATGTTTATTGTGACAAATTAACTTACTGACATATAACATACATAAAGTGCAATAGTGAACCTGATCGCAGTGACCAATTCAAAGTGACCGTGCAGTAGGTAAAACAAGGGTCTCTCACCATATAATGGGATTGCGGTGGGCTAGCTTTAAACAAAGCAACATGGGTCCGAGGATGAAAATAGCCCGGCACCACCGCAATAGGCTTTATTCAGCGTGAAAGTCCTTTCACTTGCGTCACTGCTCCTTGTCACAAAACTCCTCCGTCCAAGAACAACGCGTTTCGGTCATGTAGCTATTACCTTTTTCAAGTATAGGATGGCGGATCCTCTTCCTGGGAGTGTATTTATACCCCTTTAGCTGATTTCAATTATTTACACCTGTTGGTAGAGGGTCCATAGTTGCAGAGCGTTCTATCCCGGAAGTGCCGCGTTTTGCGTTCCAACCGTGACCGGAAGTGACGCACCGTGCGTTCCAGTGCTAGCCGGATGTGGGATCGTTTGCATTCCATTTCGACGCTGGCATTGTAAACATAGCGGTTCTGATTCCAACTACTCCCACTTGGTTAGATTAATTGTACGATGCATCTCTCTTTTCATTAACTCCACATGTATATTAAGTCCATAATAGAGTGAATGGATCGATCACTCAAACCGAGGCCCTCTCCGCCATCTTTAAAGAGGGAAAATAGCCATTTTCCTGATACAATCATTCAAGAAGCTTTTATCCATTGTTGGGTTTCTTACTCCTTTTATATAAAGGGACCCCCTCTGACCAAACTACGTGGTACTTCGTATTCCCACTAGTCCATCCCTATTACCCGAAAGGGGTCCCTCTTTTTTTTACTGTTATTGTGTATGTAGCCCGAAACGCGTTGGTAAGAACTACGGTCCGGGTGTCCTCCGCCACACAGAGCACACAGAAGAATCCGTCCGCCCCGCCAGCCGGGATCCTGAGCGGCTACAAGCGCACAGCACACGGGAGACGTGGCTGAAGCGAGCGGCTTTGCGGAGAAGGGAACCTAGCCGCCCGGAGACAAGACCACGTCCCACCACCCGTAAGAACAAGGTGGGTAGCATAGGGAAAGTTAGGTCTTGGACTTATGTGCAGAGACTATACCGGGATGAAAACGGCAATACTGGAACCCCACAGGACCAAAAAAAGCAAAAGGGCTGTTAACATTTATCTAACCCCCTTTTTTTCACAGGTATTGCACTATAGTTTTGGCAACATTCACTTGTTGCAAAACACATAATACATTGTAACAAGGGCCTTGTCTATTATATTTTTTATCATTAGTATCCATTTATTCTTGTTCAGGGCTGCTCAAACACTCAAATCCCAGTTACAAGCGCAGTTTTTCTATTTTACAAATGGTCATGTTGTTAGCCTTAGCTTCGGCTAAGCGAGTGTCGGAATTGGCGGCTTTGTCTCATAAAAGCCCCTATCTGGTTTTCCATATGGATAGAGCGGAATTGCGGACTCGTCCTCAATTCTTGCCTAAGGTGGTTTACAAAATTTCCTGCCAGTCCCGCGGCATTAAGGTCTCTAGTGATTTGTACAGATACTGGGTATGCCGTGATGGTCTCTTCAGGATATGGTGGTGGCTGTGTCTGATAAAAACTTCTGGACATGTGGTGCACAGGTATTACATAAACATGGTGTACTAAGGTCCCCTGATTGCATTTTCTTACACTGTTCTCTATGTATTATCCTGGTCCCAATAGTCTGGGGACTATTTGCCAGAAACGGGTTGTTCTTAGACATTATGGGTGTGTTCTGGCTATTGTCACAGGGTGGTTTGCTGGGGGGTACCCAATTGTCACAAAAGGGGCAATGTTCATATCCTTCAGGTATACATTGGTGACATTGTGGACACTTTCTTTGTCTCAATTCCTTTTGCAGATCTGGATATATTGGATATATTGGTTTGTATGGTTCTGAAGAAACTGTATACCACTTGCCATCTCTTTTCTTCAGTACCACATTAGGTACTGGTGAGTGAAAGGGTGCTGAAGGTATAGTCAGAGTTGGTGCTGTGATAGGTACTAATGGTGGTAGTACCTGAATCAATGGTGTCACTTGTGGTGTGGTGGGTTTACTACTAGTGTTGGTACTGGTATCTGTATGTCCCATGGTATGTCTTCTAAAAATTCTGGTTCTTTTTTGGGCAGATATTCTGTTGCTGCTCTCTTTCACATTTCTACTTGATGTTTCTTTTTTTCCCTTAAAAATATTTCCCATCTCTTGAAATCTAGAGTTCCCTGAGGGGGAAATCATGCCCTTTTGAATACATTTTGTATTCCCTTAATGGCTTCAGGACCTCCTTTTTGTCTGACTATCTCAATGGGAGTCTTGGGTGCATGATCCGCCATAGCCTTGCTCCCCTGTGCCCCCACATGGGCTACCGGTCACAGTTACCTTAGTGCCCCCATATGAGTTCCCAGTCACAGATACTTTATGTATAGTCTGACCCTTTCAAGGTCTTTATTTTCCCCTCTCTCTAGATTCAATTACCTTATATACTGCAACACCTATTACCTCCTGCATCCTTTCGTAAAGACAAACATTTGCCTTGCATTTGCTCCTGTACCTCTTTTATTCATGGGCAAATTTAACACCAATGATACCCAAATAATGCCTTGTAATTTATTTAGGTAATTGTGGTCTGATACATGTGTTCCAACCAATATGGTCAGTGCGTGTTGTAACTTTTTTATGCAGTTCTCTAATGTACACCCCTGGAGTTGTTCCTAGAAGCAGGATCCCCCATAAGTGTGGGTATGGGATCTCCCTCTGTTTGGAATACTAAAACTCCTGTACAGTGTGCACAGATAAGATCACTAGATCATTATTCCACCATTCAGTATTTTCGTAACACCTTGTACCCCCTGCCTAAGTTCCCAAAGACAGTATAATATGACTACCAGCACTAAGAGACACATTAAAATTATTCCATTTTCTGTGCCCTCACCCATCTACTATTTCTGATACTCTGATCTTCATGGTATCCCCTTAAAATAATATATAGTAACATAGTAACATAGTATCTAAGGTTGAAAAAAGACAATTGTCCATCGAGTTCAACCTATTTGTGGTCTCCTATGCACGATTATTTTGTATAAAATTTTGACTGAAGTTGATGACTGCCGTTACGTTTTACCCCTCTTTTTTGAAATAACCATAGTGCGTGACTATGCCCCGTAACCCTGGATATCCTTATCCATTAGGAATTTATCTAACCCATTCTTAAAGGTGTTGACTGAGTCGGCCATTACAACTCCCTCAGGCAGGGAATTCCAAACACGTATCGTCCTTACCGTAAAAAAAGCCTTTATACCGTATTGTGCAGAACCTCCTCTCCTCTAACCTGAGCGAGTGTCCACGAGTTCTCTGTGTTGATCTAACCAAAAACAGGTCCTGTATATTGTCCCCTTATATATTTGTAAATGTTGATCATGTCCCCTCTTAATCTCCTCTTTTCCAGTGTAAACATGCCTAGTCTTGCAAGCCTTTCCTCGTATTCCAGCGTCATACACTTAATTAGTTTGGTCGCCCGCCTTTGAACCTTTTCTAGCTCCAGGATATCCTTTTTGTAGTAAGGTGCCCAGAATTGTACACAGTATTCAAGGTGTGGCCTCACAAGTGATTTATATAACGGGAGTATAATACTCTCGTCCCTAGCATCAATTCCCCATTTTATGCATGCTAATATCTTATTAACCTTCTTTGCTGCAGTCCTACTTTGGATACTACTGCTTAGTTTGCTATCTATGAGGACACCTAAGTCCTTTTCCAATACAGAATCTCCTCATTTTACCCCATTTAGTAGGTAGGTGTTATTTTTGTTCTTGTTACCACAGTGCATTACCTTACACTTGTCTGTATTGAAGCACATTCTCCATTTCGCTGCCCAAGCTTCTAATTTAACTAAGTCGTTCTGAAGCGACTCAGCATCCCCCTCCGCATTTATAACTTTACACAATTTGGTATCATCTGCAAATATTTATTCTGACGTAACAGTTATATAGGGCTGGAATATAGGACAAATACTATATCTCTATACAGAAATAAAATTTACTGGAAAATATGTGATCACCTTACACCAATCTTATCCTACAACTTGTGACAGATATTTTCTACTGAGATGTGTTCCTACAATGACCACTGTTTCCCCCACCTCTCTTGTCTTCCACCCAAATACAACCAACAGACCTATCTGCAATTCCTAGAATTTCGGTGTTGCAAAGACTGAACTTTTAAGCAAAAACAAATGCAGTTCTAACATAAATCTGGCAATCTAGAAATATAACACAAATGTCATACAAGACACCCTCCAAATGTGAAGGACCCTGACCTGGAATCGTGGGTACGTATCCAGACACCTTACTTAATGTCCACGTATCACTTCTTTCTCATGAGAGCCAAGGTCTATATGCAAAAAAGATCTTTGGGCCCAGGGGCACCGTTCCCAAAAGACAGGACAAGTCTTTAAATTGCATTCAGGAAGGGGTAATCTTTGGTCCTCTGATCAATTTTGTCAGCCTTTTATATTCCTCTCATGTACCACTCATACAACACACTCATATCATGCAGTCATACACTAATAACGAGACAACTTATACTTTAAAGACAGAAGATTACTGGATTCTTGGATCCCTGCTAGCCCGTCCCCACTGAACCCCAACATACCTCAGGAAGAGCTGAAAGTAAGAAGGTGCAAATGCACTTGCCTTTGCTTACCCCACTGTACAGATTATTTCAGTTGACTCTTGGGCATCAGAGGTTGGTCTGGGCAGTGGCGGCAGGAATGTGGGGGAATCCCAGATGAGACCCACAGGAAATGTTAGGGTAATAAGGCTTACACCTATTACCAACACCTTAGTAGCCCTTCTGTCTTGGAGATTCAAAGTACTAGACACAGCCGGCTGGAGAGCAAGAAATCACACTACACACAGTTGTCAGTATAACACTGCTCTATCCTTCCAATGACTGAGAAAGCTTTTATTTATACCAAGTAAGAAGTGGTCTCATTACATGCCCACCAATCACAGTGAAGTATAAAATTAGCTAATCATACAAATTACAAGTTTCAGTGACATAGAAGGTAGTATACATAAGACACATTCCTAAACTTTTCTGGAAGTCTGTCTTGTCAAAGAATGAGGTGATTGCTGAAGATATCCTATTTCTGTCTTTCTCTGTCCTCTGGATTCGCTTTCTTTCTTGTAAAAAATTAAGGAAAACATCTGTTGTCTCTAGCACACATACAAGCAACGATGACCTTACAATATATGTAAAGTTCATATATACAGTATTTAGACTATATTGAAACATTAATACAGCAAAAGCATTTTAAATCAATATTACTCTTACAGGATCCACCCATGGTGTGACAGAAGCTGGATAGTGAGGTCTATTTGGAGCAATAAAAGCTCCCAGGATCTAATTTTTATCAAGAAATCATCCAGGTAAGGGACAATATTGACCCCCTGGACCCATAGTTGGAACATTATCTCCACCATCACCTTCGTGAACACCCTCTGAGCTGTGGACAGGCCAAAGGGTAGCGCCTGGAACTGGTAGTGATCGGTCAGCAGGGCAAACCTCAGGTAAGCCTGATGGGGTGGCCAAATCGGGATATGGATATAGACGTCTTTGATATCCAGGGAGACCATGAACTCCTGTTCTTCCAGACCCGCAATTACTGCTGGCAAGGATTCTATCTTGAACCCAAAAACCCTTAGTAAGGATTTGAGGATTTCAGATTCAAAATGGGTTTTACCGAACCATCCGGTTTCGGTACCACTAACAGGTTGGAGTAAGAACCCTTTCCCTGTTGTTGCAGTGGCACTGGAACAATGACTTGGGACTGTACCAATTATAGGATGGCCTGTTGCAGCATAACACGTGTATCCTCCAAAGCTGGTAAGCTTGATTTGAAAAATAGTTGGGGAGGAGCACCGTCGAACTCCAGCTTGTAGCCCTGAGAAATGAGGTCCTGTACCCAGGTACCCTGGCAGGAACTTTCCCAGATGCGGCTGAAGTGACGCAGCTGAGCTCCCACCTCAAGATCCCCTCAGGGCGGGCAGGCACCATCATGCTGAGGCCTTAGTGGAAGCTAAACTGGTGCTTTGTTCCTGGGAACCTGCAGCCCTGGCTTTTTTACCTTACCTCTGGTGCCTCATGCAGCGTTTGAGATGCCTCTGGTGCAAGATTGAAACATAGCAGTCCGAAAGGACTGAGTAGATGGCCCCTGGTAGGAACGCCTAGCCGGTGGGGCCCCAGAGGGGAGAAACATGGAATTCCCCACAGTAGCTTTTGAAATCCACAAAACCAACTCAACCCCAAATAGCCACTCCCCTGAGAGAGGGAGAGACACCACACTACACTTGGAATCTGCATCCACTATCCACTGGCACAGCCATAAAGTTCTGCGCGCCGACACTGCCATGGTAGTAGTATTTACATTAATAGCGCCTATCTCTTTAACAGAGTTGCACAGGACACGTGCAGTATCCTGAATGTGTTTGATCAGAGTAACCATACTCACCAGAGACATACTGTATCCCCCGTGAGGCCCTCTTGAACTGGCCCGCCCAGGTGTGAATGATATGTGTCAACCAGCAACCCGCTATCACAGGTCTTTGTGATATACCAGCTGCTGTGGAATAGACTTCCGTGTAGTCTTCTAGTTTTCTATCCCCAGGGTCCTTCAAAGCCGAGGAGCCAGGGAACGGTAACACCACCTCTTTAGACAGGCGTGAGACAGAGACGTCAACAGCCAGGGGATCTTCCCAGTTTTTTCTGCCTTCAGGAGAAAATGGGAAAGTGTTAAGAAGCGTCTGGCCACCTTGAATTTTTTCCTCAGGATCTTTCCAGGTCAATTTTAAACATATCATCCAATTTCTTAGAATCAGGGAAAGTGACGCTAACCTTTTTCTGTGAGGAGAAAAAACAGGATTTTAATACCTACCGGTAAATCCTTTTCTCCTAGTCCGTAAAGGATGCTGGGGTCCACTTCAGTACCATGGGATATAGACGGTTCCGCAGGAGCCATGGGCACTTTAAGACTTTTCAAGAGTGTGAACTGGCTCCTCCCTCTATGCCCCTCCTCCAGACCTCAGTATAGGAACTGTGCCCAGGGAGACGGACATTTTGAGGAAAGGATTTACTTTTAAACTAATGGTGAGATTCATACCAGCTCACACCTCAACCATGCCGCACAACATGGCATTCAACGTAACACATGCCAACGGGCATGAACAATTGCAGCAACATGCTGAAAATAATCGTAACTACAAAACTAACAACTGCAGGTAAATTACGCACTGGGTCGGGTGCCCAGCATCCTCTACGGACTAGGAGAAAAGGATTTACCGGTAGGTATTAAAATCCTGTTTTCTCATACGTCCTAGAGAATGCTGGGGTCCACTTCAGTACCATGGGGTTATACCAAAGCTCCAGTACGGGCGGGAGAGTGCAGATGACCCTGCAGCACCGATTGACCAAACTTGAGGTCCTCATCGGCCAAGAATTCAAACTTGTAAAACTTTGCAAACATGTTTGCCCCTGACCAAGTAGCTGCTCGGCAAAGTTGTAACGCCGAGACCTCCCGGGCAGCCGCCCAGGATGAGCCCACCTTTCTAGTAGAATGGGCCTTTACCGACTTCGGTATCGGCAATCCTGCTGTGGAATGAGCGTGCTGAATCGTCCCTCTGATCCAGCGCGCAATGGTCTGCTTAGGTCTTGTTGGGAGCATACTAGCTGTTTTCAAAGCTCTAACCACATCAAGAGACTTTGATGCAGTGAAGGTGTCAGTAGCCACTGGCACCACAATAGGCTGGTTTATATGGAAAGACGAAACCACCTTCAGAAGAAATTGTTGGCGAGTTCTCAACTCTGCCCTATCTTCATGGAAGATCAGGTAAGGGCTCTTGTGAGACAAGGCCCCCAACTCAGACACCCGCCTTGCGGATGCCAAGGCCAATAGCATGACCACTTTCCAAGTGAGAAACTTAAATTCTATCTACTGTAGAGGTTCAAACCAATCCGATTGAAGGAATTGCAACACCACATTAAGGTCACATGGTGCCACCAGAGGCACAAATGGAGGTTGGATGTGCAGCACCCCTTTCGCGAACGTCTGAACTTCTGGAAGAGAGGCCAATTATTTTTGAAAGAAAACCGATAAGGCTGAAATCTGGACCTTGATTGAACCCAATCTTAGGCCCGCATCCACACCCGCCTGCAGAAAATGGAGAAAATGTCCCAAGTGAAACTCTTCCATAGTAGCCTTCTTGGATTCACACCAAAACACATATTTTCTCCAAATACGGTGATGTCAGACTTGGTTTTGTCTGTGTCCCCGGAGGGGGCGCTAGTGGGTCAGTGGAGGTAGGAGGGAGAAAGTGAGGAGGCTGGATTAAGTTTCTGCGCATGGGCGCAATGATGTTTATTAAACAGAAAGTTCACAAAGGCAGCAGAAATAAACAATAAGGAATGCAATGTCAATAGTGCAGCGTGAAAGCTGAAAGTCTATGGCAACAGAAATATGATAATGGATGAATGATAATTGATGAATGATGACTGATGAATAATAACTGATGAACGGTAACTGATGATAATCTGGTATGGGAACCAGAGCAGTTTAAAACATGGAGCCAGCAAAGATGGTAACATACAGCAAACCTGGTAGCAGAGGCAGGAGACTGACAACGTTCACAGTGCAGGTGATGAGGCACAAGCAGCAAGCAAGCTGCATCACAGGTGAGGAGATGGAATGCACCTGGAGTGAGTCTCTACTGCTAGGCTGAAGCACACTGGGTTGGTGATTTGTGTGAAGCCTGTAAACAGAAGCAGGTGTTGCTGAGGCTTGTAGTTCCACGGAGCTGTAGAGGATAACCAGGAGCACAAAGTCACAGGTAGGTAACCAGGAACACGGAGGTATAGGTAGGTAACCAGGAACACGAAGGAACAGGTACCAGATCCAGACACATGGGTCGCAGGAGTGACATAAAGTTCAGGCTCACCCTGCAGCTCCTGATATACCCCCTGGTGTGCAGGCATTGGTTGGAGTGGGAAAAGGAGGTGCGGCCAAGCACCGGATTGGCCGCCGTACTCTGACCGATGGAGACTGTCATGGCGGCGCCCATGCCGCGGCCCGGCGGGAACGCGGCGTGCTCACACACCCACTGTCACAGGAGCGTTCCTAGGCCCAGGATGACGTCTGGCGGCAAAGGTGCGGATGACAGCAGAACGTAGGAACCCCGGACAGAGTCCGCACCGACGGACAGATGTCACTGTGGTGAGTCGATTCCTGACAGTACCCCCTCCTTTATGGGTGGGCACTGAACACCCACGTGGCTTGGAAGGATGAGTGCTGTGGAAGACACGGACCAACCTTGGAGCATGGACATCTGATGAATTCACCCAACTTCTCTCCTCCGGACCATAACCGGACCAGTCGATAAGATATTGTAGACGACCGTACCGGCAACGGGAATCCAGAATCTTCTCTATCTCGAACTCCACGCCCCGCTGAGTTCGAACTTTGGGGCCGACTGGAAGAGCTCTTTGGAAGCGATTCAGGACTAGTGGTCTGAGGAGAGAGACATGAAAGGCATTAGGTATTCGTAGAGAAGGTGGTAACTTAAGCTTGTAGGCCACAGGACTGATGACTCTGTCAATAGAAAAGGGACCGATGAAATGTGGTGCGAATTTCATCGACGGGACTAAGACGGAGGTTCCGAGTAGAAAGCCAAACCTTGTCACCAGGTTTCAGGCTAGGAACTGCACGTCTTTTGCGGTCAGCAAAGAATTTATACCGGCTGGAGGCCTTCTTGAGGGAAGCATGAATCTTCCTCCAGGTTGAAGAAAACTGACTCAGGACAGCAGTGGCAGCAGGAACATCAATGTGAGGGAGTTCTTGGAAATCTGGAACACGAGGATGTTGTCCATATACAGCAAAGAACGGAGTTGTCTCAGTAGCGGTGTGGTAGCGGAAGTTGTGGGCAAATTCGGCCCACGGGAGCAGATCCAACCAGTCATCTTGAGAAGATGAAACATAAAGTCTTAAAAAGGTTTCCAATTCCTGGTTTACCCTCTCTGTCTGCCTATTCGTCTGAGGGTGGTAAGCTGACGAGAACTTCAGTTTAACTTGCATGGCAGAACAGAGGGCTCTCCAAAACCTCGCTACAAACTGAACACCTCGGTCGGATATTATTTCCGAGGGTAGTCCATGTAGATGGAAAATCTCCCGTAGGAAGATTTGGGCGAGTTTTGGGGCAGAAGGGAGACCCTGGAGAGGAACGAAATGGGCCATTTTGGTAAATCTATCCACCACAACCCAGATGGTATTATATCCTTGAGAAGGGGGCAGGTCGGAGATAAAATCCATGGACAGATGTGACCAGGGGCGACTGGGAACAGATAATGGTTGTAACTGACCTGCTGGAGACTGACGAGGAGTCTTGTGCTGCGCACACTTAGGACAGGATGCCACGAAATCTTGGATGTCAGCTTTCATCTTCGGCCACCAGTACGTTTCAGAGAGGAACTTGAAGGTTTTTAGGACACCAGGATGTCCAGTGAACTTGGACTGATGAGCCCAAGACAACAACTTGGGACGGAGTTCTGGGGAAACAAAAGTCTTACCAGGAGGAGGAGCAGGAGAAACTTGAGATGCGGCAAATACCACTGGACTCAGGATGGAATGCGGAACTGAGTCAGACGTTTCCTCTTCGGACTCCATAGATCGGGATAAGGCGTCAGCTTTAATATTCTGAGAACCTGGGTGGAAATGAAGCTTAAAGTTAAAACGAGAGAAAAACATAGCCCACCGGGACTGGCGAGGATTAAGGCACTGGGCTGTCTTTAAATAAAGCAGATTCTTATGATCCGTATAGATGTTGAACGGATATTTGGCCCCTTCCAGGAGATACCTCCATTCCTCAAGGGCCAGCTTAATCGCTAGTAGTTCTTGATCTCCAATGGAATAGTTAGCTTCTGCAGGAAGGAATTTACGAGAATAGAATCCACAAGGGTGAATCTTCCCATCAGTTCCCTTCTGGGAGAGAACAGCTCCAACTCCTACTGTAGAGGCATCCACCTCCAACTCGAACGGCTTGTTTACATCTGGTTGAGACAGAACTGGAGCAGACATAAAGGCCAGCTTGATCTTTTGGAATGCCGCTAAAGCTTCTTCTGACCAGTTGGAATGATCTGCCCCTTTCCGAGTTAAGTTGGTAATAGGAGCGATGAGAGTTGAGAATCCTCAGATAAACTTCCTATAGTAATTGGCGAATCCCAGGAATCGCTGAATAGACTTGAGAGAATTTGGAATGGACCAATTGGCAATGGCTTCCAACTTTGTCGGGTCCATCTGGAGATCCGATCCAGAAATTATATACCCCAGGAAGGGTATAGAGGAAACTTCAAAGGTGCACTTGGATAGTTTACCGTAGAGCCGGTTCTCACGAAGACGTCGGAGGACTTCACGGACTTGTAGACGATGAGAGGAGAGGTCTTGGGAGAAAATGAGGATATCATCCAGATAAACTACAAGATATTTGTACAGAACGTCACGGAAGATTTCGTTCACAAAGTGCTGGAACACTGCTGGGGCATTACTTAACCCGAATGGCATTACCAGGTACTCGTAATGACCATCTCGAGTGTTAAAAGCTGTCT
The DNA here is from genome assembly GCF_028390025.1 of Pseudophryne corroboree. Lineage (NCBI taxonomy): Eukaryota > Metazoa > Chordata > Amphibia > Anura > Myobatrachidae > Pseudophryne > Pseudophryne corroboree. The sequence goes on from NC_086447.1 coordinate 258,590,380, forward strand.
TCCATTCGTCACCACTCCGGATTCTGATGAGGTTGTAGGCACCGCGGAGATCTAACTTAGTGAAGATGCGGGCTCCCTTAACTCTGTCAAACAATTCGGTGATGAGTGGTAATGGATAGCTATTTTTGATGGTAATGTCATTGAGACCCCGGTAGTCGATGCATGGACGTAATCCTCCATCCTTTTTCTTAACAAAGAAGAAGCCCGCACCAGCGGGTGAAGATGAGGGACGGATAAATCCTTTCTGTAAGTTCTCCCTGATGTAGTTGCTCATCGCTTCAGTTTCAGGAACGGACAACGGATAGGTACGCCCCCTAGGTGGTTTCTTGCCGGGAATGAGGTCAATGGGGCAATCCCACTCTCTATGGGGCGGCAGAACGTCAGCGGCTTTTTCACTGAAGACGTCAGAGAAATCTTGGTAAGCCGCAGGAAGACTTGACTGGGTTTTAACTTCAGTAGACTTGATAGGACAAACTTGGGCTAAACAGGACTGGTGGCAATGTGAACCCCAGGAAGTTGTAACGTAGACCAATCAATCTGTGGATTATGTAGTTGGAGCCAGGGCATACCCAAAACGACCTCTTGGGTTGCCTGAGGAATAACTAAGAACTTTATTAATTCTGAGTGCAGGAACCCAACTCCCAGAACTACTGGTACGGTTTGGTGAGAGATATTCCCCTTGGAGATTCGGCTACCATCTACAGCGGTAATGTAGACTGGGTATGAGAGTTCACAGACAGGCAAACAAAACTTATCTACCGCAGCTTGAGTGATGAAGTTTCCTGCGGCTCCACAGTCCACTAACGCAGATGCAGATTGAAGACCAACCGAAGTTTCTAAAGTCACGGGAAGGATAAGGTCTTGATTTGAAGGAGCTTGTCTAGAAGATCCCAACTTGACTCCTCCTTTACAAGTCAGGATCTGGCGTTTCCCGAACGCACTGTACAAGAATTAATCTGGTGACCTGCAGCCGCACAATAAAGACACAGTCTCTCACGAAGTCTTCTTGACCGCTCCTCAGGAGTTAGGCGGGACCTATTTATTTGCATAGGCTCATCAGAAGGTGGAGGCTGAAATTGTACAGAAGGTACCATTCTTGACCTGCGCGGCTCACTACGAGCACGTTCACTGTTGCGTTCGCGAATGCGAGAGTCCAACTTGATGCACAGGGAAATCAAATCAGACAATTGCTCAGGGAGATCGCGGGTTGCCAGTTCATCCTTGATCCGATCTGAAAGTCCATGCCAGAAGGCTGCTACCAGGGCTTGATTGTTCCACTGAATCTCTGCGGCTAACGTCTGGAACTGGATGACATACTGTCCCATACTACGGGTACCTTGACGAAGTTGAATAAGATCTGCAGAGGCTGACGTTGCACGACCCGGCTCGTCAAAGATTCGTTTGAAGGTTGACACGAATTCAGCGTAGTTGTTCATCAGAGGATCAGCACGTTCCCACAGAGGAGACACCCAACTCAAGGCAGAACCAGAGAGCAGTGAGATGATGTAGGCAACCTTGGATCTTGGTGTGGGGAAATTGTGTGATAATAATTCGAACTGGATTTCACATTGGTTAAGAAACCCGCGACATAACTTTGGGCTGCCATCATACTTGCTAGGCACGGGCAGGTGCAAGCGTGACACTGGAGCTGATGCAGCCGGCATAGAAGAACTCACAACACTTGCAGGCACTGGAGTAACTGGAACTGAAGTAGCAAGTACACTAGGCAGGGTTTGCTGTAGTGTATCAATCCGGGAGGACATCCCTTGCAGGAACTGAAACATCTGCTGCTGCACAGCCTCTTGACCATCCAAGCGGGAGACCAGATTTTGTAAGGCCTCTGACCCCACACTCCGACCACCGTCCGAGTCCATCGATCCTGAACTTACTGTCAGACTTGGTTTTGTCTGTGTCCCCGGAGGGGGCGCTAGTGGGTCAGTGGAGGTAGGAGGGAGAAAGTGAGGAGGCTGGATTAAGTTTCTGCGCATGGGCGCAATGATGTTTATTAAACAGAAAGTTCACAAAGGCAGCAGAAATAAACAATAAGGAATGCAATGTCAATAGTGCAGCGTGAAAGCTGAAAGTCTATGGCAACAGAAATATGATAATGGATGAATGATAATTGATGAATGATGACTGATGAATAATAACTGATGAACGGTAACTGGTGATAATCTGGTATGGGAACCAGAGCAGTTTAAAACATGGAGCCAGCAAAGATGGTAACATACAGCAAACCTGGTAGCAGAGGCAGGAGACTGACAACGTTCACAGTGCAGGTGATGAGGCACAAGCAGCAAGCAAGCTGCATCACAGGTGAGGAGATGGAATGCACCTGGAGTGAGTCTCTACTGCTAGGCTGAAGCACACTGGGTTGGTGATTTGTGTGAAGCCTGTAAACAGAAGCAGGTGTTGCTGAGGCTTGTAGTTCCACGGAGCTGTAGAGGATAACCAGGAGCACAAAGTCACAGGTAGGTAACCAGGAACACGGAGGTATAGGTAGGTAACCAGGAACACGAAGGAACAGGTACCAGATCCAGACACATGGGTCGCAGGAGTGACACAAAGTTCAGGATAACCACAGGCTCACCCTGCAGCTCCTGATATACCCCCTGGTGTGCAGGCATTGGTTGGAGTGGGAAAAGGAGGTGCGGCCAAGCACCGGATTGGCCGCCGTACTCTGACCGATGGAGACTGTCATGGCGGCGCCCATGCCGCGGCCCGGCGGGAACGCGGCGTGCTCACACACCCGCTGTCACAGGAGCGTTCCTAGGCCCAGGATGACGTCTGGCGGCAGAGGTGCGGATGACAGCAGAACGTAGGAACCCCGGACGGAGTCCGCACCGACGGACAGATGTCACTGTGGTGAGTCGATTCCTGACAGGTGATAATGTCTAGACATTACTCCTTTCCTGGCCTGAATAAGAGTGGGGATGACTTCTTTGGGAATACCCTTACAGGCTAGGATCCAGCGCTCAACAGCCATGCCGTCAAACGTAGCCGCGGTAAGTCTTGATACACACACGGCCCCTGCAGCAGCAGGTTCTTGCGAAGAGGAAGAGGCCGAGGATCTTTTACGAGCAACTCCTGAAGATCTGGATACCACGCCCTCCTTGGCCAGTCTGGGACAATGAGGATCACTCGAACCATTGTTCTTCTGATGAGCTTGAGAACTTTTGGTATCAGTGGAAGTGGAGGGAAGACATGCACCGACCAAAACACCCACTGTGACACCAGTGCATCCATTGCTATTGCTTGAGGGTCTCTCGACCTGGAACAATATCTCTGAAGCTTCTTTTTGAGACAAGATGCCATCATGTCTACTTGAGGAACACCCCAAAGACTTGTCACCTCTGCAAAGACTTCTTGGTGGAGGCCCCACTCTCCTGGATGGAGATCGTGTCTGCTGAGGAAGTCTGCTTCCCAGTTGTCCACTGCCGGAATGAAAATTGCAGACAGAGCTCTTGCATGTCTTTCTGCCCAGAGGAGGATCTTTGTCACCTCTGTCATTGCCGCTCTGCTTTTCGTTCTGCCCTGACGGTTTATGTATGCGACTGCTGTTACATTGTCCGACCGGATCTGCACGGGTTGATCTTGAAGAAGATGCCCTGCTTGTAGAATGCCATTGTAAATGGCTCTAAAGTCCAGAACATTTATGTGAAGACAGGATTCCTGACTTGACCAATTTCCTTGGGAGCGTTTTCCCTGTTTGACTGCTCCCCAGCCTCGGAGACTTACATTCGTGGTTACTAGGACCCAGCCCTGAATCCCGAACCTGCGTCCCTCTAATAGGTGAGAACTGTGCAGCCACCAAAGGAGCGAAATCCTGGCTTTGGAGGACAGGATTATCTTCTGGTGTATGTGTAGGTGGGATCCGGACCACTTGTCCAACAGGTCCCACTGGAATACTCTGGCATGGAATTGGCCAAACTGTATGGCCTCGTAGGCCGCTACCATATTTCCCAACAACCGAATGCATTGATGGATCGACACTCTTGTTGGTTTCAAAATCTGTTTGACCATTCTCTGGATTTCCAGAGCCTTTTCTACCGGAAGAAATACCCTCTGTACTTCTGTGTCCAGTATCATCCCCAGAAAGGACAATCTTGTCGTCGGTTCCAACTGCGACTTCGGAAAATTCATGATCCAACCGTGTTGTTGGAGTACTGACAGGGAGAGTGCAATGTTCTGTACCAACCGTTCCCTGGATCTCGCTTTTATCAGTAGATCGTCCAGGTAAGGAATTATATTGACTACTTGTTGCTGGAACTGGTACTGGCAATCCTGTACTGCGAATCTCAGATAAGCTTGATGAGGAGGATAAATGGGAACATGCAAGTAAGCATCTTTTATGTTTACTGACACCATGAAGTCCCCTTCCTCCAGACTGGAAATCACTGCCCTCAGAGATTCCATTTTGAACTTGAATCTTTTCAGGTAGCGATTCAGAGATTTCAGGTTTAAAATTGGTCTGACCGAGCCGCCCGGCTTCGGAACTACGAAGAGGCTTACCAGGACAATGACCTGATCCTGACATAATTTTTGAATTGCAGCTGTTACTACTTCTCTGTCCGGAAGAGAAGCTGGTAAGGTCGATTTGAAAAATCGGTATTGGGGACGTCTTGAAACTCCAGTTTGTATCCATGGGACACTCTTTGCAAGACCCATGGGTCCAAGCCAGATTGAACCCAGAGCTGACTGGAAAGTTTCAGACGTGCTCCCACCCGAGTGGACTCCCGCACGGGAGCCCCAGCGTCATGCTGCAGATTTGGAAGAAGCAGGGGTTGATTTCTGCTCCTGCGTTCCTGGAGACGCTGTGGACTTTATCCTCTTCCCCTCCCTCTACCTGCAAAGAAAGGGGAACCTTTACCCTTTTTGCATTTGTTGGGCCGAAAGGACTGCATCTGAGAGTGATGTGTCTTTTTTGCCGGCGCAGGAGTATAAGGCAAGAATGTCGACTTACCTGCGGTAGCCGCAGAAACTAAAGCATCCAGCCCATCTCCAAACAAGGCCTCACCTTTATATGGGAGAGCCTCCATATTTCTTTTGGAATCTGCGTCAGCATTCCATTGGCGAATCCACAACGCCCTCCGAGCTGAGACTGCCATAGTAGCGGCTTTTGAACCCAAGAGACCAATATCTTTCATGGCTTCTAGCATGTAGGCAGCAGCGTCTTTAATATGACCTAAGGTTAGGAGTATCTACTCTCTATCTATCGTGTCAATTTCCGATGACAAGTTGTCTGACCATTTTTCAATAGCACTACTCACCGACGCACAAGCAATGGTGGGCCTGAGTAGCGTACCATTGGTCACATAAATAGATTTTAACGTAGTCTCCATCTTGCGGTCTGCCGGCTCCTTTAGTGAAGCCGTCCCAGGTGTAGGGAGAATCACCTTTTTAGTTAAACGTGACAGGGCACTGTCTAGAACGGGGGGTGACTCCCATCTTTTCCTATCCTCTGCCGGGAAGGGATAAGCAACCTGAATTCTTTTGGGAATCTGAAATTTCTTTTCAGGGTTTGCCCAAACTCCCTCAATGAGAGTATTTAGCTCGTGAGAAGGAAAGAAAGATACGTTCATTTTCTTTTCCTTATAAAAATAAGCCTTCTCCTGAGGTAAAGGACGGGCTTCCGTAACTTCTAAGACCTCCTTTATAGCAACAATCATATATTGAATGCTTTTTGCCAATTTAGGATCTATTCCCATGGAATCACTAGTGTCGACACAGGAATCAGAGTCCGTGTCGGTATCAGTTTGTACTATTTGTGCAAATGGCCTCTTATGTGACCCAGAATTATGAAAAATCACATCTTCCATTGATTTTCTCCAGTTTTCTGCATGAGACTCAGACTTAAGGCCAGTACTCACTGGCAGATGTGGGGAGAGATGTGTGCTGAGCAAACCGCTCAGCACACATCTCTCCCACCGCTCAGCACAGCGCGATGTGTGCTGAGCGTGCGGGGGGCGCTCATTTCACCCAGCGGGTGAAGTGAGCGATTCGCTAGATTGGCCAATCTAGCACCAGCGATAGCGATAAGCGGGGCTGCGCATCGCTATCGCTGTGAGGGGTACACACGGAGCGATCACTGCTTAAAATCTAAGCAATCTAGTCAGATTGCTTAGATTTTAAGCAGTGATCGCTCCGTGAGTACCACCCTTAATCCAATCTCTTACTGATATGATTCACACTATCACGTAATTCTTTCACCCATTCAGGCTCGTGGTGTGCTGGCAGCACCACCACATTACAACTCTGTGTCCCTAAAATGGCTCCTTCAGGGGAAGAGCTCCCTGCCTCAGACATGTCACACACATGCACAACCACACCACAGACACTCCGGGACTTATAGGGGACAGACCCACAGTAAAATCTGTCAGAAGGACACAGAAAGGATTTGCCAGCTCACAACCCAGTGCTAGTGATAAAAACCCTGTGTAACACAAAACTGCCCACAAACCTGTAGCACTTTTATAATGATAAATTCACAATACAGCACCAATTTATACTGTGCCCCCCCCCCCCCCATTTTGCACCCTGATACTTGTTCAGAGGTGGAGGAGGACCAGTGTCCTTCACTGCAGCTTGCTTGAAGAGAAACTGGCGCTGAGCAGTGTGCTGGCTGACTGAGGAGGAAGCCCCGCCCCCGCAATGGCGCGTTTCTCCTCAGCAATTTCAATACTAATTTTTATGGTGGAGGTAGGACTCTGCTTCAGCAACTTATGTCCCCTTATTAGCCAGTTTTTATTAGGTTTCATGCTGCCCAGGGCGCCCCTCCCGTGCCCTGCTCCCTGCTGTGCCTGTGTTGAAGGGTAGCATGGCGCGCAGCGTTCCCGCCCGCTGCGCGGTACCTTTTTGCCGTCACGATGACTGAAGATCCTCTTCTGTACACTCACCTGTCTTCTGACTTCTGGCTCTGTAAGGGGGGTGACGGCATGCTATGGGAGTGAGCGCATAGCCGCAGCTAGTGTTCAGTACCCTTCAGGAGCTAATGAGGTCCTGTCAGCCAGAAGCAGAGCCATGAAACTATTCAGGAAGTTGGTTCCTACTTCTGCCCCTTTAAGTCCCACGAAACAGGGAGACTGTTGCCAGCAGTCCTCCCTGAAATAAAAAACCTAACAAAGTCTTTCAGAGAAACTCAGTAGAGCTCCCCTGGAGTGCATCCAGTCTGCCTGGGCACATTTTCTAAACTGAGGTCTGGAGGAGGGGCATAGAGGGAGGAGCCAGTTCACACCCTTGAAAAGTCTCAAAGTGCCCATGGCTCCTGTGGAACCGTCTATACCCCATGGTACTGAAGTGGACCCCAGCATCCTCTAGGATGTATGAGAAATGACTATTTTACTGCATCGTCTTCTACTAGGAGTTTTAACACATCCTTTATAGCAATTATGAGGGGCTCCAGCCCTTGTGCAGGAGATGAATCCTCAATAATAGGGTCCAGCTCCTCCCCCTCCTTCTGTACCTCTTCATCAGTTACTGAGAGTGTCAGGCAGCCCACGTTTATGTGGCCCTGAGCTAGGGAGAAGGGTCTGTCCTCTGCCTCTTGCAGCCAGGACTGTTCTTATGTCTAGTTGCAGAGGGCTGAGAGAACATGTCCGCCATCCAGGGAGTTTAATCAGGATGACTGCTGCACCTTTCCCCAAGAGTCTTCACAAGCCTGTGAGGACTTGCTACTAGGGATGGACATCGATGGTCGATGTTTCCGAACCATCGATGGTTTCGTTTCGATGGTAGTGTTTTTAGCATTGAATGGTGCCCTCCCGATGTTTTTCACCATCGAATGATAGTCATTCGATGGTCTTCCGATGGTGGCTTGTTTTTTTCTAATTCCAAATAGCTATGCCTCCCCTTGCTGCTGTGTCTATCAGGGAAACTTCCTAAGTCTGTTGGAGGCTGTCTGTTTCAGACATGAGCCTGCTTTGCCAGTCCCCTCACCCCCTCCCCTCTCTAGGTTGCTGCTAGGCAACAGGGCCCACTGCAAGCTCTGATTGGCTCTCACTGACTCAGAGAGCCAATCAGATCCCAGACCTTACCCTGCAGCAGCAGAAGCCACAGACACTCGGAGCTCAGGAGGATTCAGAGGAGACAGAGTGGCCTCACTGATCTTTATATCACCCCAGCTATACACCACCACTGATCAGGGGGAATAATTTAGGAGGGCTATGGACAAAGTCCTTGCTTGAGTATGTTTTGGACTGTTTGAAAAACCAAGAGAAAACACAAAAACCATGGAAAGAACATACAAACTCCACACCATAATCATCGGAATTGGTCCCATGTGAGACAGCAAAGCAAACCGTGCACTGAGCAAGTTGCCATCCACATTATTGTAAGAAATTCCCAGCCGGTACGCCGTACCGCCGGGTCGTCCACAATACTGCATTCCGCTGGCTTCGTTCTGTGTGAGGGGAGGAGAGCGCAGCGCAGCGCCTCTCCTGCCCCTCAATTCTCTTGGATGCCCAGTCTCACTCTCCATCGGCGGCGGCGCGGTCAATCTGAATAAGGCACCAGTTTACTAGCCAATCAGAGCTCATGGACCGGCAGCCGTGGCTCCTGATTGGCTGGCGGTCCGCAAACTCTGGCTAACGAACCGACGCATCATTTCAGATTGACCCCGCCGCCGTTGGAGAGTGAGACCGGGCATCAAAGAGAATTGAGAGGCAAGAGAGACGCTATGCTACGCTCTCCTCCCCTCACATAGAAGAAACAGAGCCAGCGGTAAGGGGTGGGGGGCAATGAGCGCACAGTGGGACAATGTATATCTGCCACAGGGGGGGCATTGTATATCTGACACAGTGGGGGCGTTGTATATCTGGCACAATGGGGGCAATGTATATCTGGCACAGTGGGGGCATTGTATATCTGACACAGTGGGGGCATTGTATATCTGGCACTGTGGGGACATTGCATATCTGGCACTGTAGGGACATTGTATAGCTGGCACTGTGGTGGCATTGCATATCTGGCACAGTGGGGGCAATGTATCTCTGGCACTGTGGTGGCATTGCATATCTGGCACTGTGGGGGCATTGTATCTCTGGCACTGTGGGGGCATTGTATATCTGGCACAGTGGGGGCAATGTATCTCTGGCACAGTGGGGGCAATGTATCTCTGGCACTGTGAGGGCATTGTATATCTGGCACAGTGGGGGCATTGTATATTTGGCACTGAGGGGGCAATGTTACTTCATCATTGGGCATTGTGTGTGTATATTATATATGTATATTATACACACAATGTCCAGTGATAAAGTAATATGTTGCTCAGATTCTGGCCCTGCCCCCGATCCCAATTCCCACATTGCAAACGAAAATGCAGGCTTTTGCGCATGAACTAGTCATATAAATAGTTTTCACCATCGAATACTTTTGATGTGATGGTTAGTAACCATTGCATCAAAAGTTTCAATGGTGGAGCATTGCCATCATATGATGGTTTGCTTTCGATGTCCATCCCTACTTGCTACATTGTTCATGAGAAGGGAGGGATCTGCATGTGTATAAATGGTGTTTACTATATTCACAGGAGACAAACAGTCACACCAGTAGCGGATCTTGCCACGGGCAAGCAGGACTTTTGCCCGGGGCGCCGGCGCCATCCGGAGGGCGCCGCACCATGGCAAGATCCGTTGCTGCTGTGCCCCCCTCGCCCGCTCTGTCCTGCTGCTCCCCGCTGTGAAGGGAACTAGACGCGGAGAGGACCTTTACTGTGCGGTGCGCGATGACGTCATCGCGCACCGCACAGCAAAGGTCCTCTCCACGAAGGGAACTAGACGCGTAGCGTCTAGTTTCACTTTGTGGAGAGGACTTTTGATGTGCGGTGCGCGATGACGTCATCAAGCACCGCACATCATTTCACTACTGTACAGGGGGCATAACTGACCACGCCCCCTGTATGAAGCCACACCCCTTTTGCCCACCCAGGGCGCTGGAAGCATTAGAACCAGCCCTGACTCACACACAACACACAGTCAATGTACAAGCAAGCATGCCCTTGATTGGTATGTGAGTAGAAGACCCAGAGAAAATGACCAGCACACCAAACTTAGCAGACTCTGGGAGACTACAGGCTGTAACTTTATACTGTGACTCAGTGGAACACCGGTGTTTTGTCCTTATCAGGACTCTATTTACAAGTATAATAGCGGCTCTACCCTTTCTAACACCCCTATATGTATCTGGAGTATTGGAGGAGCTGTGTGCCTGCTACTGCTGCTGCTGGAGGCAGGGGAAGGTGCCAAGAAGCCACTGATCCCGCTCTGAGGTATTTATACTGGCAAATGTCTCCTTTTGGTGTAAAACATAATATAAATACCTGTTTTCACAACCGCTTGCCAGTGTAGACAGTCCCCCCAGGAGGGTCCCATATGTCGCCTCTGTGTTTTTGCTGCACCAAGAACCGGGGCCCCCAGTTTGTACTCACCACTGTCATCACCTTCAGGCAATGTTAGGGGTGTGCTACGATTGTGACCGCTAAGGCGCAGTGCCCCGCTGTACAACAATCTCTCAGGACAGTGGTCCTGCAGCGGGGAAGCTGCTCTGACACCTCACAAGGCCCGTGACCGTCCCCCCCTAACTCCCACAGTGCAGGTATGCTGTTGCCCAAACAGCATACCAAAATAACAAAGATTTAAAAGAAACTGAAGAAAACTCCCTGGAGCTCCAGAGTGTGCATCCTCTCCTGAGGGTACTTTTTTCTAAATTGCCTGTGGGAGGGAGCATAGAGGGGAGGAGCCAGCACACCTAGTTGAATAAATTTAAAGTGCACCAGCTCCTTTGGACCCCATCGTACTAGATTCCCTCAATATCCCTTATGGATGCTGGAGAAAATTAGATTATCAAATCATGTAGACCAGACTATTGTGTAACAGAAGCAATCTTTGTTTACATAAACCACAGGTGATCTAGCCACAGTACTTGTAGTGTCGCCCCCCCCCCCCCCCCCCACCATTGTCCCAAATCTGGCCAGACAGGGTGGCTCTCTTTGATAAAGCCCTTTGGGAGGAGCGAAACGCGTCAGTGCAGTTTTTTTGGACCCCTGCATTCATTGAACCCGTACTTTGCATCAGCTATTGATATCATCTTCTGCTGGAACTAATTGCTGGGAGGAGAGAAGCCGCTCACCAGTGCCTGCATACGGCACGTAGAGGTGTGGACTCATAGAGCCTTGAAGTCGGGCAGGACATATACAGCAGGCGCCAGCCTAGGTGCCGTTTTCCCGCAGCCAGAGACCACCGTGGTAGATATTGGGATTCCCCCTCGCTGACATCACTGGCATAAGCCTCACGTAAGACTCCGGTTTGGAGCGGTTCTCACGCAGCTTACTGCTTTGTGCTGGATGGTTACTTTGAAAAAGAACTGAGATACAAATTAACTATGTACGGATATCTATTCAGTGTACGGGTTCTAACTAGCAGCTGATTCTTGTTACATACTGACCAGTATTCAGGGACTGAGCCATTTTTTATATAATAGTATATACACTTCTGTGCACAGATTATGCTTACGTCCACCTCCGTCTAGTATAATATATACTTATTATTCTTGTTCAAAGATTTTTATGGTGTTAATTAGACCGGTCTGGTTTTACAATTTGTGATTTATTATGTATGAATACATTTTTATTATACTTATTAGAGAAAGGATCTGATGTATTAAATTTTTTCAGCCATATCATATATTTAGTACAGCGCAAGAGGGTAATAGTTAGAGGGTGGCTCTCTGTATCTGATTCACCTGATTAGGAAATGTGTATTGTACAGTATTCCTATATCTTAAAACACCAAGCCAAACACACCGCTACAGCCTTAGGCTGTTTCTGGAGGTATAAAGGGGGGTACTCACGGGAGAGATGTGTGCTGAGCGATCTTAACACAGACCGCTCAGCACACATCTCTCACCCCGCTCAGCACAGCGCGATGTGCTGAGCGAGGGGGGAAGCTGACGGGGGGCCGCTCACTTCACACAACGGTGAAGTGAGCGACCCGCTAGATTGAGCCTGCATGCAGGCTCAATCTAGCACCGGCGATAACGATGCGCGGGGCCGCGCATCGCTATCGCTGGGGGGCATACACACGGCAGATCCGTGCTTAAAATCTAAGCAATCTAGCAAGATTGCTTAGATTTTAAGCACGGATCTCTCCGTGTGTACCCCCCTTAAGTAGGAGCAGTTCATTGTTCAAGGAGGAGATCACTGACCCTAGGGTAATGGTAAAGCTATACTAGAGATCTGCTGTGGAAACCATTACAGTATACCGGATTATTTGGAACATTGAGCCAGGTTATTTAACTGGGACTCTGCATTGCAGAAGGACCTTAACATCATTCTGTGGACATTTTTTATTTATTTTTATATAATATTTTTATTGAGACATTACAACATAACAAATCGGAGATACAATCAAAGTAGAATATCCGAAAAGAAGTTTACATTGACATATATAAGGAAATTGCAACATTATAGTAAAGCATTACTTGTACACAACAATAAAAGCCACTTCAATGCATTTTAATTCTATCATGTAGCAGGGCAATACCGGGAGAAGCCGCTGAAAAATTGCGCCCTATTAGGCCAGAGTTTGTGGACCTATTTTGATATGTTTCACAGTCTGCGCTTAGCCATGCAGTCAAATACCCCTTCCAGATCGCAATGTCGGGTCGGCTTGCCATCAGGGGTGTTGGGGATGGAGCCGACATAGGGTCGGAGGCGGCACTGGGAGATAATTTCTGTGCCGCCTCTGCTGTGAACGGGTCCCGGGTGGCATCGACCCAGCAACCCATTCACACGGCATCTGACCCGGTATTAAACCCGGGAATAACCCGGGAATAACCCTGCTTTATTCCTGGGTTGAATTACCGGGAAAGGCGACCCAGGAATGGGTCACTACCCCTTTCACACCGCACAGCAACCTGCATCAACCCGGCAATATACTAGGTTATTTGTGTGGTGTTAAAGGGGTATTATTGGATTTCTCCCTATTTTGTTGTCAAAATAAACCTTGTTTCAAGTTTTTCATATCCTACCTTATCTGAGTGATCTGTGGACCCTATGTCCTCACAAACATATATGTCCTGATGAAGATGTGATAAGCACAGTCGTAACGAGGAGTGTGCCAGTGGTGCCTGGCACATAGTGCAGATGTACTGGAGGCGCAGGACCACTGGCAACACCCACCTGGCCGCTCTGTTGCAGTCTGCTTCTCCCCGCCATCACCGGCCGGCACACATGGCTACCTTTTACATAGGTAAATAAAAAACAAGTAGCACACACCCAGACGCGCTGTCACAGCTGCCAGTAGGGATTGTCAATCCCAATAAAAACTGTAAAACACGAATAGAGAACTGGCGCTGGATGTTTCCCCAATAATAAATACTGTGGATAGAATCTGATAAAATAACATGAATTTATTAATTGATTTAACTAGACATTACTATCTAAAAATAGGAATTATTCCAATAAAAACATAAAATGAAAGGCATTGATGGAGCTCAGAAATGGTTGGAAATAGCTGCTAACAAGTGTCCACAGTGGATCCCGGACTGAAAGTGTGCAAAGTTCCCTGGGAAAAGGAATTAGAAACAGCTGGTGTTACCCTTTAGCGATGGAGACTTCCAGAGGAATGTAATTGATGAAGCTAGGTGACCGAGCCTAGGGAAACGCGTTAAGGATTCATGCTGCCTCCATACCAGTGTCCTGCTTTTCAAACGGATCCAGATATGGACTTTTGAACCAAACACTTTGGAACTTTTCCTGTGGGATTTTCAACCAAACAGCACCGATTGGAGAGACCCAGTGCTCACACAAAACAGCACAGCTTGCCGGCTGGCAATTACATTCCTCTGGAAGTCTCCATCGCTAAAGGGTAACACCAGCTGTTTCTAATTCCTTTTCCCAGGGAACTTTGCACACTTTCAGTCCGGGATCCACTGTGGACACTTGTTAGCAGCTATTTCCAACCATTTCTGAGCTCCATCAATGCCTTTCATTTTATGTTTTTATTGGAATAATTCCTATTTTTAGATAGTAATGTCTAGTTAAATCAATTAATAAATTCATGTTATTTTATCAGATTCTATCCACAGTATTTATTATTGGGGAAACATCCAGCGCCAGTTCTCTATTCGTCTTTTACATAGGTAGCTGGGCAGCGCTGCAGCTCCCCCTCCGCTGTGTGCTGGGAAAGATGACGTCTCTCCCAGCTCGCCCTCAGCCCACCCACAATGCCCTGTGCTGTGTAAAAAGGGGGACTGCCTGTCATAATGTGTATAAAAGGGGGACTGCCTTACATGATGTGTAAAAAAAAGGGGGACTACCTGCCATAATTTGTAAAAAAAAAAAGGGGACTGCCTGCCATAATGTGTAAAAAGGGGGATTGCCTGCCATAATGTGTAAAAAAGGGGGACTGCCTGCCATAATATGTAAAAAATAAGAATTTACTCACCGGTAATTCTATTTCTCGTAGTCCGTAGTGGATGCTGGGGACTCCATAAGGACCATGGGGAATAGACGGGCTCCGCAGGAGACTGGGCACTCTAAAAGAAAGATTAGGTACTATCTGGTGTGCACTGGCTCCTCCCTCTATGCCCCTCCTCCAGACCTCAGTTAGGGAAACTGTGCCCGGAAGAGCTGACACTACAAGGAAAGGATTTGGAATCCAGGGTAAGACTCATACCAGCCACACCAATCACACCGTACAACTTGTGATAACCATACCCAGTTAACAGTATGAACAACAACTGAGCCTCACTCAACAGATGGCTCATAACAATAACCCTTTATTAAGCAATAACTATATACACGTATTGCAGAAGAAGTCCGCACTTGGGACGGGCGCCCAGCATCCACTACGGACTACGAGAAATAGAATTACCGGTGAGTAAATTCGTATTTTCTCTGACGTCCTAGTGGATGCTGGGGACTCCATAAGGACCATGGGGATTATACCAAAGCTCCCAAACGGGCGGGAGAGTGCGGATGACTCTGCAGCACCGAATGAGCAAACTCAAGGTCCTCCTCAGCCAGGGTATCAAACTTGTAGAAATTAGCAAATGTGTTTGAACCCGACCAAGTAGCAGCTCGGCAAAGCTGGAAAGCCGAGACCCCTCGGGCAGCCGCCCAAGAAGAGCCTACCTTCCTTGTGGAATGGGCTTTCACTGACTTTGGATGCGGCAATCCAGCCGCAGAGTGAGCCAGCTGAATCGTGCTACAGATCCAGCGAGCAATAGTCTGCTTCGAAGCAGGAGCGCCAACCTTGTTGGCTGCATACAGAATAAACAGCGAGTCAGACTTTCTGACTCCCGCCGTTCTGGAAACATACATTTTCAAAGCCCGGACTACGTCCAGCAACTTGGAGTCCTCCAAGTCCCTAGTAGCCGCAGGCACCACAATAGGTTGGTTCAAATGAAACGATACCACCTTAGGGCGAAATTGGGGACGAGTCCTCAATACTGCCCTGTCCATATGAAAGATCAGATATGGGCTTTTACATGACAAAGCCGCCAATTCTGACACCCGCCTAGCCGATGCTAAGGCCAATAGCATGACCACTTTCCATGTGAGATACTTTAGTTCCACGGTTTTAAGTGACTCTAACCAGTGGGATTTCAGGAAATCCAACACCACATTAAGATCCCAAGGTGCCACTGGTGGCACAAAAGGGGGCTGAATATGCAGCCCTCTCTTAACCAATGTCTGAACCTCAGGCAGCGAAGCCAGTTCTTATTGAAAGAAAATGGATAGGGACGAAATCTGGACCTTTATGGACCCCAAATTTAGGCCCATAGTCACCCTGACTGTAGGAAGTGCAGGGAACGACCAAGCTGGAATTCCTCTGTAGGGGCCTTCCTGGCCTCACCCCAAGCAACATATTTTCGCCATATACGGTGATAATGCTTTGCTGTCACGTCCTTCCTAGCCCTTATCTGCGTAGGAATAACTTCATCCGGAATGCCCTTTTCTGTTAGGATCCGGCGTTCAACCGCCATGCCATCAAACGCAGCCGCGGTAAGTCTTGTAACAGACAGGGCCCCTGTTGCAACAGGTCCTGTCTGAGAGGCAGAGGCCATGGGTCCTCTGTGATCATCTTTTATAGTTCTGGGTACCAAGTCCTTCTTGGCCAATCCGGAACAATGAATATTGTTCTCACTCCTCTTTTTCTTACTATTCTCAGCACCTTGGATATGAGAGGAAGAGGAGGAAACACCCAGACCGACTGGAACACCCACGGTGTTACTAGTGCGTCCACAGCTATCGCCTGAGGGTCCCTTGACCAGGCGCAATATCTTTTTAGCTTTTTGTTGAGGCGGGGCGCCATCATGTCCACCTGTGGCAGTTCCCATCGATTTGTAATCTGTGTGAAGACTTCTTGATAAAGTCCACACTCTCCCGGGTGGAGGTCGTGTCTACTGAGGAAGTCTGCT
This sequence comes from Pseudophryne corroboree, assembly GCF_028390025.1. NCBI lineage: Eukaryota > Metazoa > Chordata > Amphibia > Anura > Myobatrachidae > Pseudophryne > Pseudophryne corroboree. The sequence goes on from NC_086447.1 coordinate 258,606,799, forward strand.
TCCCAGTCGTCCCCTCCCGGAATGAACACTGCTGACAGTGCAAAACAGAAAAGTTTTTTTCGGAAGTCCTCTTTCCCGCGCTAGACTCTTACGTTTATAAAGGCAATAAAGTCTTTACTTATCTTAGACTCGATGTTTCTTTTCAATTTTTCATGATCCTCATGCTCATATGTATGAGTTTTTTAACGGTGGTACATGAAAAAGAGAGACCAAGGATACAATCTAGTGTAGTATGTTCATAATTATCAGAGGAAAAAACTTTCAATATGAATCATATAATGCAGAAACATGGATCATAAAATACAGTGATATTTATTGATTGAAGAAATGATCCAATAAAAGTTCTTCATCACATGAAGAAACGATAAAAATTCATTTTACATCCAAGACATATGAGGGTGGCTTCCTACCAGATTTTGGATTTTAGAAGTGCGTCAAAGCAAAAGTGCTGTATAGATGTTTAATGTCCCCGGGGACGAATCAGCTCCAAGCCGTGGGCACCTCGTCTTCTCCTCGTCTGGTCAATCAGCCACCGGTTGTCACAATCAGCCGACGCGTTTCGATCAATCCGTTGATCTTTTTCAAGGCATATGCTGTCAGTCCCTCTTCCCAGCTATTTATAATAAGGGGACAAACCGGAGTGCACAGGGCACTTCCGGTCGCCGTAATTAGTTATTTTAAGTGATTTTTATACAAAATAATGGATTTTGTGCTATGATTTTAACATGATGGGTATATTACATTGGTTAGAATAGAACTTGGATGTTAGACTAGACAATGGACCAATATAATGTATGTATACAGTTTTAATTGTAAATGAGAGTGGCTCCTCCCAGTATTTAGGATCACCAACACACACTGGTATAAATAGCTGGGAAGAGGGACTGACAGCATATGCCTTGAAAAAGATCAACGGATTGATCGAAACGCGTCGGCTGATTGTGACAACCGGTGGCTGATTGACCAGACGAGGAGAAGACGAGGTGCCCACGGCTTGGAGCTGATTCGTCCCCGGGGACTTTAAACATCTATACAGCACTTTTGCTTTGACGCACTTCTAAAATCCAAAATCTGGTAGGAAGCCACCCTCATATGTCTTGGATGTAAAATGAATTTTTATCGTTTCTTCATGTGATGAAGAACTTTTATTGGATCATTTCTTCAATCAATAAATATCACTGTATTTTATGATACATGTTTCTGCATTATATGATTCATATTGAAAGTTTTTTCCTCTGATAATTATGAACATACTACACTAGATTGTATACTTGGTCTCTCTTTTTCATGTACCACCGTTAAAAAACTCATACATATGAGCATGAGGATCATGAAAAATTGAAAAGAAACATCGAGTCTAAGATAAGTAAAGACTTTATTGCCTTTATAAACGTAAGAGTCTAGCGCGGGAAAGAGGACTTCCGAAAAAAACTTTTCTGTTTTAGAGTGTCTTCCTTTGGGTGTGGGTAACGCCCTATTTGGAAGTCCATTGACCTGCAGCTTGGTTAGCGCATTTTCTTGTGGGTGTGAAGTTTCCTTTTTTGACTGCTGACAGTGCGCTTTACAAGATTCTCCGCCCAGCGAAGAATACCGGTGGCTTCTACCATCGCCACCCTGCTCCTTGTGCCGCCTTGGCGGTTTACATGAGCCACCGCGGTCTGACTGGATCAGAACCGGTTGATCGCGAAGCATAGTCTCCGCTTGACCTAGGGCGTTGTATATGGCCCATAGTTCCAGGATATTGATGTGAAGGCAAGTCTCCTGCCTTGACCACAGCCCTTGGAAATTTCTTCCCTGTGTGACTGCCCCCCACCCTCGGAGACTTGCATCCGTGGTCACCAGGACCCAGTCCTGAATGCCGAACCTGCTACCTTCAAGAAGGTGAGCACTCTGCAGTCACCACAGGAGAGACACCCTGGCTCTGGGGAATAGGGTGATTAACCGATGCATCCGAAGATGTGATCCGGTGCACTTGTTCAGTAAGTCCCATTGGAAGACCCTCGTATGGAACCCGCCGAAGGGAATGGCCTCGAATGATGCCACCCTCCTTCCCAGGACACGAGTGCAGTGATGCACTGACACCTGTTTTGGTTTTAATAGATTCCTGACCAGTGTCACGAGCTCCTGAGCTCTCTCTATCGGGAGATAAACCCTTTTCTGGTCTGTGTCTAGGATCATGCCTAGGAGATGCAGATGAGTTGTAAGAACCTACTGCGATTTAGGAATATATAGAATCCAGCCGTGTTGCCGTTACACTTCCAGAGAAAGTGATACGCTGTTCAGCAACTGCTCTCTTGATCTCGCTTTTATGAGGAGATCGTCCAAGTACATGATAATAGTGACACCTTGCTTCCGCAGGAGCACCATCATTTCCTCCATTACCTTGGTGAACATTCTCAAGGCCGTGGAGAAACCAAACGGCAACCTTTGAAATTGGTAATGACAATCCCGTACCGTAATTCTGAGGTACGCCTGGTGAGGTGGATAAATGGGGACATGAAGGTATGCATCCTTTATGTCCCGAGTCACCTTTCAGGCTTGCAATAACCGCTCTTAGCGATTCCACCTTGAACTTGAACCTTTTCAGGTATATGTTCAGGGATTTTAAATTCAATATGGGTCCAACCGAACCGTCAGGTTACGGGACTTCAACATGGTCGAATAATAACCCCTTCCTTGTCGAAGGAGGGGAACCTTGACCACCACCTGTTGAAGATACAATTTGTGAATTGCAGTTAACACTGTTTCCCTCTCGTGGGGGGAAGCCGGCAGGGCCGTCGGTGAGGGGGCCTCTTCTCAAAGTCCAGCTTATATCCCTGATACACAATATCTATTGCCCAGGGATCTAACAGGGAGTGAACCCACTTGTGGCTGAACTTACGAAGGCGTGCCCCCCCCAGGCCTAGCTCCGCCTGTGGAGCCCCAGCGACATGCAGTGGATTTTTGTAGAGGCCGGGGAGTACTTCTGTTCCTGGGAACTAGCTGTGTTGTGCAGCTTCTTTCCTCTGCCGCCGCCTCTGGCGAGAAAGGACGCACCTCAGACTTTCTTGTTTCTTTATTCGAAAGGCTGCATTTGATATGCTGTCCTAGGCTGTGCAGGAATGTATGGCAAAACATCAGAATTACCAGCTATAGCTGTGTAGAGCAGTTCCGAGAACCCTTCTCCACACAATTCTCAGCCTTCCACATGCCTCTTAAGTCGGCATCATCTGTCCATTGCATATTCTACAGGACACGTCAAGCAGAAATCGACATAGCTTTGACTCTAGGACCCAGTATACTCATGTCTCTTTGAGCATGTTTTATATATATATATATATATATATATATACCTATCACTTAAGACAGCATCTTTAATATATATATATATATATTTCTATATATACATATATATATCTATATGCATACTAGGGTCTTAATCTCTGCTGATAAGGTACCTGTCCCCGCTGGCACAGCGCTATAAACCCATGCCGACACAATCGCCGGTCTGAGTAGTATACTAGAATGTGCACGCTATCTGCAGGATTCCTGAGAACAGCTAGTGCTACCGTCTGTACAAAGCAGGACACCCCAGGGGAAGATTCTCAACACATCCTGGCCCTAGTGGGGAAAGGATACTGCCTGAGAATTTCTTGTGGGAAGCTGCAGTCTCTTGTCTGGAGATTCCCGCTCTTTTTCCTCATGAGAGGAGGAAAATTTACCTCAGCTTTCTTCCCCTTAACATGTGTGCCCTTGTGTCAGGGACAAATGAGTCATCAGTGATATGCAAATCATCTTTATTACAATAATCATATATTGAATACCTTTCAGCCATTTTGGCTGTAACTTTGCATTATCGTAGTCGACACTGGAGTCAAACTCCGTGTCGATATCAGTGTTTATTATTTTGGATAGTGAGCATTGTGAGACTCTGAAGGTCTCTGTGACATAGGGACAGACATAGGTATATTTCCTGTCTGTTCTCTAATCTTTTGTGCAATAAATTCACCTTAGCACATACACATATCCAAACAGGTGTCGGCGTTGTCGACGGAGACACCCTCTCACACACATATCTTCTCTATCTCCTCCTTAGGGGAGTCTTTTACCTCAGACATGTCGACACACGCGTACCGACACACCACACACACAGGGGATGCTCTATTTGAAGACAGTTCCCCCACAAGGCCCTTTGGAGAGGCAGAGAGAGAGTATGCCAGCACACACCCCAGCGCTATATAACCCAGGGATTACACTACAACTCAGTGTTTACCCAGTAGCTGCTGTATATTTAATTTTGCGCCTAAATGTATGTGCCCCCCCCTCTTTTCACCCTTTGTGTATCTGTATACTGCAGGGGAGAGCCTGGGGAGCGTCCTTCCAGCGGAGCTGTGAAGAAAACATGGCGCTGGTGTGCTGAGGAAGAAGGCCCCGCCCCCTCAGCGGCGGGCTTCTGTCCCGCTGTCTGTGACAGAAAAATGGCGGGGGATTTTACACATATACAGTACCAGAATGTGTAGATTATGCCAAAAGGTACTCTAATTGCTGCCCAGGGCGCCCCCCCCCCCCCCCCCCCCCAGCGCCCTGCACCCTACAGTGACCGGAGTGTGTGGTGTGCAGTGGGAGCAATGGCGCACAGCTGCGGTGCTGTGCGCTACCTTAAATGAAGACAGGAGTCTTCAGCCGCCGATTTCACCTTCTTCCAGCTTCTGATCTTCTGGCTCTGCGAGGGGGACGGCGGCGCGGCTCCGGGAACGGACGATCGAGGACAGCTGCCTGTGTTCGAACCCTCTGGAGCTAATGGTGTCCAGTAGCCTAAGAAGCGCAACCTAGCTGTGAACAGGTACGTTTGCTTCTCTCCCCTCCATCCCACGTAGCAGTGAGTCTGTTGCCAGCAGAAGCTCACTGAAAATAAAAAACCTAACAAATACTTTCTTTAACTAGCAGGCTCAGGAGAGCCCACTAGGAGCACCCAGCTCTGGCCGGGCACAGATTCTAACTGAGGTCTGGAGGAGGGGCATAGAGGGAGGAGCCAGTGCACACCAGATAGTACCTAATCTTTCTTTTAGAGTGCCCAGTCTCCTGCGGAGCCCGTCTATTCCCCATGGTCCTTACGGAGTCCCCAGCATCCACTAGGACGTCAGAGAAAAGGGGGACTGCCTGGCATAATGTGTAAAAAAAAATAGGATTTTAATTACCTACCGGTAAATCCTTTTCTCGTAGTCTGTAGAGGATGCTGGGGTCCATTTTAGTACCATGGGGTATAGACGGTTCCGCAGGAGCCTTCGGCACTTTAAGTCTTTTCAACAGTGTGAACTGGCTCCTCCCTCTATGCCCCTCCTCCAGACCTCAGTATAGGAACTGTGCCCGAGGAGACGGACAACTTCGAGAGAAGAATTTACATTAAACCAGTGGCGAGATTCACACCAGCTCACACCATACCAAAAACATGTCGCCTAACATGGCCTTTAACATAACCCATGCTAACGTGCATGCATAATGTAACAGCAACTGCTGTAAAACATCTTAACACATGAGAATCTGTGTAAAAAGACACAACGTAATTTGCAGGAAAAATGAGCACTGGGCGGGCGCCCAGCATTCTCTACGGACTACGAGAAAAGGATTTACCGGTAGGTAATTAAAATCCTATTTTCTCTTACGTCCTAGAGGATGCTGGGGTCCATTTTAGTACCATGGGGATGAACCAAAGCTCCCAGTACGGGCGGGAAAGTGCTAATGTTCCTGCAGAACTGACTGACCAAATTGAAAGTCGTCAGCAGACAAGGTGTCAAACCTGTAAAACTTAGCAAACGTGTTTGCGCCTGACCAAGTAGCTGCTCAGCAAATTTGCAACGCCGAGACACCCCGGGCAGCCGCCCAGGAAGAACCCACTTTCCTTGTAGAGTGGGCCTTTACCAAACTCGGTAATGGCAATCCTGCCGTGGAATAAGTGTGCTGAATGGTACCTCTAATCCAGCGCGCAATAGTCTGCTTAGAAGCAGGACCCCAAATCTTGTTGTGGTCATAGAGGACAAACAAATAATCTGTTTTCCCTATCTGAGCCGTTCTTGCAACATAAGTCCTCAACGCTCTGACGACATCCAAGGACTTTGAAACGGCTGAGGTGTCAGAAGCCACTGGCACCACCACAGGTTGGTTGATATGGAAATAAGACACAACCTTTGGAAGAAAATGGTGACGTGTCCGCAGTTCAGCTCTATCTTCATGAAAAATCAAATAAGGACTCTTGTGTGACAGAGCTCCTAATTCAGACACTCGTCTGCCTGAGGCCAAGGCCAACAGCATGACCACTTTCCAAGTGAGAAACTTCAACTCTACCTCTTGTAGAGGCTCAAACCAGTCCGATTTAAGGAACTGCAACACCACATTAAGATCCCATGGCACCGCAGGAGGCACAAAGGGAGGTTGGATGCGCAGAACTCCCTTCACGAACGTCTGGACCTCAGGAAGGGAAGCCTACTGTTTCTGAAAGAAAATGGACAAGGCCGAAATTTGGACCTTGATAGACCCTAATCTCAAGCCAGCATCCATACCCGCCTGTAGAAATAGGAGAATACGTCCTAATTTAAACTCCACCACAGGAGACTTCTTGGATTCACACCAAGATACATATTTTCTACAAATACGATGGTAATGTTTGGACGTTACCCCTTTCCTGGCCTGAATTGTGGGAATTACTTCATTAGGAATACCCTTACAGGCTAGGATCTGGTGCTCAACAGCCATGCCGTCAAATGCAGCCGCGGTAAATCTTGATAAACAAACGGCCCCTGCTGAAGCAGGTCCTCGCGAAGAGAAAGAGGCTGAGGATCTTCCAGTAATAACTCCTGAAAATCTGGATACCAAGCCCTCCTTGGCCAGTCTGGAGAAATGAGAATTGCTCAAACCCTTGTTCTTCTGATGATCTTGAGAACTTTTGGTATTAGTGGAAATGGAGGGAACAGATACACCGACTGAAGCACCCAATGGGTCATCAGTGCATCCATTGCTATTGCTTGTGGGTCTCTCAACATGGAATAATATTTCTGAAGCTTCTTGTTGAGACGTGATGCCATCATATCTACTTGAGGAATGCCCCAACGATCTGCTACCTCTGCAAAGACTTCTGGGTGGAGGCCCCATTCTCCTGGATGGAGATCGTGTCTGCTGAGGAAGTCTGCTTCCCAGTTGTCCACTCCCGGAATGAAAATTGGCGACAGAGCTTTTGTATGTCTTTCTGCCCAGAGGAGTATCTTTGTCACCTCTGCCATTGCCGCTCTGTTTTTTGTTCCACCCTGGCGGTTTATGTAAGCTACTGCCATTACATTGACTGACTGGATCTGTATGGGACGACCTTGAAGAAGGTGTGCCGCTTGATGAAGGCTGTTGTACACAGCTCTCAATTCGAGAATGCTTATGTGAAGGAGTACTTCTTGACTTGACCATCATCCTTGGAAGCTTTCCCCTTGCGTGACTGCTCCCCAACCTCGGAGGCTTGCATCTGTGCTCACCAGGATCCAAGTCTGAATCCCGAACCTGCGTCCCTCCAGGAGGTGAGAACTTTGAAGCCACCACAAGAGTGAAATACTGGCTTTTGTTGACAGGATTATCCTCCGGTGCATGTGTAGGTGCGATCCGAACCACTTGCCCAGTAGGTCACATTGGAACACCCTGGTGTGGAATCGGCCAAATTGTAGAGCCTCGTAGGCCGCTACCATCTTCCCCAGCAGGCGGATGCACTGATGAATTGATACGCGTGCTGGTTTTAAAACTTGTTTGACCATCCTCTGGATCTCCAGAGCCTTTTCCACCGGTAGGAATACTTTCTGTGCTTCCGTGTCAAATATAATTCCCAGAAATGATAACCTCATTGTGGGTTCCAATTGTGATTTTGGAAGGTTTATGATCCAACTGTGCTGTTGAAGCACCTTCAGGGAAAGTGCAATGTTCTGCACTGGTTTCTCCCTGGATCTCGCTATTATGAGGAGATCGTCCAAGTATGGGATGATTTTGACTCCTTTCTTGCGAAGAAGAACCATCATCTCCGTCATCACCTTGATGAATATTCTTGGAGCCGTGGAGAGCCCGAAAGGCAATGTTTGGAACTGGTAGTGGCAGTCCTGCACCGCAAACCTCAGGTGTGCCGGATGCGGCGGGTAGATCTTTGATGTTCATCGATACTAGAAATTCCATTTCCTCCAAGCTGGAGATCATCGCTCTCAGGGATTCCATCTTGAATTTGAACCTTCTCAAATAAAGGTTCAGAGTCTTTAGGTTTAAAATCGGTATGACCGAGCCATCCGGTTTTGGCACTACAAACAGGCTTGAATAAAAACCCTTTTTCCTGTTGTGACACAGGAACTAAGGAAATTACGTTGTCTTGACATAATTTCTGTATTGCGTTCAGCCCTTTTGCTCTGTCCTGAACAGAAGCTGGTAAGGCTGATTTGAAAAATCGGCATGGGGGAAAGTCCTGAAATTCCAATTTGTACCCTTGGGATACTATCTGTAATACCCAAGGATCCAGATATGAGTGAACCCAGACCTGGCTGAAAGACAGTAGATATGCCCCCACCCGATCGTACTCCCGCAGGGGAGCCCCAGCGCCATGCTGAGGTTTTAGCAGAAGTGACTGTTGACTTCTGCTCCTGCGAGCCTGAAGGTGTTATAGATTTTTTACCTCTTCCTCGCCCTCTTCCTGCGAAGAAGGGGGTACCCTTTGCCTTTTTGGACTTGTTGGGCCAAAAGGATTGCATCGTATAAGAATGAAATCCTTTCCTAGGTGGAGCAGCTGCGGAAGGCAGAAATGCTGACTTGCCTGATGTAGTTGTTGAAATCATGGCATCCAGCTTGTCTCCAAAGAGGGCTTCTCCATTGTAAGGAAGCACCTCAATATTCTTTTTTGATTCCGCATCAGCATTCCATTGGCGGACCCACAGCACCCTGCGGGCTGAAATCGCCATAGCGGAGGATCTTGAACTCAGCAACCCAATATCCTTCATAGCTTCAACTAAGTAACCTGCAGCATATTTGATATGGCAGAGAATTAGGACTATTTCATCCCTGTCAACTGCATCTATGTTAACAAGCAAGTTGTCAGACCATTTTTCCACAGCGTTACCTACCCACGCACAAGCAACGGTGGGCCTGAGCACCGTTCCGTTAGCTGTATATATGAATTTTAGGGTTGTTTCTAATTTACGGTCAGCTGGATCTTTTTAAAAAAGCTGAACCAGGGGCAGGCAAAACTATTTTCTTAGACAGGCAAGAAACTGAGGTGTCTATCACTGGGGGTGTCTCCCACTTGAGCCTGTCTTCCTCAGGGAAAAGGTACGCTACACGTATCCTTCTGGGAAGGGTAAATTTCTTCTCAGGGTTAGCCCAGGATTCTTCAAAGAACGCATTCAAATCCTTTGAAGGAGGAAAAGTCACAACCTGCTTTTTATTTAATTTAAATAATCCTTATCCTCTGGGACCAGTGTTGTTTCAGGAAACTCCAACACTTCCTTTATAGCATCTATCATACATTGTATGCTTTTGGCTAATTTGAGGTCTACCCCTCTCAAATCCCCAGTGTCGACGTCAGAGTCGGAATCTGTGTCTGTGTCCCCTTGCATTATCTGGGCCAGAGACCTTTTCTGGGAACTGGATGGGACCCGAGTGGATGATATGGAGGGGTCAGTGAACAGTGCATCCTCCACAGACTGCCTCCAATATTTAGTCTGTTGTTCAGACTCAGATAATTTCTTTGCAAGCATTGACATATTCTTTTGCAACATTCTCATCCACTCCGGCTCCTTCTGAGAGGGAAGGGCCACCACATTACCCTGTCTCTTGTGCATCTAAAATGGATTCTTCCTGGGAAGAATCCTCCCAAATGTCTGACATGTTACACACTTGTACACACACACATACACACACACACACACACCCACACACACACACACACACACCCCCCCCCCCCTATCACACAGGGGAGCTATTGGGGACAGACCCACACTAAAGTCTGTCAGAGAGACACACAGGGATTTGCCAGTCCACACACTGCGCCTTATTGTGAATTGTGGAAATATTACCCACTTATAGCGCATATATCAATAATAAGCCCACAGACCTAATTATAATGAACACTCTCTGCCCCTTCTATAACACCCTGTACTTGTATCAGTGTTGTCCTGAGGAGAAACAGCGTTCAGGAGCTTCACACTGGAGTTTCTGCAGGAGAAAATGGCACCCAGTGAGTGTTCTGGCAAGTCTGAGGAGAAGCCCCGCCCTTCAGCCTCAGCAATGTAATATATTTATACTGGCTGGGGATGGCACATCAGCGGCTGTACATGTATGTACCCTTTTTTTCCAGTGAGAGTAAGGTTTTAAAACATGCCCTCAGAGCGCGCCCGTCCCCCCGCGCTCTGCACCCTTGTGCTGAGAGACATGGCGCGCGCTGCGCGTGTACCTGTATGCCGCCAACGATGACCAGAGGATCCCCTCTCGGCAGGACTCTGGTGATATACTCACCAGCCTTTTGACTTCTGGCTCTGTTAGGGGGTGGCGGCAGTGCTGTGGGAGTGAACACTGGCCAGGCTTGGGCTGTGTTCAGTACCATTCAGGAGCTAATGGTGTCCTGTCAGCGGAAGCAGAACCATTAACTAATTTAGAAGCTGGTTCCTACTCCCCCGCCCCCCTAAGTCCCACGAAGCAGGGAAGCTGTTGCCAGCAGCTTCCCTGTAAAATAAAAAACCTAAGAAAGTATTTTCCCAGCAAAGCTCTGTAGAGCTCCACTAGTGTGCATCCTGTCTCCTGGGCACATTTTCTAAAGTGAGGTCTGGAGGAGGGGTATAGAGGGAGGAGCCAGTTCACACTGTTGAAAAGTCTTAAAGTGCCAAAGGCTTCTGCGGAACCGTCTATACCCCATGGTACTAAAATGGACCCCAGCATCCTCTAGGACATAAGAGAAAGGGGCAGGGCCGTAACTATGTGTGTGCCAGGTGTGCCTGGCACATAGCGCAGTTGCCCTGAGGGCGCAACGGCCAGCGGCATGTAATGAGTCAAATTGACTCATTACATGCCGTCTCTGCTGTGTGCCGTGCGCCACGCTGGAGAGGAGAGAGCAGCGCCGGGCAGCGTAGAAGGAGGGAGGGGGACTGGAGCCGCAGCAGTGCTAAGTAATTGGTAGTAGCGCCGCTGCAGCAGCCCCCTCTCCTTCCGTATAGGCTGCCCGGCGCTGCTGTGAATGTTGGGATGCACTTCCTTCATCCCAGCATTCACAGCAGCATCGGGCAGCCTATACGGAAGGAGAGGGGACTGCTGCAGCGGCGCTACTACTAATTACATAGCGCTGCTGCGGCTCCAGTCCCCCTCCCTCCTCTTCCTTCTCCTCTGCCTGCACCGAGGGAGCTACCAGCACGAGGAGCCTGACTGCCAGCGGGGAGATGGTAAGTATCTCTCTCTCTCTATCCTTTCTGCCGCAATGTGTAAAAAGGGGAACACCGTCTGCCGTAATGTGTAAAAAGGGGGACTGGCTGCCGCAATGTGTAAAAAGGAGGACGCTGTCTGCCGTAATGTGTAAAAAGGGGGACACTGTCTGCTGTAATGTGTAAAAAGGGGACGCTGTCTGCCGTACTGTGTAAAAAAGGGAACGCTGTCTGCCATAATGTGTAAAAAAGGGGGACGCTGTCTGCCGTAATGTGTAAAAAAGGGATGCCGTCTGCCGTAATATGTAAAAAAAGCGGCGCTGTCTGCCGTAATGTGTCAAAAACGGGACGCTGTCTGCCGTAATGTGTAAAAAGGGATGCTGTTTGCTGTAATGTGTAAAAAAGGGGACGCTGTCTGCCGTAATGTGTAAAAAGGGGGACGCTGTTTGCCGTACTGTGTAAAAAAGGGGACGCTGTCTGCCGTAATGTGTAAAAAGGGGACGCTGTCTGCCGTAATGTGTAAAAAAGGGGGACGCTGTCTGCCGTAATGTGTAAAAAAGGGGACGCTGTCTGCCGTAATGTGTAAAAAGGGGACGCTGTTTGCGGTAATGTGTAAAAAAGGGGGACGCTGTCTGCCGTAATGTGTAAAAAAGGGGACACTGTCTGCCGTAATGTGTAAAAAAAGGGGACGCTGTCTGCCGTAATGTGTAAAAAGGGGACACTGTCTGCCGTAATGTGTAAAAAAGGGGAACGCTGTCTGCCATAATGTGTAAAAACAAGGGACGCTGTCTGCCGTAATGTGTAAAAATGGGGACTGTCTGCTGTAATGTGTAAAAGGGGCTCTACCTATAGTGGTGCTACTGTGCAGCGTAATTTGAATAATAGAGACTACTGTGGACCGTAGTATGAATTGGTATTAAAATTGTGGCACGCCCCTTCCCCATAAAGCCACACCCCTATATATTTTTCGCGCGCCCACGACGCGCACTGCCCCTATCTTGCATGTGGGGGCGCCAATGCCGTTTCTTGCACACAGCGCTAAAATGCCTAGTTGCGGCACTGGAAAGGGGGACTGCCTGCCATAATGTGTAAAAAGGAGGACTGCCTGCCATAATGTGTAAAAAAAATGGGGACTGCCTGCCATAATGTGTATAAAAAGGGGGATTGCCTGCCATAATGTATACAAAAGGGGGACTCTGCTGCCTAATATGTAAAATGGGGACTCTGCCTACCTAATGTGTAAAAAAGGGGGACTCTGCTTGCCGTAATAGCCTGCCGTAATGTGTAAAAGGGCACACTGGCGCTGATGTGTATATGGGGGGTGGGGTCGCCTATGCCGTTTCTTGAACACAGCGCAAAAATGTCTAGTAATGGCACTGGTAATAAGCATTGAAATGTGTTAAGTATTTTGAGAGATACTGCTTTCTTAAATGGCAGCATTTGAAGGTGTTATTGATAGCTAACGAGACCAGCACTACCTACCTACTTCAATGCACAGTGGGCTCACTACATTATTTTTCTTCATGTCAGCAGGAGTCCCATAAGGTTTCTAATTATCTCATCATAACAAGTGGACACTTATAATCGTTTACGCCAGCTACTGGAGGACATGGATGGATATCGGACTGACATTTATTTCTTATGTCCACATGAGTTCCATGGTATCCGGTCTCTAGGTCGACAACTGCAAGTACTCTATTCTCGCTCTGTATTTTGGGGTGTTGGTGACCACCCCTGGTCTTCTTGCCGCACTATTGTTTGAAGTGCAAGTTTTTCTATTGTTTTTTCTTTGTTTGACAAACGCCATCAAATTCAGCCTCTTTCATTATCTAGTTTTTGGTCCACTTGTGCAACAGGACTAATTTTTGACGTAGGGGGGTAATTCAATTGCCCTTAACAGCCGGCAGCATCGGGTATTTTTTTTTCCACCTGTTCTGGGACAGTAGAAATAAAAATCCCCAATAACTGACCCATTTTCTTGCAGCGATTGCGAAAACACATGGATCTGGGCACTTATCTCGGCACGTGTATTTTTGCACAAACCCCCCCAAAAATGTTTTATTCACATAGTAAAAATTGGACAATTTAATTAACCCCCCCCCCCCCAAACAACTGTGATACTGCAGTTTTGACTGCATGAAAACGTATCAGGGGGGTCATTCCGAGTTGTTCGCTCGGTAAAAATCTTCGCATCGCAGCGATTTTCCGCTTAATGCGCATGCGCAATGTCCGCACTGCGACTGCGCCAAGTAAATTTGCTATGCACTTAGGAATTTTACTCACGGCATTTTCATCGTTCTGGTGATCGTAATGTGATTGACAGGAAATGGGTGTTACTGGGCGGAAACAGGCCGTTTTATGGGCGTGTGGGAAAAAACGCTACCGTTTCCGGAAAAAACGCAGGAGTGGCCGGAGAAACGGGGGAGTGTGTTTGTGACGTCAAACCAGGAACGACAAGCAGTGAAATGATCGCAGATGCCGAGTAAGTCTGAAGCTACTCAGAAACTGCTACGAGGTGTGTAATCGCAATATTGCGAATACATCGTTCGCAATTTTAAGATGCTAAGATTCACTCCCAGTAGGCGGCGGCTTAGCATGAGCAAATCTGCAAAAATCCGCTTGCGAGCGAACAACTCGGAATGGCCTCCCATGTACAATGATTCCACCCCCTAAATGTTAATTTGCTAAAAATAGGATTTTGGTACCTACCGGTAAATCCTTTTCTCATAGTCCGTAGAGGATGCTGGGGTCCACATTAGTACCATGGGGTATAGACTGGTCCACCAGGAGCCATTGGCACTTTAAGAGTTTGAGAGTGTGGGCTGGCTCCTTCCTCTATGCCCTTTCTACCAGACTCAGTCTAGAAACTGTGCCTGAGTAGACGGACATCATTGAGAGAAGGATTATACACAGATAGTGGTGAGATTCATACCAGCTCACACATACTGTACAAGGCACGCCAAGCCAACATAGCTTGAACATTCAGCAACTGCTGAAACATTATTTACCAAGTACCAATGCAGTACTCAACTAAAACGAAGTGGTACTGAGCCAAATAGCATTTGCAGGAAAACGAAGCGCTGGGCGGGCGCCCAGCATTCTCTATGAACTGCGAAAAAAGGATTTACAGGTAGGTACCAAAATCCTATTTTCTCTTACGTCCTAGGGGATGCTGGGGTCCACATTAGTACCATGGGGATGTACCAAAGCTCCCAGAACGGGAGGGAGAGTGCGGAGGCTCCTGCAGAACTGAACTTGAGGTCATCAGAGGCCCAAGTATCGAACTTGTAAAACTTTGCAAACATGTTCGACCCAGACCAAGTTGCAGCTCGGCAAAGTTGCACTGCCGAGACACCCCGGGCAGCCACCCAGGAAGACCCCACCTTACGAGTAGAGTGGGCCTTAACAGATCTTGGACACAGCAGTCCTGCCGTAGAATAAGTATGCTGGATAGTGAACCTGATCCAGTGAGAAATCGTCTGCTTAGAAGCAGGACACCCAATTTTCTTGGGATCATATAGGACAAACAGAGTCCGACTTTCTGTGACGAGAAGTTCTCTTTGCATATATCTTCAGAGTCCTTACGACATCCAAGGACTTTGATGTAATTAAGGAATCAGTAGCCACTGGCACCACAATAGGTTGGTTGATATGAAATGCCAAAGCAACCTTCGGAAGAAACTGCTGGCGTGTCCGGAGCTCAACTCTATCTTCGAGGAAGATCAAGTAAGGGCTTCTACAGGATAAAGCTCCTAGCTCGGACACATGTCTAGCAGAAGCTAAGGCCAACAAAGTGACCGCCTTCCATGTAAGAAATTTGACCTCTATCTCCTGTAGAGGCTCAAACCAATACAACTGGAGGAACTGCAACACCACGTTAAGGTCGCAAGGTGCCGCAGGCGGTACAAAGGGAGGTTGGATATGCAGAACACCCTTCAAAAAAGTCTGAACCTCAGGGAGGGCAGCCAATTGTTTCTGAAAGAAAATGGATAGGGCTGAAATCTGGACCTTCACAGATCCCAACCTCAGACCCATATCTACTCCTGCTTGCAGGAAGAGGAGGAAACGTCCAAGTTGAAACTCCACCATAGGAAACTTCTTGGACTCACACCAAGAGACATATTTCTTCCAAATATGATGGTAATGTTTAGACATTACCCCTTTCCTAGCCTGTATGACGGTAGGAATAACCTTCTTCGGAATGCCCTTCCGAGCAAGAATCAGGCGCTCAACTTCCATGCCGTCAAACGTAGCCGGGGTAAGTCTTGATAGGCGAACGGCCCCTGCTGCAGAAGGTCCTCCTGATGACGAAGAGGCATCGGCTCTTCTTGCAGCAGATTCAGAAGGTCCGCGTACCAAGCCCTTCTTGGCCAGTCTGGAGCAATGAGGATCGCTTGAACCCTTGTTCTTCTTATGAGCTCTAGGATTCTTGGGATGAGTGGGAGTGGTGGACACATGTACACTGACTGGAACACCCACGGAGACACCAGGGCGTCCACTTCCACTGCCTGTGGGTCCCTCGACCTGGAACAATAACACTGAAGCTTTTTGTTGAGACTAGAGGCCATCATGTCTATTTGGGGTAAGCCCCAAAGATCTGTTATTTCCATGAACACCTCTGGATGGAGACCCCAGTCTCCTGGATGGAGATCGTGTTTGCTGAGGAAGTCTGCTTCCCAGTTGACTACTCCCGGAATGAAGATGGCTGACAGCGCTAACGCATGTTTTTCTGTCCAAAGGAGTATCCTTGTCACCTCTGACATTGCCGCTCTGCTCTTCGTTCCGCCTTGTCGGTTTATGTAAGCCACTGTTGTTATGTTGTCTGACTGCACTTGAATGGCCCAATTTTTCAGAAGAGGGGCCGCCTGAAGAAGACCGTTGTAGACGGCTCTTAGTTCCAGGATGTTGATGGGCAGGCTGGCTTCTAGGCTTGACCACCATCCTTGGAAGGTTACTCCCTGGGTGACTGCTCCCCAGCCCCGGAGGCTCGCATCCATGGTTAGAAGGACCCAGTCCTTAACCCGAACCTGCGGCCCTCCAGAAGGTGAGGCAAATGGAGCCACCAGAGGAGTGAAATCCTTGCCCTTGGCAACAGACGAATTCTATGGTGCATGTGGAGGTGAGATCCCGACCACTTGTCCAGGAGATCCAGTTGGAAGGTCCGAGCGTGGAACCTCCCATACTGGAGAGCCTCGTAAGAGGCCACCATCTTTCCTAATAGGCGAATGCATTGATGAACCGACACCCAGGGTGGTTTCAGGTCATCCCGGACCATAGCTTGTATCACCAACGCCTTTTCCTGCGGAAGAAACACCCGCTGCACTACCGTATCCAGGATAATTTCCAGAAATGACAACCTCTGGGTTGGTTCCAAATGTTACTTTGGAAGGTTCAGAATCCAACCGTGACTCTGGAGCAATCATGATGTGAGAACAATGGACTGCAGTAGCTTCTCCTTGGACGATGCCTTTAACAGCAGATCGTCCAGATATGGAATGATGTTCACCCCTTGCTTGCGGAGGAAAATCATCATTTCAACCATCACCTTGGTAAACACCCTCGGTGCTGTGGAGAGGCCGAATGGCAGGGCCTGGAACTGGAAATGATAGTCCAGCAATGCGAAGCAGAGATAAGCCTGATGCGGCAGCCAGATCGGAATGTGGAGGTACGCATCCTTGATATCCAGTGATACCAGGAATTCCCCTTCTTCCAGACCTGATATCACTGCCCTGAGAGACTCCATCTTGAACTTGAACTCCCTTAGAAAGGGGTTTAATGATTTTAGGTTCAGAATGGACCTGACCGAACCATCCGGTTTCGGTACCACCAAAAGGTTCGAATAGTAACCTTTGGTCAGCATGTGAGGTGGCACTGGCACAATGGCCTGTGCCTCCACCAGCTTTTGGACAGCGTCTTGTAGTACCGTGCTGTCCTCCAACAGAGTTGGTAAGCCTGACTTGAAGAAGTGATGAGGAGGGAGACTTTGAAATTCCAGCCTGTACCCCTGAGACACAATATCTATCACCCAGGGATCCAGGCCGGACGATACCCCGACATGACTAAAGTGTCTGAGTCTCGTTCCCACTGGCCCCACCACCGGAGCGTGCAGTCCACCGTCATGCGGAGGACTTTGGCGTACCCGAAGCAGGCTTTTGTTCCTGGGAACCTGCAGTGGCAGATTTCTTGGACTTAACCTGACCTCCCCTAAAGGAGCTATTGGATGTTCTGGCCTTTCTGGGCTTGTTAGGCCGAAAGGACTGTGTTGCAGATGAAGAGAAAGATTTCTTCGGAGCAGGTGCTGCTGAGGTAAGAAACGGAGACTTACCCGCTGTAGCGGTGAATATCCACGCGTCTAGAGCTTCCCCAAAGAGAGCCTGACCTGTATAGGGTAGGGACTCCACACTCCTTCTGGATTCCGCATCGGCTAACCACTGGCGTAGCCACAGTCCCCGACGAGCTGAAACAGACATGGAAGAAATTCCCGCAGCCATGGAACCCAGGTCTTTCATGGATTCTACCATAAAACCTGCAGAATCATGTATGTTGCGTAAATACAATGCAACGTCATCCCTATCAATAGTCTCCAAATCCTCAAGTAAGGTATCCAAACACTTTACTATTGCCTTTGCAATCCATGCAGTAGCAATAGTGGGACGTAATATGGCCCCTGAAGCTTATGGCCCCTGAAGCAGGATACATCAATTTAAGCGTGTTATCAATTTACCTATAAGCCGCCTCCTTTAAGGCGGTAGATCCTGGGACAGGTAAAAAAACCCTTCTTTGAGAGTCTGGACACAGAGGCGTCAACAATCGACAGGTTTTCCCATTTTTTCCTATCCTCCTCAGAGAAAGGAAATGCCACCTGGTCCTTTTAGGGACCTGGATTTTTTTCTAAGGGTTTTCCCATGCTGTTTCAAATATAGCATTTAATTCCTTTGACGCAGGGAAGGTTAGCGAGGCTTTTTACTTTTCAGTGAAAAAAGCCTCCTCAAACTGCTCAGGTGTGGTATCATTAACATTTAACACATCCCAGATAGCATCTATCAACAATTGCACCCCCTTTGCAAGAGATGCGGACCCCCGCAAACGGAAAAAAATCTTCAAACGGAAGATTCACATAAAAGCATTTACACAGACCAACTTTGTGTGATCAAATGTAAAGAATTACAATCCAGACAATAACAAAATAGTGGAGAAAATGTATATATATATATATAGAGAGAGATATTATATTCCCTTCCCCACAATGGCTAAAAGTATCTGTATGTGTAATTGTTTTCTTAGTTAAATTTAAATTTCACATCACTTCATATTTCTCTTACGTCCTAGAGGATGCTGGGGTCCACATTAGTAACATGGGGTATAGACGGGTCCACCAGGAGCCATTGGCACTTTAAGAGTTTGAGAGTATGGGCTGGCTCCTCCCTCTATGTCCCTCCTACCAGACTCAGTTTAGAAAATGTGCCCGGATGAGCCGGTCACAGCTAGGGGAGCTCTACTGAGCTTTTCTAGTTAAAGTTAGTTTAGAGTTTATTTTTGACAGGAGGCTGTTGGCAACAGCCTGCCTGCAGCGTGGGACTAAGGGGGGAGAAGTGTCCGCCCTAGGGCCTCATTTTGCATAATTGCAGAGCTTGCCACAGGATTTAATGTAGCATTTTTTTTAAGGCAAAATCTATCTGGTGTTGCCTTTAATATAAATTTGTCACTTTATACTCTGCGGCCGGTAAATCTTTTTCTCTAAGTCCGTAGATGATGCTGGGGACTCCGTAAGGACCATGGGGTATAGACGGCTCCGCAGGAGACATGGGCACATGGACATGGACTTTAGATGGGTGTGAACTGGCTCCTCCCTCTATGCCCCTCCTCCAGACCTCAGTTAAAGAACTGTGCCCAGAGGAGACGGACGGTTTGAGGAAAGGATTTTTGTTAATCTAAGGGTGAGTTACATACCAGCCCACACCATACAACATGGAATATACATAACCAGTTAACAGTATGAATAAAACAGAAACAGCCAGAGACTGATCACAACTGTAACATAACCCTTATGTAAGCAACAACTATATACAAGCCTTGCAGAAATTGTCCGCACTGGGACGGGCGCCCAGCATCCTCTACGGACTAGGAGAAAAAGATTTACCGGTAGGTTTAAAATCTTATTTTCTCTTATGTCCTAGAGGATGCTGGGGACTCCGTAAGGACCATGGGGATTATACCAAAGTTTCAGACCGGGCGGGAGAGTGCGGCAAACATGAGGTCCTCATCAGCCAGGGTATCAAACTTGTAGAATTTTGCAAAAGTGTTTGAACCCGACCAAGTAGCTGCTCGGCACAGCTGTAATGCCGAGACCCCTCGGGCAGCCGCCCAAGAAGAGCCCACCTTCCTAGTGGAATGGGCCTTTACCGAATTTGGTAACGGCAATCCCGCCGTAGAATGAGCCTGCTGAATCGTGTTACAGATCCAGCGAGCAATAGTCTGCTTAGAAGCAGGAGCGCCAACCTTGTTGGCCGCATACAGGACAAACAGTGACTCTGTTTTCCTAACTCGAGCCGTCCTGGCTACATACATTTTTAAGGCCCTGACTACATCCAGGGACTTGGAATCCTCCAAGTCACCCATATGGAACGACGAAACCACCTTAGGTAGAAATTGAGGACGAGTTTTCAACTCCGCTTGATCCACATGGAAAATTAGATAGGGGCTCTTGTGAGACAAAGCCGCCAATTCAGACACCCGCCTCGCAGATGCCAAGGCCAACAACATGACCACTTTCCAAGTGAAATTTTTTTAATTCAACTGTTTGAAGAGGTTCAAACCAGTGTGATTTAATGAACTGTAACACCACGTTAAGGTCCCACGGTGCCACTGGGGCCCAAAAGGAGGTTGGATGTGTAGCACTCCCTTTACAAAAGTCTGGACTTCTGGGAGAGAAGCCAATTCCTTCTGAAAGAATATAGATAAGGCCGAAATCTGCACCTTAATGGAGCCTAACTTTAGGTCCATATCCACTTCTGTCTGTAGAAAATGGAGAAAACGACCCAGCTGAAAATCTTCCGTAGGAGCATTCTTGGCTTCACACCAAGATACATATTTCCTCCAGATACGGTGATAATGCTTCGCCGTTACCTCCTTCCTAGCTTTGATTAGAGTAGGGATGACTTCCCCCGGAATACCTTTCCTAGCTAGGATTTGGTGTTCAACCGCCATGCCGTCAAACGTAACCGCAGTAAATCTTGGAACACACAGGGCCCCTGTTGTAACAGGTCCTCCCGGATCTTCTGTGATCATTTCCTGAAGATCTGAATACCAGGCCCTTCGAGGCCAATCTGGAACAATGAGTATCGTCTGCAATCTTGTTCGTCTTATGATTCTCAGTATTTTTGAAACAAGTGGAAGTGGAGGGAACACATAGACCGACTGAAACACCCACGGTGTCACCAGGGCGTCCACCCCCACTGCCTGAGGGTCCCTCGACCAGGAACAATACGTCCGAAGCTTTCTGTTGAGGCGTGACGCCATCATGTCTATTTGAGGAAGTCCCCAACGACTTGTTACCTCTGCAAAGACTTCTTGATGAAGTCCCCACTCTCCTGAATGAAGATCATGTCTGCTGAGGAAGTCTGCTTCCCAGTTGTCTACTCCGGGAATGAAGACCGCCGACAGAGCGCTTACATGATTTTCCGCCCAGCGAAGAATCCTGGTGGTTTCTGCCATTGCTGCTCTGCTCCTTGTCCCGCCCTGGCGGTTTACATGTGCCACGGCTGTGACGTTGTCCGATTGGATCAGAACGGGTAGGTTGCGAAGAAGATTCTCCGCCTGTTGCAGGCCGTTGTATATGGCCCTTAATTCCAGCACATTGATGTGTAGACAAGCCTCCTGGCTTGACCATATTCCCTGAAAATTTTTCCCTTGTGTGACTGCTCCCCATCCTCGGAGGCTCGCGTCCGTGGTCACAAGAACCCAATCTTGAATGAAGAATCTGCGACCCTCTAGAAGGTGAGCACTCTGGAGCCACCACAGGAGAGAGATCCTGGCCCTGGGGGACAGGCTTATCTTCCGATGCATCTGTAGAGGGGACCCTGACCACTTGTCCAGAAGGTCCCACTGAAAATTTCTTGCATGAAACCTGCCGAACGGAATGGCCTCGTAGGTAGCCACCATCTTTTCCAATACTTGAGTGCATTGATGAACTGATACTCTTTTTGGTTTCAGCAGGTCCTTGACCATGTTCTGGAGTTCCTGGGTTTTTTCCATTGGGAGAAAAACACTCTTTTTTTCCATGTCCAGAACCATGCCCAAAAATGACAGCCGAGTTGTCGGAACCAACTGTGACTTCGGTAGATTTAGAATCCAGCCGCGTTGTTCTAGTACTCTTAGGGAGAGAGACACGCTCTTTAGTAACTGATCTCTCAATCTTGCCTTTATCAGGAGATCGTCCAAGTATGGGATAATTGTGACCCCCTGCTTGCGCAGGATCACCATCATTTCCGCCATCACCTTGGTTAAAATTCTCGGGGCCGTGGAAAGCCCAAACGGCAACGTCTAAAACTGGTAATGACAATCCTGTACAGCGAATCTCAGGTACGCCTGATGAGGAGGATATATGGGGACATGAAGGTATGCATCCTTTATGTCTAGTGACACCATAAAATCACCCCCTTCCTGGCTGGAGATCACTGCCCGGAGAGATTCCATCTTGAATTTGAACCTCTTCAAATATAGGTTTAGGGATTTTAGATTCAGAATTGGTCTGACCGAGCCATCCGGCTTCGGGACCACAAAAAGGGTTGAATAAAACCCTTTTCCCTGTTGCCCTAGGGGAACCTTGATAATCACCTGCTGTTGACAGTTCTTGTATGGCAGCTGAAACTGTTTCCCTCTCTGGGGGAGAAGCTGGCAAGGCCGATTTGAAAAATCGGTGTGGAGGCACATCTTCGAACTCCAGTTTGTAGCCTTGGGATACAATTTCGATCACCCAAGGATCCAAATCCGACTGAACGCAGACCTGGCTGAAGAAAGTAAGACGTGCCCCCACCGGTGCGGACTCCCGCAGGGGAGTCCCAGTGTCATGCGGTGGATTTTGTAGAGGCCGGGGAGGATTTTTGTTCCTGGGAACTAGCTGTAGCTGGTGTTCTTTTCCCTCTACCTTTACCTCTGGCGAGGAAGGAAGAGCCCCGACCCTTTCTGAACTTATGCGACCGAAAGGACTGCATCTGGTATTGAGGTGTTTTCTTTTACTGTGGGGGAACATAAGGCAAAAAAGAAGACTTACCCGCGGTAGCTGTGGAAACCAGGTCCGCGAGGCTCTCCCCAAATAAAACTTCACCCTTGTAAGGCAAAGCCTCCATATGTCTCTTTGAATCAGCATCACCTGTCCATTGACAGGTCCACAGGGACCTTCTAGCAGAAACTGCCATGGCATTGGCTCTTGAACCCAACAGTCCATTATCTCTCGCAGCCTCTCTCATATATAACGCTGCATCCTTAATGTGACCTAAGGTCAACAAAATACTATCCTTATCTAAGGTGTCAATGTCCGATGACAAGTTATCAACCCACGCTGCAATTGCGCTACCAACCCATGCCGACGCTACTGCAGGCCTGAGTAGGGCTCCCGTATGCGCGTAAATTAATTTTAAGGTAGTTCCCTGCCTGCAATCTGCAGGATCTTTTAGAGCCGCGGTGACCGGGGATGGTAGCGCCACCTTTTTGGATAAGCGCGTCAAGGCCTTGTCCACTGTGGGCGAGGATTCCCACCATAACCTGTCCTTTGAGGGGAAAGGATACGCCATAATAATTCTCTTGGGAACCTGCAGTCTCTTGTCTGGAGTTTCCCAAGCCTTTTCAAATAAAGCGTTCAGCTCATGAGATGGGGGAAATGTTACCTCAGGTTTCCTCCCCTTAAACATGCAGACCCTCGTGTCAGGGACAGAAGGGTCCTCTGTGATATGCAAAACATCTTTTATTGCAATAATCATATATTGAATACTCTCGGCCACTCTTGGGTGTAACCTTGCATCATCATAGTCGACACTGGAGTCAGAATCCGTGTCGGTATCAGTGTCTGCTACCTGAGAAAAGAGTTGTTTATAGGACCCTGAAGGGTCTTGTGACACAGCCAAAGCCATGGATTGACTCCCTGCTTTGTCCTTGGACTCTGCTTTGTCCAATCTCTTATGTAATAAAGTCACATTAGCATTTAAAACATTCCACATGTCCAACCAATCAGGTGTCGGCTGTGCCGACGGAGACACCACCACCATCTGATCTGCATCCTCCGTAGACGAGCCTTCCGCTTCAGACATGTCGACACACGTACTGACACCCCCACACACACTGGGTTATATGAATATGGGGACAGCCCCCCAATAAGGCCCTTTGTAGAGACAGAGAGAGAGTATGCCAGCACACACCCAGCACCACTAGACACTGAAAACACAGTCACAGCCAATACAGCGCTTTTTTGTATATATGATTCACGCCAAATAAATGTGCCCCCCCCCCCTCGTTTTTTGTCCCGTTACTTGGTTCAGCAGGGGAGAGTCCGGGAGCAGCTTCTCTGCAGCATGCTGTGGAGAAAATGGCGTTGGTTAATGCTGGAGGATCAAGCTCCGCCCCCTCGCAGCGGGCTTCGGTCCCGCTCAGTTTTTTATACTGGCGGGGGTTTTATAATATACTGCCTCCGCAGTATCTAACAATGATGCCAGTGTTATTTGAGGTAATTGTTACTGCCCACGGCGCCCCCCCTGCACCCTGCACCCTTGCTGTGCCTTGTGTGTGTGTGTGGGAGCAATGGCGCGCTGCGCGGTACCTCTCTGAAGAACCGAAGTCTTCTGCCGCCTTTGTAGTCTTCTTACTTCATATACTTACCCGGCTTCTATCTTCCGGCTCTGTGAGGATGACGGCGGCGCAGCTCCGGGACGAACAGCGAGGACGACACCTGTGTTCCAACCCTCTGGAGCTAATGGTGTCTAGTAGCCTAAGAAGCAGAGCCTATCAGTAAAGTAGGTCTGCTTCTCTCCCCTCAGTCCCACGAAGCAGGGAGCCTGTTGCCAGCAGTGCTCCCTGAAAATAAAAAACCTAACATAAGTCTTTTCAGAGAAACTCAGTAGAGCTCCCCTGCAGTGCATCCAGTCTCCTCTGGGCACAGGATCTAACTGAGGTCTGGAGGAGGGGCACAGAGGGAGGAGACAGTTCACACCCATCTAAAGTCTTAGAGTGCCCATGTCTCCTGCGGAGCCCGTCTATACCCCATGGTCCTTACGGACTTCCCAGAATCCTCTAGGATGTAAGAGAAATCAAATTATTACATTCAACACTAGTTCTTTACGTTTCTCCCTGCTTTGTTATTCCAGTCTGAGGGAAAATTTGGCAGTAAATGAGTATACAGTAGATAGGCTTTGTGACCTAGTACCAGGTCTGCATCTGCATGTGTCAAACAAACCGCAGCAATGTGATGTCACAGTACAGTTCCGAAGAGGTGTGGCTTGGGCCAGGTTGTCTGAGCTCCTTCAGCATTTGATAACAATCACTTGGCTTTGGACATCTAAAGGTGTGTACACACGGTGAGATGCTTGCTATGGACGATTTTGACTATGCTATTTCCCCTGAA
This sequence comes from Pseudophryne corroboree, assembly GCF_028390025.1. Classification (NCBI taxonomy): domain Eukaryota; kingdom Metazoa; phylum Chordata; class Amphibia; order Anura; family Myobatrachidae; genus Pseudophryne; species Pseudophryne corroboree. The sequence goes on from NC_086447.1 coordinate 258,631,804, forward strand.
CGCCCCGGAGCCCAGATAGCACAGATTTTGACTAACTTTTCTTGAGATATGGACTATGTGTGCTTACGATTTTGGCTTATGTGAGATGTAATTGAAATGTGAGATGAACTAGATAATACACCGATCTAGCAAGGATTGACTTGCCTGCACAGTCTATCTTTTCTTGCGATGCCGACCTGGCGGGACCGCGCATCGGGATCGCAAGGTGACTTTCACCTTGCGATCTGCACTAACTTTTCTTGCGATTTTGACTATATAGTCAAAATCGAAAGAAAATATCTCACCGTGTGTACACACCTTAACCCTGATATATGACCAGGGGTTAAAGTGGAGGGGGGGGGGCGCAGAGGGGGAACTAAGGTCCACCACCTGCAATGGTAGGGGGAACAAGTTCCACCTCCTCCATTGCCCTGCACAGTAATTCCAACAGAAAAACCTGCCCCATCACCTGCACCAATAGAAGACGCAGGCAGTGCTAGTGTTACTGATGAGCTGCAGCCACCTCCCTCTTCCTCAGGACCTGGTGGGTCCATGGTCCTACTCCATTTACAGCCCACTCCTCTTGGTACTCACACATGCTGTGTCTGTTGGACAGCATTCATCCCCTCCTCAGTTCCCAGTGGATTATTTTGTGGCACGACGTATGTAATGTCATACGGTTGTTATGATTCCCGTACTCCAGACCAGAGGAGATCTAATGGCAGAGGTCTGAGTACTGGGAAGATTTGCTGGTTGTGGGAGCAGGAGAGCCTAGTAACCCCTGGCGCCCTAACTCCGTTGTCTCGCCCGTGTTATCAGAAATCCCCTGCGAGACTATGGTTGCTTGAGCCCATGGCAGCCGCGTTCGAAGGGCGGATTATGTCTGCCCAACCCCGATGCCCCCTCAGGTCTTAATGGGAGACAAAGGGAAATCCGAGACAGGGTGATAACAAGGGGCCCTCTGACTAAGCAACCAGGCCAGGGGTTACAAGCTAACTAACTTAAACCAAGGTATGTGCGGACTAGCCGCCAGGGAAAAGGACAACCAAAGATCCACTGATCCGTTACTCCTATCCAGCACCGCTGGATACCAGAGTGGATCTGTGGGAGCGGAATCCTCCGCAAAAGCTCCAGAACACAAATAAACTAAATAATAAACAGTAAGCGGACAAGCCGCAACACACGGCTGCGCCGCGACTCACGAACACCACAGGATGTTAAAGGTGCTCGGTCAGACTCCAGGAATAGATGACAAATATCCGAGTACAGGACCACTGAGGACAGGAACAACCGGATTGAGCAGGACTGGAAACTCTCTGCAACTGACAAAGGCAAACAGGAAGCTATCACCGGCGTCTGTGAGAAGTCCAAAGGGTGCTTATAAGTGTGAGCTCCCCAATCAGGAGCCAAACTGGGTCATCACAATTAATGCCGTGCAGCTTGCATGCTGCACGGCCAGCACACCATGATACAATCAGCACATCATGATACAATTAGAACAGACCCAGCAACGGGGAACGCGGCCCGAACGTGGCGTCCCCGTTGCTAGGGTCAGAGCGGCTCCGTGCGCCCGGCGTCTAGCGTTGCCAGGGAGCCGGCGGCTGTACGCGCACGGCGTCCCTGGTTGCTAGGCGCCGGGCCGCACCGACGAGCGGACCCCGGCGCCTAACAGTACCCCCCCCTTGAGGAGGGGTCAAGGAACCCCTAAAGCCAGGTTTCTGAGGAAATTCTCGAAAAAATGCCCTTTTGAGCCTCGGGGCATGAAGATCCTCATCCAGGACCCAAGACCTTTCCTCTGGCCCATAACCTCTCCAATGTACCAAAAAATAAAGCCGACCCCGGGACAACTTGGAATCGAGAACCTTCTCCACTAAGAACTCCTGCTGACCCTGTACATTTATAGGTGATCTCCCCTGAGATATTTTACGAGGAAATCTACTGGACGAAACATATGGTTTCAGCAATGAGCAATGGAAGGTATTTCCGATCCGTAAAGTTTTTGGTAAACGTAACCGGAAAGCAACTGGATTGACTTTTTTGATAATGTGAAATGGTCCAATAAATTTAGGACCCAATCTGGCTGAGGTTTGTCGAAGTTTAATGTTGCGAGTCGACAACCACACCTTATCTCCTACTTTAAAAGTGCACGGCCGCCGGAGCCTGTCAGAAAATCTTTTTTCCCGGAATGCCGCTTTTCTGAGAGCCAGGTGCACTTTTCTCCAAATAAGTTTAAGATGAGAGGTCAGGGCCAGTGAGGAGACAGAGGAATGTTGAAAAAATGAATTAGCTCTGGGGTGAAAACCAAAAACTGCAAAAAATGGAGACACATTGGTGGAAGAATGACAGGCATTATTATAAGCAAACTCCGCCAATGGAAGAAACTCCGACCAGTCATTTTGGAGTTTGGCCGAGTACAAACGCAAATATTGTTTTAGAGATTGATTAACTCGCTCAGTCTGCCCATTGGATTGGGGATGATAGCCGGACGTTAAAGATAACTTCATCTTTAATGAAGCACAAAAAGACTTCCAAAATTGTGCAATGAATTGTGGACCCCGATCAGAAACAATATCAGTGGGTAAGCCATGGAGTCTGAAAACATGGCGGAGGAACAAGACTGCCAATCCCTGGGCAGATGGCAATCGGGGAAGAGCAATGAAATGGGCCATTTTACTAAAACGGTCCACTACCACCCATATGACTCGGCATCCGGCTGACAGAGGGAGGTCCACCACAAAATCCATGGAGATATGCGACCATGGCCTAAGAGGAACATTCAAGGGCATAAGTTGACCGATGGGTAAAGAACGGGGAACTTTATGCTGTGCACAGACCTGACACGAAAAAACAAACTCTTTAATGTCTTTGGAAAGACCAGGCCACCATACTGAGCGGGAGACTAATTCCAAAGTCTTAGCGATTCCCGGATGCCCGGCAACTTTGCTATCATGAAACTCCGTCAAAACAGTTGCTCTCAAAAACTCAGGGACAAAAAGACGACCAGCAGGAGTATTTCCAGGAGCTTGATGTTGAAGCAGCTTTAACTGGGTAAATACATCCTGTGTGAGGCCTGCCCGAATGGTTGAGGACGGCAGTATGGGAGTAACAGGACTGTTGTCTTGAACTGGAAGAAAACTGCGTGACAGGGCATCTGCCTTAGTATTCTTGGAACCTGGCCTGAAGGTGATAATGAATTTGAAACGAGTAAAAAATAAAGCCCAACGAGCCTGCCGGGCATTCAGTCGCTTAGCTGATTCAATGTATTGAAGATTTTTGTGATCAGTCAAAACTGAAATAGTATGAGTCGCTCCTTCAAGCCAATGTCTCCACTCCTCGAAAGCCCATTTAATAGCCAGCAATTCCCGGTTACCAACATCGTAGTTGGATTCTGCAGATGAGAATTTCCTGGACATAAAGGCACAAGGATGTAATTCAAGGGAATCCGGATCCTTCTGAGATAGGATAGCCCCCACTCCAACCTCCGAGGCATCAACCTCAACAATGAAAGGCAATTCTGGGTTGGGATGTCTGAGGACAGGGGCTGAGACAAAGGCTTGTTTCAAGGCCTGAAAAGATAACTCAGCTTCACGTGACCAATTGGTAGGATCTGCTCCCTTCTTAGTTAGTGCCACAATGGGAGCAACTAGGTCAGAGAAAGAGTGAATAAATCTTCTATAGTAATTCGCAAACCCTAAAAAGCGCTGAATTGCTTTTAAGTTGGTGGGTTGCGCCCAACTAAGGATGGCTTGGAGCTTCTTTGGTTCCATACAGAATCCCCGAGGGGAAATAATGTACCCTAAAAAGGATACCTCCGTAACATGAAATTCACACTTCTCCAGCTTGGCATACAGGTGATTTTCACGTAATTTTTTTAGAACTTGATGCACCTGGGAAACATGTTGTTCTACAGAATCAGAATATATCAATATATCGTCTAATTAGACTACAACGAACCTTCCAAGAAATTCACGGAGCACATCGTTAATGAGATCCTGGAAGACTGCCGGAGCGTTAGACAGGCCAAATGGCATGACCAGATACTCATAGTGGCCTGACTGAGTACTGAATGCCGTTTTCCACTCATCCCCTGACTTGATTCTGATGAGGTTATATGCTCCTCTCAGGTCAATCTTAGAAAAAAATCACAGCCGAACGTAGCTGATCAAAGAGGACAGAGATCAGCGGCAGAGGGTAAGTATTCTTTACTGAGATTTTATTCAAAGCTCTAAAATCAATGCAGGGTCTGAGAGAACCATCCTTCTTCTCTACGAAGAAGAAACCTGCACTTAAAGGGGATTTGGATGGCCTGATAAATCCTTTCCCAAGGCTTTCCTTCACATACTCATTCATGGCCACAGTTTCAGGACCAGACAATGCATATAACCTTCCTTTAGGCAACGTGGCACCAGGAATTAGCTCAATGGCACAATCATAAGGCCTATGGGGAGGCAGAATATCCGCATTGCCCTTGGAAAATACATCAACAAAATCCTGGTATTCCACAGGAATGGGTGCGGGAACGGCGGCAGCTACTCGGATAGGAAGCGTAATACATTCTTTATTACAGATGGTACCCCATTGTAAGATCTCCCCCGACTGCCAATCAATGATGGGATTATGAAAGGCCAGCCAAGGGTGACCCAGAACCACAGGAACTGCTGGACAATGGGTAAGGAAAAACTCAATCTTTTCAGAATGTAGAGCTCCTACCGAAAGTAAAACAGGAGGTGTACAGAGAGAAATAACCCCATTGGACAAGGGACTCCCATCTAAACCATGCATGGTGACACACCTACCCAAGGTTAACTGAGGAATACCTAAGGCCTTGGCCCATGTTAAATCCATAAAGTTCCCTGCAGCTCCACTGTCCACAAAAGCAGAGACCGAGGAACAGAGGCTGCCAAAGGAAACTTTAGCAGGAACTAACAGTGAATTATTTGAGGAGATAAGCTGCAGACCAAAGTGAACCCCCTCACAACTCACTTGGTCAGGAAGTTTCCCGACTTGTTCGGACAACTACGGGCAAAATGTCCCTTACCTCCACAGTATAAACAAAGACCAGAATTTTGCCTCCTGGTTCTTTCTTCAGGAGACAATTTGGAGAGACCTATCTGCATAGGCTCCTCCATGTCCACAGGGATGGAAAAAACACAAGGAGTAGACCCGACAGACGCTCCTTTTTCAGCCCTCCGCTCTCTGAGCCGACGATCTATCTTAATAGAGAGCTCCATGAGTTTATCGAGAGTCTCAGGAGCGGGATACTGAAGGAGACTGTCTTTAATAGATTCAGATAAGCCGAGGCGAAACTGACTGCGCAGGGCTGGGTCATTCCATCCACAGTCGTTCGACCAACGGCGAAACTCCGTACAATAAATCTCTGCGGGATTCCTACCCTGTCTGAGAGCACGCAACTGACTCTCAGCGGACGCCTCTCTATCAGGGTCGTCATACAGTAGCCCTAACGATTTTAAAAAGGCGTCTACAGACAATAAGGCTGGATCGTCTGTCTTTAAACCAAAAGCCCAGGTCTGAGGATCCCCCTGAAGCAGAGAAATAATAATTCCAACCCGCTGAGCCTCCGTACCTGAGGAGACTGGTCTTAAACGAAAATAAAGTTTACAAGACTCTTTAAAATTAAAAAACTGTTTTCTATCCCCAGAAAAACGGTCAGGCAGATGCATCTTTGGTTCAGGAATGACCCTTGGGGAAGTCCGTAACAGATCTTCCTGTGACCTCACCCGGAGGGACAGATCCTGAACCATCTGAGTAAGTTCTTGAATCTGACTAACTAGAAGCTGGCCAGGATTTGGCCCAACACCGGTGGGATTCATGAGGCCGACAAAAATCTCCCAACTGAATAAGTAAAAAAAAATCAACTCCTGTTAATTTTAATTTTCTTTTTTGTCTGGCCGGTGATAATGTTATGATTCCCGTACTCCAGACCAGAGGAGATCTAATGGCAGAGGTCTGAGTACTGGGAAGATTTGCTGGTTGTGGGAGCAGGAGAGCCTAGTAACCCCTGGCGCCCTAACTCCGTTGTCTCGTCCGTGTTATCAGAAATCCCCTGCGAGACTATGGTTGCTTGAGCCCATGGCAGCCGCGTTCGAAGGGCGGATTATGTCTGCCCAACCCCGATGCCCCCTCAGGTCTTAATGGGAGACAAAGGGAAATCCGAGACAGGGTGATAACAAGGGGCCCTCTGACTAAGCAACCAGGCCAGGGGTTACAAGCTAACTAACTTAAACCAAGGTATGTGCGGACTAGCCGCCAGGGAAAAGGACAACCAAAGATCCACTGATCCGTTACTCCTATCCAGCACCGCTGGATACCAGAGTGGATCTGTGGGAGCGGAATCCTCCGCAAAAGCTCCAGAACACAAATAAACTAAATAATAAACAGTAAGCGGACAAGCCGCAACACACGGCTGCGCCGCGACTCACGAACACCACAGGATGTTAAAGGTGCTCGGTCAGACTCCAGGAATAGATGACAAATATCCGAGTACAGGACCACTGAGGACAGGAACAACCGGATTGAGCAGGACTGGAAACTCTCTGCAACTGACAAAGGCAAACAGGAAGCTATCACCGGCGTCTGTGAGAAGTCCAAAGGGTGCTTATAAGTGTGAGCTCCCCAATCAGGAGCCAAACTGGGTCATCACAATTAATGCCGTGCAGCTTGCATGCTGCACGGCCAGCACACCATGATACAATCAGCACATCATGATACAATTAGAACAGACCCAGCAACGGGGAACGCGGCCCGAACGTGGCGTCCCCGTTGCTAGGGTCAGAGCGGCTCCGTGCGCCCGGCGTCTAGCGTTGCCAGGGAGCCGGCGGCTGTACGCGCACGGCGTCCCTGGTTGCTAGGCGCCGGGCCGCACCGACGAGCGGACCCCGGCGCCTAACAACGGTCACCATTGCTGAAGTCAAGTTAGCTGATGAAGAGGAGCAGGCTCTCTGCATCTTGAAGACAAGATTAGAGGGGGCTCGAGGGACAAGAGAGGTTGGGAAGCTGGTGGAGAGATACAGGACATGGAACTTCTAGAGCAGGCATTCCCAACCACGGTCCTCAAGGCACACCAACAGTGCAGGTTTAAGTGATATCCAGGCTTCAGCACAGGTGACTTAATTAGTAGCTCAGTTATTTTGATTTAACCATCTGTGCTGAAGCCTGGATATCACTAAAACCTGCACTGTTGGTGTGCCTTGAGGACCGTGGTTGGGAATGCCTGTTCTAGAGTGACACAGGCGGTGAGCTGCTGGAGTGACAGATGCAGAGATGTGAATAAGTGGCACACTGTGGGCATTATATGTATAAGCAGCACTACTGTGGTCATTAGTTCCACCACCTCGCCAGGACCACTTTAAAGGGCAGTACAACTGTGGGCATTACATGTAAGGGGCACTACTACTGTAGGAATTGTGTATAAGCGGCACTACTACTGTGGGCATTATGTGTATAAGCACTATTACTGTGGGCATAATGTGTAAAGGGTACTACTACTGTGGGAATTGTGTATAAGGGGCACTACTGTGGGAATTGTATCTAAGATGCACTACTGCGTGGCATAACATGTATAGAGGGCAATATGAACAAAGGGCACTACTGAGTGATGCAACCTGAATAAGGGGCATTACTATGTGGTGTAATATGAATCAGGGGGGGTACTATTTTGTGACCACGCTGCTTCTTTGTGATACCAATGTCCCTTTATAAAGTAGGGCACTTATTTTTAGTTTGGAGCGGGTGAGGAAAACACTGGCACTGGCCCTGCTTAATGTGACGGGGGGGGGGGGGGGGGGCTGGGTGTAGCTGGTGGGGTAAAGGAGTTCCACCACCTCTCCAGGACCACTTTAAGCCCTGCATATGATGACACTGTATTGAGAGATGCATAGGGATGCTCTGCTGGTAAAGCTACGAGCCACTCAAGTATGTGGACCCTAAGATGTGATTACCCACCCCCAAGCTCATCCTTCCCTCAAGGTGTATAGGGGGGTACACACCTAGCCATGTGTGCTTAAATTCTAAGCAATCTGACTAGATTGCTTATAAAAGAAGCACACATCTCTCCGTGTGTATGGCCCATAGCGATGCGCGGCCCTGCGCGTTACTATTGCTGATTCTAGTTAGATCGCTCACTTCACCACTGGGTGAAGTGAGTGTGTCCCCCCCCGCTCAGCGCACCTTGGTACATGTGTACCTCCCTTATGTATGCCTTTGCATGTTTCAGAAATTCACACTGTGAGACAATGAAGAGTAATTATCAAGGGGTGTGGTATGGAGGGTTGACCACACTTAGGTCGACAGTGTCTAGGTCGACCACTATTGGTCTACAGTAACTAGGTGGACAGGGTTCTAGGTCGACAGATTCAAAAGGTCGACATCAGGTTTTGTTTTTCGTGTCGTTTTCACCGTACAGTGACCGGGAACCCCAATTAATGCACCGTGGTGGTCATTCCGAGTTGTTCGCTCGTTCATTTTTTTCCGCAACGGAGCGATTAGTCGCTAATGCGCATGCGCAATGTCCGCAGTGCGACTGCGCCAAGTAAATTTGCTATGCAGTTAGGTATTTTACTCACGGCATTACGAGGTTTTATCTTCGTTCTGGTGATCGTAATGTGATTGACAGGAAGTGGGTGTTTCTGGGCGGAAACAGGCCGTTTTATGGGAGTGTGTGAAAAAACGCTACCGTTTCTGGGAAAAACCCGGGAGTGTCTGAAGAAACGGGGGAGTGTCTGGGCGAACGCTGGGTGTGTTTGTGACGTCAAACCAGGAACGAAACTGACTGAACTGATCGCAGATACCGAGTAAGTGTGGAGCTACTCAGAAACTGCTAAGTAGTGTCTATTCGCAATTCTGCTAATCTTTCGTTCGCAATTTTGATAAGCTAAGATTCACTCCCAGTAGGCGGCGGCTTAAGTGTGTGCAAAGCTGCTAAAAGCAGCTTGCGAGCGAACAACTCGGAATGAGGGCCCGTGTCCCCTCGCATGGCTCGCCATGCGTCGGGCAGGTTACTATTCCCAATCGTAGCCCACATGGTTCCTCAAGTATGAAAAAGTTACCTACCGGTAAATCTTTTTCTCCTAGTCCATAGAGGATGCTGGGGACTCCGTAAGGACCATGGGGTATAGACGGCTCCGCAGGAGACATGGGCACTCTGAAGACTTTAGAATGGGTGTGCACTGGCTCCTCCCTCTATGCCCCTCCTCCAGACCTCAGTTAGAGAACTGTGCCCAGAGGAGACGGACAGTACGAGGAAAGGATTTTTGTTAATCTAAGGGCAAGATACATACCAGCCCACACCATCAACACCGTACAACTCGGAACATACGAACCAGTTAACAGTATGAAACAAAACAGCATCAGCCCGAGACTGATCAAAACTGTAACATAACCCTTATGTCAGCAATAACTATATACAAGTCTTGCAGAATTTTGTCCGCACTGGGACGGGCGCCCAGCATCCTATACGGACCAGGAGAAAAAGATTTACCGGTAGGTTTAAAATCTTATTTTCTCTTACGTCCTAGAGGATGCTGGGGACTCCGTAAGGGCCATGGGGATTATACCAAAGCTCCAGAACGGGCGGGAGAGTGCGGATGACTCTGCAGCACCGATTGAGCAAACATAAGGTCCTCATCAGCCAGGGTATCAAACTTGTAGAATTTTGCAAAGGTGTTTGAACCCGACCAAGTAGCTGCTCGGCAAAGCTGTAAAGCCGAGGTGGCTCGGGCAGCCGCCCAAGAAGAGCCCACCTTCCTAGTGGAATGGGCCTTTACCGAATTTGGTAACGGCAATCCAGCCGTAGAATGAGCCTGCCGAATCGTGCTACAGATCCAGCGAGCAATAGTCTGCTTAGAAGCAGGAGCTCAAACCTTGTTGGCTGCATACAGGACAAACAGTGCCTCTGTTTTCCTAACCCGAGCCGTCCTGGTCTACGTAAATTTTTAAGGCCCTGACTACATCAAGGGACTTGGAATCCTCCAAGTCACCCGTAGCCACAGGCACCACAATAGGTTGGTTCATATGAAACGATGAAACCACCTTAGGCAAATATTGAGGACGAATCCTCAACTCTGCTCTATCCACATGGAAAATCAGATAGGGGCTTTTGTGAGACAAAGCCGCCAATTTGGACACCCGCCTTGCAGATGCCAAGGCCAACAACATGACCACCTTCCAAGTGAGAAATTTTAATTCTACCGTTTGAAGAGGTTAAAACCAGTGAGATTTTAGGAACCGTAACACCACGTTAAGGTCCCATGGTGCCACTGGGGGCACAAAAGGAGGCTGGATGTGCAGCACTCCCTTTACAAAGGTCTGGACTTCTGGGAGAGAAGCCAATTCCTTCTGAAAGAATATAGATAGGGCCGAAATCTGTACCTTAATGGAGCCTAACTTCAGGCCCATATCCACTCCTGTCTGTAGAAAGTGGAGAAAACGGCCTAGGTGGAAATCTTCCGTAGGAGCATTCTTGGCTTCACACCAAGATACATACTTCCTCCAGATACGGTGATAATGTTTCGCCGTCACCTCCTTCCTAGCCCTTATCAGAGTAGATGGAAATAGTCTTTATGAGCCTTATTCAGAAGGTGCAATGATGCTTGGTGATTTTTCAGACGTGCGTCCACGGATACAATGTAATCTGAATTGGAGACTTATAAGTGTTAGGATCTCCTGCTCTGTGCTGCCACGTCGCCATGGCAACCGGGAGGCAAGTGTTAGCGAAGTAACCTGAGCGCAGCTGATACTCCGGTCCGGGTTTTTACTGTGCAGTGGTTACAGGCTCTGTGCACGGCAGAGAATCCGGTGCTGGTTTTGTGCTCACAGTCTGTGAGGTCTGAGTGGGGCGTGGACAGCACCTTCTATATAAACCATCTTCTCAGGCTAGGCAGGTGCTGCTGAATCTTTGTTTGTTAGTCAGTTCCAGAGAGTTAGCTAGTACTGTGTTACTTTGTATTTACTTGTTGCTTACTGCAAATAGGCCTTGGGATTCGGTACTTTATTCTGCCAATCCGGACCTAGCAGTAAGACTGGAGTCAGTTGTTTAACCTGCTGGGGTTCTTTTGCTATTCTGTGAACTCAGCAGGTTTACGGCTGTACTCTCAGACCTGCCTGCTTAATCCTCTCTCACTGTGCAGGGCATCCAGGTGTCAGTTTAGTGGCAGTAGGCTGAACCTGTGCCCTGCAAGTGGGGGTTAGGATTGTGGATACTCTCCTTGTGTCTATATTTCTATCTCTGACCATGGAGTTTATTTCCACACCCGTTGGTAACCCTTTAGGGTTCCTTCTGTTGCTCTTAGCAACATCATTTCAGGTGCTCCACATGTTAAATCACTACATCTCGCCTCATTGTCCGCTCTATTCCATCTGAGCATTCCTGACACTAGGGAGACACCCAATTCCTGAGCCTTCGGGCTTCTTTGTTCACTTTGTGTTTATTAGTTATTCCATCACCTTCTGTGTATGTTATGTTATACTCCCAAGTCTGTCTGTGAGTTCGTTTGCTTTGCATCCCTCTCTGTTCATACACCGGTATACTCCTGTCAGCACTGGTGTGCGTAACATATTCAGCAGCCCTACTCCTGTTGAAATTTTGTGGGAATATGGAGCATACCCCTCAAAATACTTTGCAACAGGTGGTCGATCAGGTGCAGGTCCTGACTCGACAATTTAATGAGATGTTCATTAAAATGAACACCCCGCAGGCCGCTAGCGGAGCTCCCGCAGCAGCAGCGGCAAGTTCAGGGGTCAAGGAGCCGAAAGTAAATCTCCCGGATCGTTTTTCTGGAGATCGCTCGCAGTTCTTTTGTTTCAAGGAGAGCTGTAAGCTATATTTCAGGCTTAGGCCCCAGTCTTCTGGGTCGGAGATTCAGCGGGTGGGCATAGTGATTTCCTTGCTACAAGGAGACCCACAGGTCTGGGCATATGGGTTGCAGCCTGACTGTCCGTCGCTTAAAAGTGTTGATGCTTTTTTTACGGCACTGGGCATTTTGTATGATGACCCTGACAAGATGGCTTCAGCCGAGGCTCAGATTACGGTCCTTAAGCAAGGGCGACGGCCAGCTGAGGTTTATAGTACGGAGTTTCGGAGGTTGGCTCATGATATCCAGTGGAATGACCCAGCCCTGAGAAACCAGTACCGAAGGGGCCTTTCTGACCAGATAAAGGACCAACTGGTACAATATCCCTCGCCTGATAGCTTAGATCAGCTCATGCAGTTATCCATCCGGGTGGATAGACGGCTGAGAGAGCGTAGGCTTGAAAGGGAGACCGCAGTTTCCTTTTTTCCCAAGGGAACCTCAGACTCTGAGGAATATTCCGAGGAGCCTATGCAGATTGGGGCTACCCGCCTCTCCTCGCGTGAGAAGACGCGGAGGAGACAGCAGGGTTTGTGTTTGTACTGTGGGAATAAAGGTCATGTTGTAGTATCATGCCTAGAAAAGCCGGAAAACTTCAGGGCCTGAGGGTGATGGGAAATATCCTGTCAGGCCAGAAGTCAGAATTTCCCAAAAAGACTTTTCTCATTCCGGTGACTTTGGAGATCCTCGGCCAAACTGTCAAGACTGAGACCTTTGTTGACAGTGGGGCCGATGGGGTTTTCATGGACCGTCAATTCGCCCTGGAACACTCTGTTCCCTCAGTACCTTTGGCATCAGAGATTGAGATCTGTGGGTTAAACGGGGAACCATTGTCCCAGGGTAAAATTACCTCCCGCACCAGCCAAATTCCTTTGTTTATTGGAGCCACACACTCTGAAAAATTGTCTTTCTATGTGACTGTCTGTTCTTTTGCCCCATTGGTTTTGGGGTTACCCTGGTTAAGGGCCCATAACCCTCAATTTGACTGGGTCTCTGGGGAGATTCTTAGTTGGGGTAGTGATTGTTTCAGGAGTTGCTTGAGCCTTCCAGTCAGGCTCTCGCAGCTAAGTTTGCCAGGATTGCCAGGATGTTATGCAGATTTTGAGGATGTGTTCTCCAAAAAAGTTGCGGAGGTACTACCTCCCCATCGCCCCTATGACTGTGCCATTGATTTGTTGACGGATGCTAAGCTTCCCAAGAGCAGGTTGTGCTCCTTGTCACGTCCTGAGACTCAGGCTATGGCAGAGTACATTCAGGAGAACTTGGCTAAGGGATTTATCAGACCCTCACAGTCCCCAGTTGGGTCGGGGTTCTTCTTCATGGGTAAAAAGGACGGTTCGTTGCGACCCTGCATCGACTTCAGGGAATTGAACCGTTTCACGATTAAAAACTCATACCCACTGCTTCTCATTTCGGTTTTGTTTGACCAGCTTCGTACTGCCACCATTTTTTCTAAGACTGACCTACGCGGTGCGTGCAATCTAATCCGAATAAGAGAGGGGGATGAATGGAAGACTGCCTTTAATACCCACTCAGGGCATTATGAATATTTGGTGATGCCTTTTGGGCTCTCTAATGCCCCGGCAGTCTTCCAGGAATTCATGAACGATGTGCTCAGGGAATATTTAGATAGATTCTTAGTTGTTTTTCTTGATGACATCCTAATCTTCTCCCATTCCCTGGAGGAACATCGGAAGCATGTACGCTTAGTCCTCCAGAAACTCAGAGACCACCAGCTTGGGGCGAAACTGGAGAAGTGCGAATTTGAAGTCCAGCAAATCGCATTTCTAGGATATATTATCTCCTCAGAAGGTTTCCAAATGGAGGGTTCTAAGGTACAGGCAGTCCTGGATTGGGTGCAGCCCACTAGTTTGAAGGCGCTTCAGCGTTTTCTGGGCTTTGCGAATTTTTATAGACGATTTATCGCTGGATTTTCGTCTATAGTGGCCCCCTTGGTGGCACTCACCAAGAAAGGGGCGGATGTTGCTCACTGGTCTTGTGAGGCCAAAGCGGCCTTTGCCCGTCTCAAAAGGGCATTTGTCTCGGCCAAGGTGCTGCGACACCCAGATCCAGAGCGTCCTTTTGTGGTGGAGGTGGATGCCTCTGAGATAGGTATTGGGGCAGTGCTCTCTCAGATGGGGGTGTCTGATAATCGCCTTCATCCCTGTGCTTACTTTTCCCGTAAATTTTCGTCTGCCGAGATGAATTATGACGTGGGTAACCGGGAATTGTTGGCCATAAAGGATGCACTCGGAGAGTGGAGACACTGGCTTGAGGGGGCTAAGTTTGTGGTCTCAATTCTCACCGACCATAAGAATCTGGCATATTTAGAGTCAGCGAAGCGGCTCAATGCCAGGCAGGCACGATGGGCTTTGTTTTTTGCTCGCTTTAATTTTTTGATAACATATCGCCCTGGGTCAAAAAACATCAAGGCTGATGCGCTCTCGCGGAGTTTTGCTCCAGTCCAAGAGACCACCGAGGAGCCATTGCCCATTGTGTCCCCATCATGTATTAAAGTGGGCATTACCCAGGACCTCTTGTCATTAGTCCTTAGAGCACAAGAGCAGGCTCCTCCAGACCTTCCGGTAGGTCTCTTGTTTGTGCCTCCTAGGTTAAGACAGCGAGTGTTCCTGGAATTCCATGCCAAGAGGTCGGCAGGGCATCCGGGTATTGCCAGAACTCGGGAGTTGCTGTCTAGGGCGGTGTGGTAGCCCTCGGTGGCTAGGGATGTGGATCAGTGGGTTCGGGCATGTGACGTTTGTGCCCGAAATAAAACTCCTAGAGGGGTTCCTGTCGGCCCATTACATCCACTCTCTATTCCATCTAAGCCATGGACACACATTTCCATGGATTTTGTGGTGGACTTGCCCAAATCCTCGGGGATGACAGCCATTTGGGTTGTCGTTGACAGGTTTTCGAAGATGGCGCATTTCGTTCCACTGGTTGGGTTGCCATCGGCCAGACGCCTGTCTGAGTTATTTATGCAGCATGTTGTGCGCCTCCACGGGTTGCCACTTGATGTGGTCTCTGACCGTGGATCCCAGTTTGTGGCCAAATTCTGGAGGGCATTTTGTTCTGATCTCCAGATTTCTGTGAGCTTGTCGTCAGGCTACCATCCACAGTCTAATGGGCAGACTGAGAGGGTGAACCAGTCCTTGGAGCAGTTCCTCAGGTGTTATGTCTCCAAGTGTCATACTGACTGGGTTGCTCATCTGTCCATGGCGGAGTTTGCCTATAACAACGCGGCTCACTCTGCTACAGGGATCTCTCCCTTCCTTTGTGTGTATGGGCATCATCCTAAGGCCAATTCTTTTGACCCCCTGGATTCCACGCCTGGTGGTTCCTCTGTGGTTTCGGCCCTTAGGGGTATTTGGAGGAAAGTGAAGAAAGCCCTTGTGTCTGTGTCATTAGTGACCAAAAGGGGTTTTGATAAGCGGAGAAGACCCTGCAGCTTCAAATTAGGAGACTTCGTCTGGTTGTCCACCAAGAATTTGAAGTTGAGACAGCCATCTCATAAGTTCATCGGCCCTTATAAGATCACCAGGGTTATCAATCCGGTGGCATTTCAGTTAGATCTGCCCCGTTTTAAAACTGGCGGTTAGTAATCCTTCTTCCAGTGGAAGACCTTCTCCTCTTCTGATACGGGGTCAGAGGGAGTTTGTTGTTGAAAGGGTTCTTGACTCCAAGATGGTTCGGGGTCGGCTGTCATTTTTGGTGCACTGGAAGGGGTATGGCCCGGAGGAGCGGTCGTGGGTGCGCAGTTGTGATCTTCATGCCCCCAGACTGATACGCTCTTTCTTCTCGCAGTTCCCCAATAAACCCGGTGGTAGGGGTTCTTTGACCCATCATCAGAGGGGGGGTACTGTTAGGATCTCCTGCTCTGTGCTGCCACGTCGCCATGGCAACCGGGAGGCAAGTGTTAGCGAAGTAACCTGAGCGCAGCTGATACTCCGGTCCGGGTTTTTACTGTGCAGTGGTTACAGGCTCTGTGCACGGCAGGGAATCCGGCGCTGGTTTTGTGCTCACAGTCTGTGAGGTCTGAGTGGGGCGTGGACAGCACCTGCTATATAAACCATCTTCTCAGGCTAGGCAGGTGCTGCTGAATCTTTGTTTGTTAGTCAGTTCCAGAGAGTTAGCTAGTACTGTGTAACTTTGTATTTACTTGTTGCTTACTGCAAATAGGCCTGGGATTCGGTACTTCATTCTGCCAATCCGGACCTAGCAGTAAGACTGGAGTCAGTTGTTTAACCTGCTGGGGTTCTTTTGCTATTCTGTGAACTCAGCAGGTTTACGGCTGTACTCTCAGACCTGCCTGCTTAATCCTCTCTCACTGTGCAGGGCGTCCAGGTGTCAGTTTAGTGGCAGTAGGCTGAACCTGTGCCCTGCAAGTGGGGGTTAGGATTGTGGATACTCTCCTTGTGTCTATATTTCTATCTCTGACCATGGAGTTTATTTCCACACCCGTTGGTAACCCTTTAGGGTTCCTTCTGTTGCTCTTAGCAACATCATTTTAGGTGCTCCACATGTTAAATCACTACATCTCGCCTCATTGTCCGCTCTATTCCATCTGAGCATTCCTGACACTAGGGAGACACCCAATTCCTGAGCCTTCGGGCTTCTTTGTTCACTTTGTGTTTATTAGTTATTCCATCACCTTCTGTGTATGTTATGTTATACTCCCAAGTCTGTCTGTGAGTTCGTTTGCTTTGCATTCCTTTCTGTTCATACACCGGTATACTCCTGTCAGCACTGGTGTGCGTAACAATAAGAGGTACCTCTAATATGTTGCTAATTCAAGTCTTACCTCTCCTTATGCATGAGCAAACCACATTGGAGTACTAGGAACGGCTCAGATGGGCCGGGCAAGCAGTGTCCTAATGTCCCAAACTTTCCTTCTGATGAAACGGCCAGTGCTACAGGCCGAGAAACGCCTTAAAGCACTCCAGTGAAGGATCCAGTCTGACTGTGATATTTCCCTGACACCTCTGAGCTGTGTGGACCGATTAGAGCTCAGCTGCATTGCACGGACATTCTACCAGCGGCGTGACACTCTGTACTTTGATTGCATCGAGCCGTTGTATACCCGGCTCAGTACAGCGCTCAGAACGAAGAGGTTTTCTTCATCGGATGACACATCATAGGAACGATTGGGTTCTCCTCATTATTTCCAGCTAAATTAAGGTATTAACACAGTGCCGGTGTCCGCATTTCCAACATTGGGACACTGCTTGCCCGGCCCATCGGAGCCATTCCTAGTACTCCAATGTGGTTTGCTCATGCATAAGGAGAGGTGAGACTTGAATTTGCAACATATTAGAGGTACCTCTTATAAGTCTCCAATTCAGATTACATTGTATCCGTGGACGCACGGCTGAAAAATCACCAAGCATCATTGCACCTTCTGAATAAGGCTCATAATGACTTTTTCCATCTATGTCTTTTCAGGTGGTATATTACAGTCAGTAGGTTGTAGTTCATTCATCATCATATATTTATGTGATTTTTAATAATCTACCAATGGGTTATTTTATGTATGTACATTTTTATTTTTATAAATGTGTTTATTAAAACACTGTTTCATTCACCTTACGAATAAATTTACTATATAGACTCATTCAGCGCTCCCATCTTTTTCCTATTATCGCATCTTGATTCATTGTTGGGGCTGCCCGCCCACAACTGGTGAGCAGCCGTCTGAGTGTAATTAGGTGTGTGGGTATTGTGGAGCGCCAATTTTCTGTACTTATCAGAGTAGGGATGACTTCCTCCGGAATACCTTTCCCAGCTAGGATTCGGTGTTCAACCGCCATGCCGTCAAACGTAACCGCGGTAAGTCTTGGAACACGCAGGGCCCCTGCTGCAACAGGCCCTCCCTGAGAGGAAGAGGCCATGGATCTTCTGTGAGCATCTCCTGAAGATCTTAATATCAGGCCCTTCGAGGCCAATCTGGAACAATGAGTATTGTCTGCACTCTTTTTCGTCTTATGATTCTCAATATTTTTGAGATGAGAGGAAGAGGAGGGAACACATAGACCGACTGAAACACCCATGGTGTCACCAGGACGTCTACCGCTACTGCCTGAGGGTCCCTTGACCTGGCACAATACCTCCGAAGCTTCTTGTTGAGGCGTGACGCCATCATGTCTATTTGAGTAAGTCCCCAAAGACTTGTTATCTCTGCAAAAACTTCTTGATGAAGTCCCCACTCTTCTGGATGGAGATCGTGTCTGCTGAGGAAGTCTGCTTCCCAGTTGTCCACTCCCGGAATAAAGACTGCTGACAGAGCGCTTACGTGATTTCCGCCCAGCGAAGAATCCTGGTGGCTTCCGCCATTGCCGCTCTGCTCCTTGTCCCGCCTTGGCGGTTTACATGAGCCACGCTGTGACGTTGTCTGATTGAATCAGTACAGGTAGGTCGCGAAGAAGATTCTCCGCTTGTCCTAGGCCGTTGTATATGGCCCTTAATTCCAGTATGTTGATGTGTAGACAAGCCTCCTGGCTTGATCATAGTCCCTGAAAATGTCTTCCTTGACTGCTCCCCATCCTCGGAGGCTCACGTCCGTGGTCACCAGAATCCAGTCTTGAATGCCGAACCTGCGACCATCTAGAAGGTGAGCACTCTGCAGCCACCACAGGAGACACCCTGGCCCTGGGGGACAGGCTTATTTTCTGATGAATTTGAAGATGGGACTCGGACCACTTGTCCAGAAGGCCCCACTGAAATGTCCTCGCATGAAACCTGCCAAAGGGGATGGCCTCGTAGGTCGCCACCATTTTTCCCAGTACTCGAGTGCATTGATGGACTGACACTCTTTTCGGTTTTAACAGGTCTCTGACCATGTTCTGGAGTTCCTGGGCTTTTTCCATTGGGAGAAAAACCCTCTTTTGTTCCGTGTCCAGAATCATGCCTAAGAAAGATAGCCGAGTCGTTGGAACCAACTGTGACTTTGGTAGATTTAGAATCCAGCCATGTTGCTGCAGCACTCTCAGGGAGAGCGACACGCTTTTCAGCAACTGATCTCTCGATCTCGCTTTTATCAGGAGATCGTCCAAGTACGGGATAATTGTGACTCCCTGCCTGCGCAGGAGCACCATCATTTCCGCCATTACCTTGGTGAAAATCCTTGGGGCCGTGGAAAGCCCAAACGGCAACGTCTGAAACTGGTAATGACAGTCCTGTACAGCGAATCTCAGGTACGCCTGATGAGGAGGATATATGGGGACATGAAGGTATGCATCCTTTATGTCTAGTGACACCATAAAATCCCCCCCTTCCAGGCTGGAGATAACTGCCCGGAGCGATTCGATCTTGCATTTGAACTTTTTCAAGTACAGGTTTAGGGATTTTAGATTTAGAATGGGTCTGACTGAACCATCCGGTTTCAGAACCACAAACAGGGTTGAATAGTACCCGTTCCCCTGTTGAACTCGGGGAACCTTGACAATCACTTGCTGTTGAGAGTTTTTGAATTGCAGCTAAAACTATCTCCCTCTCTGGGGGAGAAGCTGGTAAAGCCGATTTGAAAAATCGGCGCGGAGGCACCTCTTCGAATTCCAGCTTGTAGCCTTGGGATACAATTTCCATCACCCAAGGATCCACGTCTGGGTTCAGTCGAAGACGTGCCCCCACCGGCGCGGACTCCCTCAGTGGAGCCCCAGCGTCATGCGGTGGATTTAGTAGAAGCCGGGGAGGACTTCTGCTCCTGGGAACTAGCCGTAGCAGGCCTTCTTTTCCCTCTACCCTTACCTCTGGCGAGGAAGGAAGAGTCCCGACCTCTTCTGGACTTGTGCGACCGAAAGGACTGCATTTGATATTGTGGTGTTTTCTTTTGCTGTGGGGGAACATAAGGTAAAAAAATAAGAATTTACTTACCGATAATTCTATTTCTCATAGTCCGTAGTGGATGCTGGGGACTCCGTAAGGACCATGGGGAATAGCGGCTCCGCAGGAGTCTGGGCACAAAAGTAAAGCTTTAGGACTACCTGGTGTGCACTGGCTCCTCCCCCTATGACCCTCCTCCAAGCCTCAGTTAGGATACTGTGCCCGGACGAGCGTACACAATAAGGAAGGATTTTGAATCCCGGGTAAGACTCATACCAGCCACACCAATCACACCGTATAACTTGTGATCTAAACCCAGTTAACAGCATGATAACAGAGGAGCCTCTAGAAAAGATGGCTCACTACAGCAATAACCCGATTTTTGGTAACAATAACTATGTACCAGTATTGCAGACAATCCGCACTTGGGATGGGCGCCCAGCATCCACTACGGACTATGAGAAATAGAATTATCGGTAAGTAAATTCTTATTTTCTCTGACGTCCTAGTGGATGCTGGGGACTCCGTAAGGACCATGGGGATTATACCAAAGCTCCCAAACGGGCGGGAGAGTGCGGATGACTCTGCAGCACCAATTGAGAGAACTCCAGGTCCTCCTCAGCCAGGGTATCAAATTTGTAGAATTTTACAAACGTATTTGCTCCTGACCAAGTAGCTGCTCGGCAAAGTTGTAAAGCCGAGACCCCTCGGGCAGCCGCCCAAGATGAGCCCACCTCCCTTGTGGAGTGGGCATTTACAGATTTTTGGCTGTGGCAGGCCTGCCACAGAATGTGCAAGTTGAATTGTACTACAAATCCAACGAGCAATAGTCTGCTTAGAAGCAGGAGCACCCAGCTTGTTGGGTGCATACAGGATAAACAGCGAGTCAGATTTTCTGACTCCAGCCGTCCTGGAAACATATATTTTCAGGGCCCTGACAACGTCTAGCAACTTGGAGTCCTCCAAGTCCCTAGTAGCCGCAGGCACTACAATAGGTTGATTCAGGTGAAACGCTGAAAACCACTTTAGGGAGAAACTGAGGACAAGTCCTCAATTCCGCCCTGTCCGAATGGAAAATCAGATGAGGGCTTTTACAGGATAAAGCCGCCAATTCTGACACGCACCTGGCCCAGGCCAGGGCCAACAGCATGACCACTTTCCATGTGAAATATTTTAACTCCACATATTTAAGTGGTTCAAACCAATGTGACTTTTGGAACCCAAAACCTACATTTAGATCCCAAGGTGCCACTGGAGGCACAAAGGAGGCTGTATATACAGTACCCCTTTCACAAACGTCTGAACTTCAGGGACTGAAGCTAGTTCTTTTTTGGAAGAAAATTGACAGGGCCGAAATTTGAACCTTAATGGACCCCCATTTCAGGCCCATAGACACTCCTGTTTGCAGGAAATGTAGGAATCGACCTAGTTGAAAATTCCTCCGTCGGGGCCTTACTGGCCTCGCACCACGCAACATATTTTCGCCAAATGCGGTGATAATGTTTTGCGGTTATATCTTTCCTGGCTTTGATCAGGATAGGAATGACTTAATCCGGAATGCCTTTCTCCTTCAGGATCCGGCGTTCAACCGCCATGCCGTCAAACGCAGCCGCGGTAAGTCTTGGAACAGACAGGGTCCTTGCTGGAGCAGGTCCCTTCTTAGAGGTAGAGGCCACGGATCCTCCGTGAGCATCTCTTGAAGTTCCGGTTACCAAGTCCTTCTTGGCCAATCCGGAGCCACGAATATAGTGCTTACTCCTCTCCATCTTATAATTCTCAGTACCTTGGGTATGAGAGGCAGAGGAGGGAACACATACACTGACTGGTACACCCACTGTGTTACCAGAGCGTCTACAGCTATTGCCTGAGGGTCCCTTGACCTGGCGCAATACTTGTCGAGTTTTATAAACATGTGGAAGACTTCTGGGTGAAGTCCCCACTCTCCCGGGTGGGGGTCGTGTCTGCTGAGGAAGTCTGCTTCCCAGTTGTCCACTCCCGGAATGAATACTGCTGACAGTGCTATCCCATGATTTTCCGCCCAGCGAAGAATCCTTGCAGCTTCTGCCTTGCCCTCCTGCTTCTTGTGTCACCCTGTCTGTTTACATGGGTGACTGCCGTGATGTTGTCCAAATGGATCAACTCCGGGTGACCTTGAAGCAGAGGTCTTGCTGAGCTTAGAGCATTGTAAATGGCCCTTAGCTTCAGGATATTTATGTGAAGTGATGTCTCCAGGCTTGACCATAAGCTCTGGAAATTCCTTCCCTGTGTGACTGCTCCCCAGCCTCGCAGGCTGGCATCCGTGGTCACCAGGACCCAGTCCTGAATGTCGAATCTGTGGCCCTCTAGAAGATGAGCACTCTGCAACCACCACAGGAGAGACACCCTTGTGCTTGGTGACAGGGTTATCCGCTGATGCATCTGAAGATGCGACCCGGACCATTTGTCCAGCAGGTCCCACTGGAAAATTCTTGCGTGGAATCTGCCGAATGGGATTGCTTCGTAGGAAGCCACCATTTTTCCCAGAACCCTTTCATTGATGTACTGAGACTTGGCTCGGTTATAGGAGGTTCCCGACTAGCTAGGATAACTCCCTGACTTTCTCCTCCGGGAGAAACATCTTTTTCTGGACTGTGTCCAGGATCATCCCTAGGAACAGAAGACGAGTCGTCGGAATCAGCTGCGATTTTGGAATATTGAGAATCCAATCGTGCTGCCGCAACACTACCTGAGATAGTGCTACACCGACCTCCAACTGTTCCCTGGATCTTACCCTTATCAGGGAATCGTCCAAGTAAGGGATAACTAAAATTCCCTTCCTTCGAAAGAGTATCATCATTTCGGCCATTACCTTGGTAAAGACCCGGGGTGCCGTGGACCATCCATACGGCAGCGTCTGAAACTGATAGTGACAGTTCTGTACCACAAACCTGAGGTACCCTTGGTGAGAAGGGTAAATTGGGACATGAAGGTAAGCATCCTTGATGTCCCGAGACATCATGTAGTCCCCTTCTTCCAGGTTCGCAATCACTGCTCTGAGTGACTCAATCTTGAATTTGAACCTCCGTATGTAAGTGTTCAAGATTTTAGATTTAGAATCGGTCTCACCGAGCCGTCCGGCTTCGGTACCACAACAGTGTGGAATAATACCCCGTTCCCTGTTGCAGGAGGGGTACCTTGATTATCACCTGCTGGGAATACAGCTTGTGAATGGCTTCCAAAACTGCCTCCCTGTCAGAGGGAGACATCGGTAAAGCCGACTTTAGGAAACGGCGAGGGGGAGACGTCTCGAATTCCAATTTGTACCCCTGAGATATCACCTGAAGGATCCAGGGGTCTAATTGCGAGTGAGCCCACTGCGCGCTGAAATTCATTGAGACGGGCCCCCACCGTGCCTGATTCTGCTTGTAAAGCCCCAGCGTCATGCTGAGGGTTTGGCAGAGGCGGGAGAGGGCTTCTGTTCCTGGGAACTGGCTGATTTCTGCAGCCTTTTTCCTCTCCCTCTGTCACGGGGCAGAAAAGAGGAACCTTTTGCCCGCTTGCCCACGAAAGGACTGCGCCTGATAATACGGCGTCTTCTTATGTTGAGAGGCGACCTGGGGTACAAACGTGGATTTCCCAGCTGTTGCCGTGGCCATCAGGTCTGAAAGACCGACCCCAAATAACTCCTCCCCTTAATAAGGCAATACTTCCAAATGCCGTTTGGAATTCGCATCACCTGACCACTGTCGTGTCCATAACGCTCCACTGGCAGAAATGGACAACGCACTTAGACTTGATGCCAGTCGGCAAATATTCCGCTGTGCATCACGCATATATAGAAATGCATCTTTTAAATGCTCTATAGTCAATAATATACTGTCCCTATCTAGGGTATCAATATTTTCAGTCAGGGAATCCGACCACGCCAACCCAGCACTGCACATCCAGGCTGAGGCGATTGCTGGTCGCAGTATAACACCAGTATGTGTGTAAATACATTTTAGGATACCCTCCTGCTTTCTATCAGCAGGATCCTTAAGGGCGGCCATCTCAGGAGAGGGTAGAGCCCTTGTTCTCACAAGCGTGTGAGCGCTTTATCCACCCTAGGGGGTGTTTCCCAACGCACCCTAACCTCTGGCGGGAAAGGATATAATGCCAATAACATTTTAGAAATTATCAGTTGTTATCGGGGGAAACCCACGCATCATCACACACCTCATTTAATTTCTCAGATTCAGGAAAACTACAGGTAGTTTTTCCTCACCGAACATAATACCCCTTTTTGGTGGTACTCGTATTATCAGAAATGTGTAAAACATTTTTCATTGCCTCAATCATGTAACGTGTGGCCCTACTGGAAGTCACATTTGTCTCTTCACCGTCGACACTGGTGTCAGTATCCGTGTCGGCGTCTATATCTGCCATCTGAGGTAGCGGGCGCTTTAGAGCCCCTGACGGCCTATGAGACGTCTGGACAGGCACAAGCTGAGTAGCCGGCTGTCTCATGTCAACCACTGTCTTTTATACAGAGCTGACACTGTCACGTAATTCCTTCCAACAGTTCATCCACTCAGGTGTCGACCCCCTAGGGGGTGACATCACTATTACAGGCAATCTGCTCCGTCTCCACATCATTTTTCTCCTCATACATGTCGACACAAACGTACCGACACACAGCACACACACAGGGAATGCTCTGATAGAGGACAGGACCCCACTAGCCCTTTGGGGAGACAGAGGGAGAGTTTGCCAGCACACACCAGAGCGCTATATATATATATATAGGGATAACCTTATATAATAAGAATTTACTTACCGATAATTCTATTTCTCATAGTCCGTAGTGGATGCTGGGGACTCCGTCAGGACCATGGGGAATAGCGGCTCCGCAGGAGACAGGGCACAAAAGCAAGCTTTTAGGATCACATGGTGTGTACTGGCTCCTCCCCCTATGACCCTCCTCCAAGCCTCAGTTAGGTACTGTGCCCGGACGAGCGTACACAATAAGGAAGGATCTTGAATCCCGGGTAAGACTCATACCAGCCACACCAATCACACCGTACAACTTGTGATTTGAACCCAGTTAACAGTATGATAACAATGAAGTAGCCTCTAAAAAAGATGGCTCACAACAATAATAACCCGATTTTTTTGTAACAATAACTATGTACAAGTAATGCAGACAATCCGCACTTGGGATGGGCGCCCAGCATCCACTACGGACTATGAGAAATAGAATTATCGGTAAGTAAATTCTTATTTTCTCTAACGTCCTAGTGGATGCTGGGGACTCCGTCAGGACCATGGGGATTATACCAAAGCTCCCAAACGGGCGGGAGAGTGCGGATGACTCTGCAGCACCGAATGAGAGAACTCCAGGTCCTCCTCAGCCAGGGTATCAAATTTGTAGAATTTAGCAAACGTGTTTGCCCCTGACCAAGTAGCTGCTCGGCAAAGTTGTAAAGCCGAGACCCCTCGGGCAGCCGCCCAAGATGAGCCCACCTTCCTTGTGGAATGGGCATTTACAGATTTTGGCTGTGGCAGGCCTGCCACAGAATGTGCAAGCTGAATTGTACTACAAATCCAACGAGCAATAGTCTGCTTAGAAGCAGGAGCACCCAGCTTTTTGGGTGCCTACAATATAAACAGCAAGTCAGACTTTCTGACTCCAGCCGTCCTGGAATTATATATATATATATATTTTCAGGGCCCTGACAACGTCTAGCAACTTGGAGTCCTCCAAGTCCCTAGTAGCCGCAGGCACCACAATAGGTTGTTTCAGGTGAAACGCTGACACCACCTTAGGAAGAAACTGGGGACGAGTCCGCAGTTCTGCCCTGTCCGAATGGAAAATCAAATATGGGCTTTTGTAAGACAAAGCCGCCAATTTTGACAATCGCCTGGCCGAGGCCAGGGCCAACAGCATGGTCACTTTCCATGTGAGATATTTCAAATCCACAGATTTGAGTGGTTCAAACCAATATGATTTGAGGAATCCCAACACTACGTTGAGATCCCACGGTGCCACTGGAGGCACACAAGGGCTGTATATGCAATACTCCCTTGACAAACGTCTGGACTTCAGGAACTGAAGCCAATTCTTTCTGGAAGAAAATCTATAGGGCCGAAACTTGAACCTTAATGGACCCCAATTTGAGGCTCATAGACACTCCTGTTTGCAGGAAGTGCAGAAATCGACCTAGTTGAAATTTTTTCGTGGGGCCTTCCTGGCCTCACCCACGCAACATATTTTTACCACATGTGGTGATAACGTTGTGCGGTCACCTCCTTCCTGGCTTTGACCAGGGTAGGTATGACCTCTTCCGGAATGCCTTTTCCCTTAGGATCCGGCGTTCAAACCGCCATGCCGTCAAACGCAGTCGCGGTAAGTCTTGGAACAGACAAGGTCCCTGCTGGAGCAGGTCCTTTCTTAAAGGCCGATGCCACGGTTCCTCTTGGAACAGACATGGTACTTGCTGAAAGCAAATCCCTTCTTAGCTCCCGAGGCCATTAGTCCTCTGTGAGCATCTCTTGAAGTTCCGGTTACCAAGTCCCTCTTGGCCAATCCGGAGCCACGAGTATAGTTCTTACTCCTCTATGTCTTATAATTCTCAATACCTTGGTTATGAGAAGCAGAGAAGGGAACACATACACCGACTGTTACACCCACGGTGTTACCAGGACGTCCACAGCTATCGCCTGAAGGTCTCGTGACCTGGCGCAATACCTGTCCCATTTTTTTGTTCGGGCGGGACGCCATCATGTCCACCTTTGGTCTTTCCCAACGGTTCACAATCATGCGGAAAACTTCCCGATGAAGTTCCCACTCTCCCGGGTGGAGGTCGTGCCTGCTGAGGAAGTCTGCTTCCCAGTCGTCCACTCCCGGAATGAACACTGCTGACAGTGCTATCACATGATTTTCCGCCTAGCGAAAAATCCTTGCAGTTTTGCCACTGCCCTCCTGCTTCTTGTGCCGCCCTTTCTGTTTACGTGGGCGACTGCCGTGATGTTATCCCACTGGATCAATACCGGCTGACCTTGAAGCAGAGGTCTTGCTAAGCTTAGAGCATTATAAATTTGCTCTTAGCTCCAGTATATTTATGTGGAGAGAATTCTCCAGACTTGATCACACTCCTTGTGTGACTGCTCCCCAGCCTCTCAGGCTGGCCTCCGTGGTCACGAGCATCCAATCCTGAATGCCGAATCTGCGGCCCTCTAGAAGATGAGCACTCTGTAATCACCACAGGAGAGACACCCTTGTCCTTGGATATAGGGTTATCCGCTGATGCATCTGAAGATGCGATCCGGACCATTTGTCCAGCAGATCCCACTGAAGAGTTCTTGCGTGAAATCTGCCGAATGGAAGCGCTTCGTAATAAGCCACCATTTTTACCAGGACTCTTGTGCAATGATGCACTGACACTTTTCCTGGTTTTAGGAGGATCCCGATTAGCTCGGATAACTCCCTGGCTTTCTCCTCTGGGAGAAACACCTTTTTCTGGACTGTGTCCAGAATCATCCCTAGGACCAGCAGACGTGTCGTCGGAACAACTGCGGTTTTGGAATATTTAGAATCCACCCGTGCTGTCGTAGAACTACTTGAGATAGTGCTACTCCGACCTCCAACTGTTCTCTGGACCTTGTTCTTATCAGGAGGTCGTCCATTTTCTTTGAAGACGAATCCTCCTTTCGGTCATTACCTTGGTAAGGACCCGGGGTGCCTTGGACAATCCAACGGCATCGTCTTGAAACTGATAGTGACAGTTCTGTACCACGAACCTGAGGTACCCTTGGTGAGAAAAGGCAAATTTTGGGACATGGAGGTAAGCATCCCTGATGTCCCGGGACACCATATAGTCCCCTTGTTCTTTGCTATCACTGCTCTGAGTGACTCCATCTGGATTTGAACCCTTGTAAGTGTTCAAATTTTTCAGATTTAGAATAGGTCTCACCTAGCCTTCAGTACCACCATATAGTGTGGAGTAATACCCCTTTCCTTGTTGTCGGAGGGGTAAATATATTATCACCTGCTGGGAATACAGCTTGTGAATTGTTTTCAATACTGCCTCCCTGTCGGAGGGAGACATTGGTACAGCAGACTACAGGAACCTGCGAGGGGGGAAACCTCTCGACATTCCAATCTGTACCCCTTGGATACTACTTGTAGGATCCAGGGGTCCTGTACGGTCCCAGCGTCATGCTGAGAACTTGGTAGAAGCGGTGGAGGGCTTCTGTTCCTGGGAATGGGCTGCCTGCTGCAGTCTTCTTCCCTTTCCTCTATCCCTGGGCAGATATGACTCTTATAGGGACGAAAGGACTGAGGCTGAAAAGACGGTGTCTTTTTCTGCAGAGATGTGACTTAGGGTAAAAAACTGTGGATTTTCCAGCAGTTGCCCTGGCCAACAGGTCCCATGGACCGACCCCAAATAACTCCTCCCCTTTATACGGCAATACATCTTTGTGCCGTTTGGAATCTGCTTCACCTGACCACTGTCGTGTCCATAAACATCTTCTTGCAGATATGGACATCGCATTTACTCTTGATGCCAGAGTGCAAATATCCCTCTGCGCATCTCGCATATATAGAAATGCATCCTTTAAATGCTCTATAGTCAATAAAATACTGTCCCTGTCAAAGGTATCAATATTTTTAGTCAGGGAATCCGACCAAGCCACCTCAGCTCTGCACATCCAGGCTGAGGCGATCGCTGGTCGCAGTATAACACCAGCATGTGTGTGTATACTTTTTAGGATATTTTTCAGCCTCCTATCAGCTGGCTCCTTAAGTACGGCCCTATCCGTAGATGGTACCGCCACTTGTTCTGATAAGCGTGTGAGCGCCTTATCCACCCTGAGGGGTGTTTCCCACCGCGCCTTAACTTCTGGCGGGAAAGGGTATACCGCCAATAATTTTCTATCGGGGGAAACCCACGCATCATCACACACTTCATTTAATTTATCTGATTCAGGAAAAACTACAGGTAGTTTTTTCACCTCACACATAATACCCTTTTTTGTGGTACTTGGAGTATCAGAAATATGTAACACCTCCTTCATTGCCCTTAACGTGTGGCCCTAAAAGAAAATACGTTTGTTTCTTCACCGTCGACACTGAAATCAGTGTCCGTGTCTGGGTCTGTGTCGACCGACTGAGGTAAATGGGCATTTTACAGCCCCTGACGGTGTTTGAGACGCCTGGACAGATACTAATTTGTTCGCCGGCCCTCTCATGTCGTCAACCGGCTTGCAGCGTGTTGACATTGTCACGTAATTTCCATAAATAAGCCATCCATTCCGGTGTCGACTCCCTAGAGAGTGACATCACCATTACAGGCAATTTGCTCCGCCTCCTCACCAATATTTTCCTCATACATGTCGACACACACGTACCGACATACAGCACACACATAGGGAATGCTCTGATAGAGGACAGGACCCACTAGCCCTTTGGGGAGACAGAGGGAGAGTTTGCCAGCACACACCAAAACGCTATAATTATCCAGGGACAACCTTTATATAAGTGTTCCTCCCTTATAGCATTTTAATATATATACATATCGCCAAATCAGTGCCCCCCCTCTCTGTTTTAACCCTGTTTCTGTAGTGCAGTGCAGGGGAGAGCATGGGAGCCTTCCCACCAGCCTTTCTGTGAGGGAAAATGGCGCTGTGTGCTGAGGAGAATAGGCCCCGCCCCCTTTTCGGCGGGCTTCTTCTCCGGAGTTTTAGATATCTGGCAGGGGTTAAATACATCCATATAGCCTCAAGGGCTATATGTGATGTATTTTTCGCCATACAGGTATTATACATTGCTGCCCAGGGCGCCCCCCCCCAGCGCCCTGCACCCTCCGTGACCGCTGTGTGAAGTGTGCTGACAACAATGGCGCACAGCTGCAGTGCTGAGCGCTACCTGATGAAGACTGAGAGTCTTCTGCCGCCTGGTTCCGGACCTCTTCATCTTCAGCGTCTGCAAGGGGGGTCGGCGGCGCGGCTCCGGGACGAACCCCAGGGCGAGCCCTGTGTTCCGACTCCCTCTGGAGCTATGTCCAGTAGCCTAAGAATCCAATCCATCCTGCACGCAGGTGAGTTGAAAATCTCTCCCCTAAGTCCCTCGATGCAGTGAGCCTGTTGCCAGCAGGACTCACTGAAAATAAAGAACCTAAAAACTTTTTCTAAGTAACTCTTTAAGAGAGCCACCTAGATTGCACCCTTCTCGGCCGGGCACAAAAACCTAACTGAGGCTTGGAGGAGGGTCATAGGGGGAGGAGCCAGTACACACCATGTGATCCTAAAAGCTTGCTTTTGTGCCCTGTCTCCTGCGGAGCCGCTATTCCCCATGGTCCTGACGGAGTCCCCAGCATCCACTAGGACGTTAGAGAAAAGTGTTTTTCCCCCTTATAGCTGCTGTATTGTTTATACTGCGCCTAATTAGTGCCCCCCTCTCTTTTTTAACCCTTTCTGTAGTGTAGTGACTGCAGGGGAGAGCCAGGGAGCTTCCCTCCAACGGAGCTGTGAGGGAAAATGGCGCCAGTGTGCTGAGGAGATAGGCTCCGCCCCCTTTTCGGCTGCCTTATCTCCCGTTTTTCTGTGTATTCTGGCAGGGGTTAAATGCATCCATATAGCCCAGGAGCTATATGTGATGCATTTTTTTTTTTGCCATCCAAGGTGTTTTTATTGCGTCTCAGGGCGCCAGCGCCCTGCACCCTCAGTGACCGGAGTGTGAAGTGTGCTGAGAGCAAAGGCGCACAGCTGCAGTGCTGTGCGCTACCTTGTTGAAGACAGGACGTCTTCTGCCGCCGATTTTCCGGACCTCTTCTGTCTTCTGGCTCTGTAAGGGGGCCGGCGGCGCGGCTCTGGGACCCATCCATGGCTGGGCCTGTGATCGTCCCTCTGGAGCTAATGTCCAGTAGCCTAAGAAGCCCAATCCACTCTGCACGCAGGTGAGTTCGCTTCTTCTCCCCTTAGTCCCTCGATGCAGTGAGCCTGTTGCCAGCAGGTCTCACTGAAAATAAAAAACCTAAAACTAAACTTTTCACTAAGCAGCTCAGGAGAGCCACCTAGTGTGCACCCTTCTCGTTCGGGCACAAAAATCTATCTGAGGCTTGGAGGAGGGTCATAGGGGGAGGAGCCAGTGCACACCAGGTAGTCCTAAAGCTTTACTTTTGTGCCCAGAGCCGCTATTCCCCATGGTCCTTACGGAGTCCCCAGCATCCACTAGGACGTCAGAGAAAGTAGATTTACACGCGGTAGCTGTGGAAACCAGGGTGGTCATTCCGAGTTGTTCGCTCGCAAGCTGCTTTTAGCAGCTTTGCACACGCTAAGCCGCCGCCTACTGGGAGTGAATCTTAGCATAGTAAAATTGCGAACGAAAGATTAGCAAAATTGCGAATAGACACTTCTTAGCAGTTTCTGAGTAGCTCCACACTTACTCGGCATCTGCGATCAGTTCAGTGCTTGTCGTTCCTGGTTTGACGTCACAAACACACCCAGCGTTCGGCCAGACACTCCTCCGTTTCTCCAGCCACTCCCGCGTTTTTCCCAGAAACTGTAGCGTTTTTTCGCACATGCCCATAAAACGACCAGTTTCCGCCCAGAAACACCCACTTCCTGTCAATCACATTAGTCCGCGAGACCTTCCCCAAATAAAGCCTCACCCTTGTAAGGCAAAACTTCCATATGTCTCTTTGAGTCGGCATCACCCGTCCATTGACGGGTCCACAGGGCTCGCCTAGCAGAAATCGCCATGGTGTTGGCTCTTGAACCTAACAGTCCAACGTCTCTCGAAGCGTCTCTCATATATAAGACTGCATCTTTAATGTGACCCAAGGTCAATAAAATGCTATCCCTATCTAGGGTATCAATGTCAGCTGACAAGGTATCTGCCCAAGCTGCTACAGGGCTACAAACCCAAGCCGACGCTATTGCCGGTCTGAGCAAGGCACCCGTATGTGTATAAATTGATTTTAAGGTAGTTTCCTGTCTGCCGTGTCTGGAGACGGTAGCGCCACCTTTTTGGACAAGCGCGTTAAAGCCTTGTCCACCCTGGGTGAGGATTCCCACCGTAACCTGTCCTGTGCCATAAGAATTCTCTTGGGAATCTGCAGTTTCTTGTCTGGAGTTTCCCAAGCTTTTTCAAATAACGCGTTCAGCTCATGAGATGGGGGAAAGGTTACCTCAGGTTTCTTTTCTTTAAACATGCATACCCTCGTGTCAGGGACAGAGGGTTCATCTGTGATATGCAAAACATCTTTTATTGCAATAATCATATAGTGAATACTTTTGGCCACCCTTGGGTGTAACCTCGCATCATCGTAGTCGACATTGGAGTCAGAATCCGTGTCGGTATCAGTGTCTGCTACTTGGGATAGGGGACGTTTCTGAGACCCTGAAGGGCCCTGTGACACAGTCAAAGCTGTGGATTGACACCCTGTTTTATCCCTGGACTCTGCTTTGTCAAATCTCTTATGTAATAATGACACATTTGCATTTAAAACATTCCACATATCCAACCAATCAGGTGTCGGCGTTGCCAACGGAGACACCACAATCATCTGCTCCACCTCCTCCTTAGATGAGCCTTCCGCATCAGACATGCCGACACACACGTACCGACACCCCACCACACTCAGGGATATATCTATATGGAGACAGTCCCCCAATAAGGCCCTTTGGAGAGACAGAGAGAGAGTATGCCAGCACACACCCAGCGCCACCGGACACTGGAATAAAATCCCAGTTAGTACAGCGCTTTTATATAAATATATAAATACACTCACTGCACCAATTATTAATCCCCCCCTCTTTTTTGCCCTCTGTAACAGTGTTCAGCAGGGGAGAGTCCGGGAAACCAGCTTCTCTGCAGTGTGCTGTGGAGAAAATGGCGCTGGTTAGTGCTGGAGGATCAAGCTCCGCCCCCTCAAGGGCGGGCTTCGGTCCCGCTCAAATTATTTATACTGGCGGGGGGTTTTCAATATACTGCCTCTGCAGTATCTAATCTATTTGCCAGTGTCCCTTGAGGTTAATATTGCTGCCCAGGGCGCCCCCCTTGCGCCCTGCACCCTTACAGTGCCCGCTGTGTGTGTATATGTGGGAGCAATGGCGCGCAGCGTTACCTCAGTGAAGATCTGAAGTCTTCTGCCGCCTTTGAAGTCTTCTTTCTTCTTAATACTCAGTGTTCGCAAATACGCGCTATAGCGCGTATTTTACCCTGATCTGTGGTCCGGGGACTGACTTATCTAAACTGTGTGGGTCCCCGGGGACGCGCTCCGCTGAAGCTGGTCATCTTGTTTAAGTTCTCTTGTGGCAGCGCGGCGCGGCCCCCCCCATCCCCCCTGACAGAGAGTTAGGACGGCTCCCCCCCCCCCCCCGATCACCTGCTGCAGCTTCAAGGGAGCCGGACAGAGAGTGAGGATGCCCCCCCCCTTCCCGCCGATCACCCGGTGGAGCTTCACTGGAGCCGGACAGACAGTGAGGATGCCCCCCCCTTCCCGCCGATCACCCGCTGCAGCTTCACGGGAGCCGGACAGAGAGCAAGGACGGCTCTGCGGCGCGCTACACACTGTGCTGCGGGGGAAGTTGAACGCCAGTGACCGTGGACTGTGCGTACTGTGCGGAAGGGTGAGCTGGACTTGCGGTGGCGGCTGGGGGGCTGCTCATATCGGTGGGATGGCGGAGATGGGGGCTGCATGGCGCCGGCAAACAGGTGTTAAATGCAACATTTTTGTGGTATGGAGTGGGGGTGAGGCGAGAGGGTGACAGTGCTGCTGGTCTCTGCAGCATACAGGACCCTTGATACAACCACTGGATTCGAGTCATGCTGCCTGTAATTTATGTGCTGACTGATTACCTTCAGTGACACTCACTATTCTGGCTGCCTTTGTTGGTTACTGCTGGTTGCTGTTGGTTACTGCTGGTTGCCGCTGGTTACTGTAAACGCAGCCAGCACAGTTAGTGTCACTGAAGTTGATCAGTCAGCACATAAATTACAGGCAGCATGACTCAAATCCATTGGTTGTACCAAGTGTCCAGAGTCATCGGTCAGGATGTTGGCATTTAGTATATCGACACCAGCATCCCGATCGCAGCAAAGCCGACAAGAGTGACGAGTGCAGAGGGTACCCTAACCTCCCACCCCTAACCCTCCATTTCCCGCAGCATAAACCTAACCCACCCCCTTAGTGCCTAACACTTATACCCCCTCTCTGCAGCCTAACCCTAA
Organism: Pseudophryne corroboree; assembly: GCF_028390025.1. NCBI lineage: Eukaryota > Metazoa > Chordata > Amphibia > Anura > Myobatrachidae > Pseudophryne > Pseudophryne corroboree. The sequence goes on from NC_086447.1 coordinate 258,665,662, forward strand.
CCTCCCCAACACCATATCCTAACCCCCCACCTGCAAGCTAAACCAGTGGCGGCAGTGCATACTTCCCTTCAGGATTCTGACTGTCAGGATATCGTTGCCGGGATCCTGATCTCCTCGGGATGCCAGCGTTGGTATTGTGGTGGCTGTCAGGATTCCGGCATCGGAATTACGGCTGCTGGGATCCCAACAGCCAGGATCCTGAATGCATACTTTTGATATGATAACAGCCCAGCAGCATTGCCACCCTCCCTCCCCCACAACACTTTTGTAGTGTCTAAATCCAGTCTGGGGCTCCTATTATAGCGGCACCATAAAGCCATTACATACAGAAAATGTATTATTTAATAATGTTGTCCTGTTTTTTAATCATATAATTGTTAAGTGCTCTGCCTGGCGCAATGTGAATAACGTGCTCTGCCTGGCGCAATGTGAATAACGTGCTCTGCCTGGCGCAATGTGAATAACGTGCTCTGCCTGGCGCAATGTGAATAACGTGCTCTGCCTGGCGCAATGTGAATAACGTGCTCTGCCTGGCGCAATGTGAATAACGTGCTCTGCCTGGCGCAATGTGAATAACGTGCTCTGCCTGGCGCAATGTGAATAACGTGCTCTGCCTGGCACAATGTGAATAACGTGCTCTACCTGGTGCAATGTGTGGCGCAATATGTATAACGTGCTCTACCTGGTGCAATGTGTTCCGCAATGTGTATAACGTGCTCTACCTGGTGCAATGTGTATAACGTGTATACTGTGTGGAATAATGTGAATTGGTACTATTATGTGACCACGCCCCTTCCCCACGAAGCTACGCCCCTAAAAAATTCCAGCGCGCCTTCGGCGCGCACTGCCGCAGTTTTCAGTGTCGGTGCAGGAGAACTAATTCTCTTTCTGCCACAAGGTCACCAAAATGTCTAATTACATCTAAAGTGCGGGGTGTCCTGTATGCTACACAGCCCAGCAGCATAGTCACCCCATCCTCCCCCTTGCACCCCTTTTATAGTATCCAAATCAAGTTTGTGTTTTTAGATTTGAATCATTAATAAGACTAATTAAAACCTTCATTCCGATGGGACCCAGAAAAGGACAGGTAGGACCCCAATTTTTAAAAGTGAGGGGTCCCTGGGACCCACTTTTTTTTTGTCTCAGCGCGATCACTGATACTCACCTGGCTTCTATCTTCCGGCTCTGTGAGGAGGACGGCGGCGCGGCTCCGGGACGAACGGCGAGGGTGAGACCTGCGTTCCGATCCACTGGAGCTAATGGTGTTCAGTAGCCTAAGAAGCAGAGCCTATCAGTAAAGTAGGTCTGCTTCTCTCCCCTCAGTCCCACGATGCAGGGAGCCTGTTGCCAGCAGTGCTCCCTGAAAATAAAAAACCTAACAAAAAGTATTTTTCAGAGAAACTCAGTAGAGCTCCCCTGCAGTGCATCCAGTCGCCTCTGGGCACAGGATCTGAGGTCTGGAGGAGGGGCATAGAGGGAGGAGCCAGTGCACACCCATTCTAAAGTCTTTAGAGTGCCCATGTCTCCTGCGGAGCCCGTCTATACCCCATGGTCCTTACGCAGTCCCCAGCATCCTCTAGGACGTAAGAGAAAAATTGTGAAAAACTCATGTCAACCTTTTAACCTAGAACATGTCGACCAAAGTGTGGTCGGCCTAGAGACCGGATACCTTATCAAGCCCAATTTTGCATAAAGTAGCACAAACAGCAGCGCTATAGACCGCAGTCCTTAGACACCCCCCTCCCCCATTAGTCCCAAACCAAGATGCCATTCCCAACCTAGAGCACTTTCAATCTATCAAGACGGCTCACCAAAAGGAGGCGTTCTGGAACATGGCTGGGTCAGCCTGCAGCCAACACCATGGGGCAAATGTAGTAATTTTCGCAATGTGTAAAGGCACAATCGGTGGGATGCTGCAGGTGACAGGCAGCGGAACACCATTGCAGTAAACACTGTATACTGTACATGTGCACAAAGAGAAATCCTGGAGTTACTGAGAATCGGGTTTGCTAAGACTGATCACAAGATTGTGGTTCCCGGAGGGCACTGATTGGGGCCACTGTACGTTCCAGTGACCATTCCCATCCCATTTGTGGCGGACAGCAGGCGCGCTCCTCGGGCAGGGTGACGCGGCTACCACGCACGGCGCAGGGTCCGCATGGAGACGTCACGTGCCTCGCGCGACACCGAGATGATAACGACCGTTGCGCGTGGCCGCGCTGTCACATCTCTCACCCGCACCGAGACCTCAGGCCGCATCATCACCGGAGAGACCCCGAGCCAAGCTCAGCATGTTGCACGTGCATCTGGGGCGACTCACCGGCTTGGAGCAGGAGAGCTACACGGACTTGACCAGCCTTGCGGTGCGTGGCCCTGGGCATCTGCTATGTCAGCGTCTAGGTACCCGGTGGTTTGGGGTTGGTGGTGGGCAGCATATTGTTACCGTGTCACCCACTGTGTTTCATGCATGTATACTTATAAAAACCCATCAGATCACCGCCCATGTCATGTCATCGGGTAATTCAGAGTTGATCGCAGATGTACTAAATTTAGTACATCTACGATCATTTACTCTGACATGTGGACCCCCAGCACGGGGCTAGTCCGTCCGTCATGTCAGGCCCTACCCCTTACACCCCCCCTGAACAAGTACAAAAGCATCGCACAGCAGTGATGCTTTTGTACTTGACAAGTAGCTCCCTATCTGCGCAGCTCCTGCGCACTGGCAGGGAGCTACTTGTCGCATCCCAGGTCGCTGCGTGTGATGTCACGCAACTGCCGCAGCCCGCTCCCCCCACAGTCTGGGCACGCCTGCGTTGGCCAGACAGCGCCTTCAAAACGGCCCGCCCAGCGATCGCTGAGCTGAGATACAGATAGCATCTCTGGCATGCATGTGCGCACTGCGATGCATGTGCAGTTCAGACCTAATCGCCGGCTGTGCGAAAACGCACAGCAGCGATCAGGTCTGAATTAGCCCCAGTAGCGGATCTTGCCACGGGCAAGCAGGACTTTTGCCCTGTGCGCCGCCTGCCGGAGGGTGCCGCACCATGGCAAGATCCACTGCTGCTGTGGTGCCCCCCGCTGCCGCTGCCCGCTGTCTGCTGTGAAGGGAAACTAGACGCTACGCGTCTAGTTTCCCTTCGTGGGCTGCCCGCTGTGAAGGGAAACTAGACGCTACGCGTCTAGTTTCCCTTCCTGGAGAGGACCTTAACTGTAATGATGTTTTCCTTCGTGGAGAGGACCTTTGCTGTGCGGTGCGCAATGACGTCATCGCGCACCGCACATCCTACTACAGTACAGGGGGCGTAACTGACCACGCCCCTGTATGAAGCCACGCCCCCTAATGCCGCCCGGGGCGCAAGAAGTACCGGAACCGGCCCTGATTAGCCCCTTAGTGCAGCACGAGTGGGTAACACCCTGATTTGGGAAATTGTCTACGTGCAATAATAGCACTTTAATCCTGGATACACATGATTTACGCAGGTGATTGCTGGATGGAATGTAGTCAGCCGCAGGACGTGTGTGTTACCCCTTTCAGACTGACACAGCCGGGTGGCACCCGGAATTTGTACATGGGTGCTGCCCAGGTGCGACCCGCCTTGAGACCCCTTTCAGACATGCAGCCCGACCCGGCATATTGCCGGGATGGTGACGTCACCGCTGATGCTACAGGAGATGATCATCTACAAGCGCCGCCTCCTCCTATGCAGAGAACGGGTGCCGGGTTACCTTGACCCGGCTTACCCATTCGCACTGGACGCATCCCAGGTCGAATCCGGCTTCAACCCAGGTCGTGATCTGGGATGAATTGCCGGGACGCTCGACTGGGGATATTTCTTTAGGACCCTTTCAGACAAGGGAAAATTCCGGGTTGATGCGCGTTCACGTGTAATATAACCCGGGAAATTTTTGCTAGTGTGAAATTGGTATACATCATAGGGGTCCCGGATTACACTGATATTGTGGCAAGTATATATTAATGAAAGTGGAGCTGTGGTTTTTGGGTCTTTCTTTTGGACAGAAGTGCCCAATGAAAGCACCAGGTTGCCAGTACGCTTATTTCTCTAACGTCCTAAGTGGATGCTGGGGACTCCGTCAGGACCATGGGGAATAGCGGCTCCGCAGGAGACAGGGCACAAAAATAAAGCTTTAGGATTAGGTGGTGTGTACTGGCTCCTCCCCCTATGACCCTCCTCCAAGCCTCAGTTAGGTTTTTGTGCCCGTCCGAGCAGGGTGCAATCTAGGTGGCTCTCCTAAAGAGCTGCTTAGAAAAAGTTTTTTAGGTTTTTTATTTTCAGTGAGTCCTGCTGGCAACAGGCTCACTGCATCGAGGGACTTAGGGGAGAGAATTTCAACTCACCTGCATGCAGGATGGATTGGATTCTTAGGCTACTGGACACCATTAGCTCCAGAGGGAGTCGGAACACAGGTCTCACCCTGGGGTTCGTCCCGGAGCCGCGCCGCCGACCCCCCTTACAGATGCTGAAGATTGAAGGTCCGGAAACAGGCGGCAGAAGGCTCTTCAGTCTTCATGAAGGTAGCGCACAGCACTGCAGCTGTGCGCCATTGTTGTCACACACTTCACACCAAGCGGTCACGGAGGGTGCAGGGCGCTGCTGGGGGCGCCCTGGGCAGCAATATTTTAATACCTTATGGCAAAAGAATACATCACATATAGCCATTGAGGCTATATGTATGTATTTAACCCATGCCAGTTATCTAAAACTACGGGAGGAAAGCCCGCCGAAATAGGGGGCGGGGCTTATTCTCCTCAGCACACAGCGCCATTTTCCTGCTCAGCTCCGCTGTGAGGAAGGCTCCCAGGACTCTCCCCTGCACTGCACTACAGAAACAGGGTAAAACAGAGAGGGGGGGCATTTTTTGGCGATATATTGGATATATTTAAGCTGCTATAAGGAACAACACTTATATAAGGTTGTTCCCATATATATTATAGCGCTTGGGTGTGTGCTGGCAAACTCTCCCTCTGTCTCACCAAAGGGCTAGTGGGGTCCTGTCTTCGATAAGAGCATTCCCTGTGTGTCTGCTGTGTGTCGGTACGTGTGTGTCGACATGTATGAGGACGATGTTGGTGTGGAGGCAGAGCAATTGCCGATAATGGTGATGTCACCCCCCAGGGAGTCGACACCGGAATGGATGGCTTTGTTTATGGAATTACGTGATAATGTCAGCACATTACAAAAATCAGTTGACGACATGAGACGGCCGGCAAACCAGTTAGTACCTGCCCAGGCGTCTCAGACACCGTCAGGGGCTGTAAAGCGCCCTTTACCTCAGTCGGTCGACACAGACCCAGACACAGACACTGAATCGAGTGTCGACGGTGATGAAACAAACGTATTTTCAAGTAGGGCCACACGTTATATGATCACGGCAATGAAGGAGGCTTTGCATATCTCTGATACTGCAAGTACCACAAAAAGGGGTATTATGTGGGGGGTAAAAAAAACTACCTGTAGTTTTTCCTGAATCAGAGGAATTAAATGATGTATGTGATGAAGCGTGGGTTAACCCAGATAGAAAAATGCTAATTTCAAAAAAGTTATTAGCATTATACCCTTTCCCGCCAGAGGTTAGGGCGCGCTGGGAAACACCCCCTAGGGTGGATAAGGCGCTCACACGCTTATCAAAACAAGTGGCGTTACCGTCTCCTGATACGGCCGCCCTCAGGGATCCAGCGGATAGGAGACTGGAAACTACCCTAAAAAGTATATACACACATACTGGTGTTATACTGCGACCAGCCATCGCCTCAGCCTGGATGTGCAGTGCTGGGGTCGTTTGGTTGGATTCCCTGACTGAAAATATTGATACCCTGGATAGGGACAGTATTTTATTGACTATAGAGCAATTAAAGGATGCTTTCCTTTATATGCGAGATGCGCAGAGAGATATTTGCACTCTGGCATCGAGAGTAAATGCGATGTCCATATCTGCCAGAAGGAGTTTATGGACGCGACAGTGGTCAGGTGATGCGGATTCCAAACGACATATGGAAGTATTGCCGTATAAAGGGGAGGAATTATTTGGCGTCGGTCTATCGGATCTGGTGGCCACGGCAACTGCCGGAAAATCCACCTTTTTACCTCAGACCCCCTCCCAACAGAAAAAGACACCGTCTTTTCAGCCGCAGTCCTTTCGGTCCTATAAGAACAAGCGGACAAAAGGACAGTCATATCTGCCTCGGGGCAGAGGAAGGGGTAAGAGAGGGCAGCAAGCAGCCCCTGCCCAGGAACAGAAGCCCTCCCAGGGTTCTGCAAAGCCCTCAGCATGACGCTGGGGCCTTACAAGCGGACTCAGGAGCGGTGGGGGGTCGACTCAAGAATTTCAGCGCACAGTGGGCTTGCTCACAGGTGGACCCCTGGATTCTGCAGGTAGTATCTCAGGGTTACAGGTTGGAATTCGAGAAGTCTCCCCCTCGCCGGTTCCTAAAGTCTGCTTTGCCAACGTCTCCCTCAGACAGGGCGACGGTATTGGAAGCCATTCACAAGCTGTTTTCTCAGCAGGTGATAGTCAAGGTACCCCTCCTACAACAGGGAAAGGGGTATTACTCCACGCTATTTGTGGTACCGAAGCCGGACGGCTCGGTAAGACCTATTCTAAATCTGAAATCTTTGAACCTGTACATACAAAAATTCAAGTTCAAGATGGAGTCACTCAGAGCAGTGATAGCGAATCTGGAAGAAGGGGACTTTATGGTGTCCCTGGACATAAAGGATGCTTACCTGCATGTCCCAATTTGCCCTTCACATCAAGGGTACCTCAGGTTCGTGGTGCAAAACTGTCATTATCAGTTTCAGACGCTGCCGTTTGGATTGTCCACGGCACCTCGGGTCTTTACCAAGGTAATGGCCGAAATGATGATTCTTCTGCGAAGAAGAGGCGTATTAATTATCCCTTACTTGGACGATCTCCTGATAAGGGCAAGGTCCAGAGAACAGCTGGAGGACGGAGTAGCACTAACCCAACTAGTGCTGCAACAACACGGGTGGATTCTGAATTTTCCAAAATCTCAGTTGACCCCGACGACACGTCTGCTGTTCCTGGGAATGATTCTGGACACGGTTCAGAAAAAGGTGTTTCTTCCGGAGGAGAAAGCCAGGGAGTTATCCGAACTTGTCAGGAACCTCCTAAAACCAGGGACAGTGTCTGTGCATCAATGCACAAGAGTCCTGGGAAAGATGGTGGCTTCTTACGAAGCGATTCCATTCGGCAGATTCCACGCACAAACTTTTCAGTGGGATCTGCTGGACAAATGGTCCGGATCGCATCTGCAGATGCATCAGCGGATAACCTTATCGCCACGGACAAGGGTGTCTCTTCTGTGGTGGTTGCAGAGTGCTCATCTGTTAGAGGGCCGCAGATTCGGCATACAGGACTGGGTCCTGGTGACCACGGATGCCAGTCTGAGAGGCTGGGGAGCGGTCACACAGGGAAGAAACTTCCAGGGCGTGTGGTCAAGCCTGGAGATGTCTCTTCACATAAATATACTGGAGCTAAGAGCGATTTACAATGCTCTAAGTCTGGCAAAACCCCTGCTTCAGGGTCAGCCGGTGTTGATCCAGTCGGACAACATCACGGCAGTCGCCCACGTAAACAGACAGGGCGGCACAAGAAGCAGGACAGCAATGGCAGAAGCTGCAAGGATTCTTCGCTGGGCGGAAGATCATGTGATAGCACTGTCAGCAGTATTCATTCCGGGAGTGGACAACTGGGAAGCAGACTTCCTCAGCAGACACGATCTACACCCGGGAGAGTGGGGACTTCATCCAGAAGTCTTCCACATGATTGTGAACCGTTGGGAAAAACCAATGGTGGATATGATGGCGTCCCGCCTCAACAAAAAAACTGGACAGGTATTGCGCCAGGTCAAGAGACCCTCAGGCAATAGCTGTGGACGCTCTGGTAACACCGTGGGTGTTCCAGTCAGTGTATGTGTTCCCTCCTCTGCCTCTCATACCAAAAGTACTGAGAATTATACGGCAAAAGGGAGTAAGAACGATACTAGTGGCTCCGGATTGGCCAAGAAGAACTTGGTACCCGGAACTTCAAGAGATGCTCACGGAGGATCCGTGGCCTCTACCTCTAAGACGGGACCTGCTTCAGCAGGGACCGTGTCTATTCCAAGACTTACCGCGGCTGCGTTTGACGGCATGGCGGTTGAACGCCGAATTCTAAGGGAAAAAGGCATTCCGGAAGAGGTCATTCCTACACTGGTAAAAGCCAGGAAGGAGGTGACTGCACAACATTATCACCGCATTTGGAGAAAATATGTTGCGTGGTGTGAGGCCAGGAAGGCCCCCACGGAGGAATTTCAACTGGCTCGATTCCTACATTTCCTGCAAACAGGATTGTCTATGGGCCTCAAATTGGGGTCCATTAAGGTTCAAATTTCGGCCCTGTCGATTTTATTCCAGAAAGAATTGGCTTCAGTTCCTGAAGTCCAGACTTTTGTAAAAGGAGTACTACATATACAACCCCCGATTGTGCCCCCAGTGGCACCGTGGGATCTTAATGTAGTCTTGGATTTTCTCAAATCCCATTGGTTTGAGCCGCTCAAGTCGGTGGAGTTGAAGTATCTTACATGGAAAGTAACCATGCTACTGGCCCTGGCTTCAGCCAGGAGAGTATCAGAATTGGCGGCTTTATCATATAAGAGCCCATATCTGATTTTCCATACGGACAGGGCAGAACTGCGGACGCGTCCTCATTTTCTGCCTAAGGTGGTGTCAGCGTTTCACCTGAACCAGCCTATTGTCGTGCCTGCGGCTACTAACGATTTGGAGGATTCCAAGTTGTTGGACGTGGTCCGGGCATTGAATATATATATTTCTCTGACGTCCTAGTGGATGCTGGGAACTCCGTAAGGACCATGGGGAATAGCGGCTCCGCAGGAGACAGGGCACATCTAAAGAAAGCTTTAGGATCACCTGGTGTGCACTGGCTCCTCCCCCTATGACCCTCCTCCAAGCCTCAGTTAGATTTTCTGTGCCCGACGAGAAGGGTGCACACTAGGGGCTCTCCTGAGCTCTTTGTGAAAGTTTTAGTTTAGGTTTATTATTTTCAGTGAGACCTGCTGGCAACAGGCTCACTGCATCGAGGGACTAAGGGGAGAAGAAGCGAACTCACCTGCGTGCAGAGTGGATTGGGCTTCTTAGGCTACTGGACATTAGCTCCAGAGGGACGATCACAGGTTCAGCCTGGATGGGTCACCGGAGCCGCGCCGCCGGCCCCCTTACAGAGCCAGAAGAGCGAAGAGGTCCGGAAAAATCGGCGGCAGAAGACTTTCCTGTCTTCAGATAAAGGTAGGCGCACAGCACCGCAGCTGTGCGCCATTGCTCTCAGCACACTTCACACTCCGGTCACTGAGGGTGCAGGGCGCTGGGGGGGCAGCGCCCTGAGACGCAATAAATCGATAGAAAACCTTTTATGGCTAAAATAAATGCATCACATATAACTCCTGGGCTATATGGATGCATTTAACCCCTGCCAAAACATACAAGAAAACGGATGATAAGGACGCCGAGAAAGGGGCGGAGCCTATCTCCTCAGCACACTGGCACCATTTTCCCTCACAGCTCAGTTGGAGGGAAGCTCCCTGGCTCTCCCCTGCAGTCACTACACTACAGAAAGGGGTTAAAAAAAGAGAGGGGGGCACAAATTAGGCGCAGTATAAACAATACAGCAGCTATAAAGGGAAAAACACTTATATAAGGTTGTCCCTGTATATATATAGCGCTCTGGTGTGTGCTGGCAAACTCTCCCTCTGTCTCCCCAAAGGGCTAGTGGGGTCCTGTCCTCTATCAGAGCATTCCCTGTGTGTGTGCTGTGTGTCGGTACGTTTGTGTCGACATGTATGAGGAGAAAAATGATGAGGAGACGGAGTAGAGTGTCTGTAATAGTGTTGTCACCCCCTGGGGGGTCGACACCTGAGTGGATGTACTGTTGAAATTGCGTGACAGTGTCAGCTTTGTATAAAAGACAGTGGTTGACATGAGACAGCCGGCTACTCAGCTTGTGCATGTCCAGACGTCTCATACAGGGGCTCTAAAGCGCCCGTTACCTCAGATACAGACGCCGACACGGATACTGACTCCTGTGTCGACGGTGAAGAGACAACCGTGATTTCCAATAGGGCCACACATTGCATGATTGAGGCAATGGAAAAAGTTTACACTCTTCTGATAATATAAATACCACCAAAAAAAAGGGGTATTATGTTTGGTGAGGAAAAACTTCCTGTAGTTTTCCTGAATCTGAGAAATAAAATGAGGTGTGTGATGATGCGTGGGTTTCCCCCCGATAACAATTGATAATTTCTAAAAAGTTATTGGCAGTATACCTTTTCCCGCCAGAGGTTAGGGATGCGTTGGGAAACACCCCCTAGGGGGATAAGGCGCTCACACGCTTGTAAGAACAAGGGCTCTACCCTCTCTGGAGATGGCCGCCCTTAGGGATCCTGCTGATAGAAAGCAGGAGGGTATCCTAAAATGTATTTACACACATACTGGTGTTATACTGCGACCAGCAATCGCCTCAGCCTGGATGTGCAGTGCTGGGTTGGCGTGGTCGGATTCCCTGACTGGAAATTTGATATCCTAGATAAGGACAGTATATTATTGCCTATAGAGCAATTAAAAGATGCATTTCTATATATGCATGATGCACAGCGGAATATTTGCCGACTGGCATCAAGTATAAGTGCGTTGTCCAATTATACCAGTAAAGTGGTCAGGTGATGCGGATTCCAAACGGCATTTGGAAGTATTGCCTTAAAAAAAAAAAAAAAAAAAAGGGGATGTACCCCAGGTCGCCTCTCAAAATAAGACGCCGTATTATCAGGCGCAGTCCTGGTTGGCAAGCGGACAAAAGGGTTCCTCTTTTCTGCTCGTGACAGAGGGAGAGGAAAATGGCTGCAGAGATCAGCCAGTTCCCAGGAACAGAAACCCTTTTCCGCCTCTGCCAAGCTCTCAGTATGACGCTAGGGCTTTACAAGTTCAGGCACGGTGGGGGCCCGTTCTCAATGAATTTCAGTGCGCAGTGGGCTCACTCGCAAGTAGACCCCTGGATCCTTCAGGTAATATTTCAGGGGTACAAATTGGAATTCGAGACGTATTCCCCTCGCCGTTTCCAAAAGTCTGTTTTACCGACGTCTCCCGCTGACAGGGAGGCAGTTTTGGAAGCCATTCACAAGCTGTATTCCCAGCAGGTGATAATTAAGGTACCCCTCCTGCAACAGGGAACGGGGTATTATTCCACACTATTGTGGTACCGAAGCCAGACGGCTCGATGAGACCGATTTTAAAATCTAAAATCTTTGAACACTTACATACAGAGGTTCAAATTCAAAATTGAGTCACTCAGAGCAGTGATTGCAAACCTGGAAGAAGGGGACTACATGATGTCTCGGGACAACAAGGATGCTTACCTTCATGTCAAAATTTACCCTTCTCACCAAGGGTATCTCAGGTTATGGTACAGAACTGTCACTATCAGTTCAGACGCTGCCGTAGGGATGGTCCACGGCACCCCGGGTCTTTACTGAAGTAATGACCGTAATGATGATATTCCTTCGAAGGAAGGGAATTTTAGTTATCCTTTACTTGGACGATTCCCTGATAAGGGTGAGATCCAGGGAACAGTTGGAGATCGGTGTAGCACTACCTCAGGTAGTGTTGCGGCAGCACGATTGGATTCTCAATATTCCAAAATCGCAGCTGGTTCCGACGACTTGTCTTCTATTCCTAGGGATGATCCTGGACACAGTCCAGAAAGAAGGTGTTTCTCCCGGAGGAGAAAGCCAGGGAGTTATCCGAGCTAGTCAGGAACCTCCTAAAACCGAACCAAGTCTCAGTGCATCAATGCACAAGGGTTCTGGGTAAAAATGGTGGCTTCCTACGAAGCAATCCCATTCGGCAGATTCCACGCAAGACTTTCCAGTGGAACCTACTGGACAAATGGTCCGGGTCGCATCTTCAGATGCTTCAGCGGATAACCCTGTCACCAGGGACAAGGGTATCCCTCCTGTGGTGGTTGCAGAGTGCTCATCTTCTAGAGGGCCGCAGATTCGGCATGCGGGACTGGGTCCTGGTGGCCATGGATGCCAGCCTGCGAGGCTGGGGAGCAGTCACACAGGGAAGGAATATCCAGGGCTTATGGTCAAGCCTGGAGACATCACTTCACATAAATGTCCTGAAGCTAAGGGCCATTTACAATGCTCTAAGCTTAGCAAGACCTCTGCTTCAAGGTCAGCCGGTGTTGATCCAGTCGGACAACATTACGGCAGTCACCCACGTAAACAGACAGGGTGCCACAAGAAGCAGGAGGGCAATGGCAGAAGCTGCAAGGATTCTTCGCGGGGCGAAAAACCATGTGATAGCACTGTCAGCAGTTTTCATTCCGGGAGTGGACAACTGGGAAGCAGTTTTCCTCAGCACGACCTCCACCCGGGAGAGTAAGGACTTCACCCAGAAGTCTTCCACATGATTATAAACCGTTGGGAAAAACTCGACAGGTATTGCGCCACGTCAAGGGACCCTCAGGCAATAGCTGTAGATGCTCTGGTAACACCGTGGGTGTACCAATCAGTGTATGGGTTCCCTCCTCTGCCTCTCATACCCAAGGTACTGAGATTGATAAGATGGAGAGGAGTAAGCACTATATTAGTGGCTCCGGATTGGCCAAGAAGGAATTGGTAACCGGAACTTCAAGAGATGCTCACGGAGGATCCGTAGCCTCTACCTCTACGAAGGGACCTGCTCCAGCAAGGACCTTGTCTGTTCCAAGACTTACCGCGGCTGCGTTGACGGCATGGCGGTTGAACGCCGGATCCTGAAGGAAAAAGGCATTCCGGATGAAGTCATCCCTATCCTGATCAAAGCCAGGAAGGATGTAACCGCAAAACATTATCACCGCATTTGGCGAAAATATGTTGCGTGGTGCGAGGCCAGTAAGGCTCGACGGAGGAAATTCAACTGGGTCGATTCCTACATTTCCTGCAAACAGGAGTATCTATGGGCCTGAAATTGGGGTCCATTAAGGTTCAAATTTCGGCTCTGTCAATTTTCTTCCAAAAAAAAAAAAAAAAAAAAAAAGAACTAGCTTCAGTCCCTGAAGTTCAGACATTTGTTAAAGGGGTACTGCATATACAGCCTCCTTTTGTGCCTTTAAAAAAAAAAAAAAAAAAAAAAAAAAAAAAAAAAAAAAAAAAAAAAAAGTGGCACTTTTGGGATCTCCAGGTGGTTTTTGGGTTCCAAAAGTCACATTGGTTTGACACACTTAAATCTGTGGAGTTAAAATATCTCACAGAAAAAGTGGTCATGCTGTTGGCTCTGGCCTGGGCCAGGCGCGTGTCAGAATTGGTGGCTTTATCCTGTAAAAGCCCTTATCTGATTTTCCATTCGGACAGGGCGGAATTGAGGACTCGTCCTCAGTTTCTCCCTAAGGTGGTTTCAGCGTTCACCTGAACCAAACCTATTGTGGTGCCTGCGGCTACTAGGGACTTGGAGGACTCCAAGTTGCTAGACGTTGTCAGGACCCGGAAAATATATGTTTCCAGGACGGCTGGAGTCAGGAAATCTGACTCGCTATTTATCCTCTATGCACCCAACTAGCTGGGTGCTCCTGCTTCTAAGCAGACTATTGCTCGTTGGATTTGTAGTACAATTCAGCTTGCACATTCTGTGGCAGGCCTGCCACAGCCAAAAATCTGTAAATGCCCACTCCACAAGGAAGGTGGGCTCATCTTGGGCAGCTGCCCGAGGGGTCTCGGCTTTACAACTTTGCCGAGCAGTTACTTGGTCAGGAGCAAATACGTTTGTAAAATTCTACAAATTTGATACCCTGGCTGAGGAGGACCGGGAGTTATCTCATTGGGGGCTGCAGAGTCATCCGCACTCTCCCGCCCGTTTGGGAGCTTTGGTATAATCCCCATGGTCCTTACGGAGTTCCCAGCATCCACTAGGACGTCAGAGAAAATAAGAATTTACTTACCGATAATTCTATTTCTCGTAGTCCGTAGTGGATGCTGGGCGCCCATCCCAAGTGCGGATTGTCTGCAATACTGGTACATAATTATTGTTACCAAAAAATTCGGGTTATTGTTGTAGTGAGCCATCTTTTCGAGAGGCTTCTCTATTATCATGCTGTTAACTGGGTTCAGATCACAAGTTGTACAGTGTGATTGGTGTGGCTGGTATGAGTCTTACCCGGGATTCAAAATCCTTCCTTATTGTGTACGCTCGTCCGGGCACAGTATCCTAACTGAGGCTTGGAGGAGGGTCATAGGGGGAGGAGCCAGTGCACACCAGGTGATCCTAAAGCTTTCTTTAGATGTGCCCTGTCTCCTGCGGAGCCGCTATTCCCCATGGTCCTTACGGAGTTCCCAGCATCCACTACGGACTACGAGAAATAGAATTATCGGTAAGTAAATTCTTATTTTTAAAAGGAGCCGCCATGGCACACGTGCCTCAATATACACCAAAAAATAAGAATTTACTTACCGATAATTCTATTTCTCGTAGTCCGTAGTGGATGCTGGGGACTCCGTAAGGACCATGGGGAATAGCGGCTCCGCAGGAGTCTGGGCACAAAAGTAAAGCTTTAGAACTACCTGGTGTGCACTGGCTCCTCCCCCTATGACCCTCCTCCAAGCCTCAGTTAGATTTTTGTGCCCGAACGAGAAGGGTGCACACTAGGTGGCTCTCCTGAGCTGCTTAGTGAAAAGTTTAGTTTTAGGTTTTTTATCTTCAGTGAGACCTGCTGGCAACAGGCTCACTGCATCGAGGGTCTAAGGGGAGAAGAAGCGAACTCACCTGCGTGCAGAGTGGATTGGGCTTCTTAGGCTACTGGACATTAGCTCCAGAGGGACGATCACAGGCCCAGCCATGGATGGGTCCCAGAGCCGCGCCGCCGGCCCCCTTACAGAGCCAGAAGACAGAAGAGGTCCGGAAAATCGGCGGCAGAAGACGTCCTGTCTTCAACAAGGTAGCGCACAGCACTGCAGCTGTGCGCCATTGCTCTCAGCACACTTCACACTCCGGTCACTGAGGGTGCAGGGCGCTGGGGGGGGGCGCCCTGAGACGCAATAAAAACACCTTGGATGGCAAAAAATGCATCACATATAGCTCCTGGGCTATATGGATGCATTTAACCCATGCCAGAATACATAGAAAAACGGGAGATAAGGCCGCCGATAAGGGGGCGGAGCCTATCTCCTCAGCACACTGGCGCCATTTTCCCTCACAGCTCCGTTGGAGGGAAGCTCCCTGGCTCTCCCCTGCAGTCACTACACTACAGAAAGGGTTAAAAAAGAGAGGGGGGCACTAATTAGGCGCAGTATAAACAATACAGCAGCTATAAGGGGAAAAACACTTATATAAGGTTATCCCTGTATATATATAGCGCTTTGGTGTGTGCTGGCAAACTCTCCCTCTGTCTCCCCAAAGGGCTAGTGGGGTCCTGTCCTCTATCAGAGCATTCCCTGTGTGTGTGCTGTGTGACGGTACGTTTGTGTCGACATGTATGAGGAGAAAAATGATGTGGAGACGGAGCAGATTGCCTGTAATAGTGATGTCACCCCCTAGGGGGTCGACACCTGAGTGGATGAACTGTTGGAAGGAATTACGTGACAGTGTCAGCTCTGTATAAAAGACAGTGATTGACATGAGACAGCCGGCTACTCAGCTTGTGCCTGTCCAGACGTCTCATAGGCCGTCAGGGGCTCTAAAGCGCCCGTTACCTCAGATGGCAGATATAGACGCCGACACGGATACTGACTCCAGTGTCGACGGTGAAGAGACAAATGTGACTTCCAGTAGGGCCACACGTTACATGATGGAGGCAATGAAAAATGTTTTACACATTTCTGATAATACGAGTACCACCAAAAAGGGGTATTATGTTCGGTGAGGAAAAACTACCTGTAGTTTTCCTGAATCTGAGAAATTAAATGAGGTGTGTGATGATGCGTGGGTTTCCCCCGATAACAACTGATAATTTCTAAAATGTTATTGGCATTATATCCTTTCCCGCCAGAGGTTAGGGTGCGTTGGGAAACACCCCCTAGGGTGGATAAAGCGCTCACACGCTTGTAAGGGCTCTACCCTCTCCTGAGATGGCCGCCCTTAAGGATCCTGCTGATAGAAAACAGGAGGGTATCCTAAAATGTATTTACACACATACTGGTGTTATACTGCGACCAGCAATCGCCTCAGCCTGGATGTGCAGTGCTGGGTTGGCGTGGTCGGATTCCCTGACTGAAAATATTGATACCCTAGATAGGGACAGTATATTTTTGCCTATAGAGCATTTAAAAGATGCATTTCTATATATGCGTGATGCACAGCGGAATATTTGCCGACTGGCATCAAGTCTAAGTGCGTTGTCCATTTCTACCAGTAGAGGGTTATGGACACGACAGTGGTCAGGTGATGCAGATTTCAAACGGCATTTGGAAGCAACATGAGAAGACGCCGTATTATCAGGCGCAGTCTTTTCGTGGACAAGCGGGCAAAAGGTTCCTCATTCTGCCCCGTGACAGAGGGAGAGGAAAAAGGCTGCAGAAATCAGCCAGTTCCCAGGAACAGAAACCCTTTCCCGCCTCTGCCAAGCCCTCAGTATGACGCTGGGGCTTTACAAGCAGAATCAGGCACGGTGGGGGGCCCGTCTCAATCAATTTCAGCGCGCAGTGGGCTCTCTCGCAAGTAGACCCCTGGATCCTTCAGTGATATCTCAGGGGTACAAATTGGAATTCGAGACGTCTCCCCCTCGCCGTTTCCTAAAGTCGGCTTTACCGATGTCTCCTTCTGACAGGGAGACAGTTTTGGAAGCCATTCACAAGCTGTATTCCCAGCAGGTGATAATCAAGGTACCCCTCCTGCAACAGGGAACGGGGTATTATTCCACACTGTTGTGGTACCGAAGCCGGACGGCTCGGTGAGACCGATTCTAAATCTAAAATCTTTGAACACTTACATACAGAGGTTCAAATTCAAGATTGAGTCACTCAGAGCAGTGATTGCGAACCTGGAAGAAGGGGACTACATGATGTCTCGGGACATCGAGGATGCTTACCTTCATGTCCAAATTTACCCTTCTCACCAAGGGTACCTCAGGTTTATGGTACAGAACTGTCACTATCAGTTCAGACGCTGCTGTATGGATGGACCACAGCACCCCGGGTCTTTACCAAGGTAATGGCCGAAATGATGATATTCCTTCGAAGGAAGGGAATTTTAGTTATCCCTTACTTGGACGATTCCCTGATAAGGGTAAGATCCATGGAACAGTTGGAGGTCGGTGTAGCACTATCTCAGGTAGTGTTGCGGCAGCACGATTGGATTCTCAATATTCCAAAATCGCAGCTGGTTCCGACGACTCGTCTTCTGTTCCTAGGGATGATCCTGGACACAGTCCAGAAAAAGGTGTTTCTCCCGGAGGAGAAAGCCAGGGAGTTATCCGAGCTAGTCAGGAACCTCCTAAAACCGAGCCAAGTCTCAGTGCATCAATGCACAAGGGTTCTGGGTAAAATGGTGGCTTCCTACGAAGCAATCCCATTCGGCAGATTCCACGCAAGAACTTTCCAGTGGGACCTGCTGGACAAATGGTCCGGGTCGCATCTTCAGATGCATCAGCGGATAACCCTGTCACCAAGAACAAGGGTGTCCCTCCTGTGTTGGTTGCAGAGTGCTCATCTTCTAGAGGGCCGCAGATTCGGCATTCAGGACTGGGTCCTGGTGACCACGGATGCCAGCCTGCGAGGCTGGGGAGCAGTCACACAGGGAAGGAATTTCCAGGGCTTATGGTCAAGCCTGGAGACATCACTTCACATAAATATCCTGAAGCTAAGGGCCATTTACAATGCTCTAAGCTTAGCAAGACCTCTGCTTCAAGGTCAGCCGGTGTTGATCCAGTCGGACAACATCACGGCAGTCACCCACGTAAACAGACAGGGTGGCACAAGAAGCAGGAGGGCAATGGCAGAAGCTGCAAGGATTCTTCGCTGGGCGGAAAATCATGTGATAGCACTGTCAGCAATTCCGGGAGTGGACAACTGGGAAGCAGACTTCCTCAGCAGACACGACCTCCACCCGGGAGAGTGGGGACTTCACCTAGAAGTCTTCCACATGATTATAAACCGTTGGGAAAAACTCGACAGGTATTGCGCCAGGTCAAGGGACCCTCAGGCAATAGCTGTAGACGCTCTGGTAACACCGTGGGTGTACCAGTCAGTGTATGTGTTCCCTCATCTGCCTCTCATACCCAAGGTACTGAGATTGATAAGATGGAGAGGAGTAAGCACTATATTCGTGGCTCCGGATTGGCCAAGAAGGACTTGGTAACCGGAACTTCAAGAGATGCTCACGGAGGATCCGTGGCCTCTACCTCTAAGAAGGGACCTGCTCCAGCAAGGACCCTGTCTGTTCCAAGACTTACCGCGGCTGCGTTTGACGGCATGGCGGTTGAACGCCGGATCCTGAAGGTGATAAAGCTAAATATTTATCGTATATAATACCCTTTATGAGGTCTAAGAACACTGTACGCTATCTACTTATGAAGTACCGTAAGGGTACGCTAGTTGCGTAACAATCGCTTTGCCGTGATCGAGACGCTCAAGCGTCACGTTCACTCACGGCCAAGAGATCACAGGCAGGCACGTTATTGGCTGTTAACTAACGTAATGATTCGCTATAGCGTAGCGGACGCTCGGGACCACGAGGAGATCACCAGCGGCGCTGACGCTCACTATATTAAACCTTTGTATCTAAACCATAAACAGTGTATTGTGCAGTAAAACCTTAGTGTAATGTTAGAGTGTAAATGCAACACAGTATAACCTTATTACCTTAAAAGCTGTTTGAGCGTCACCGACGCTCTGAGAATACTTAATACTATAAGAAACACACAGATACCGTGCTCAGGGTCCAACGCCTAATATATATATTATGAATGCTATACTTGCAAAAGAGTTAAACACAATACAAGTCATACACTACAATATAACATAGACTACCTAACCAGATAACTACACAGGAAATACAATACAATACAATTTAAGGGAAAATGAGTGAGAAAGAGAAGGAGAGAGAGAGAGAAATTGAGAGAGATTGGCCCACAATAACAAGAAGATCAATATAGTTGCGGAGAAACACTTACGCACAAGGGGAAACGATCGCTTGCGCCTCGATATCCAGCTCCCGATTATCAGCAATGAGAACCGTTGAAGAGAGTGAACTGGATATGGTCGGCCTGCCTATTTATGCCCCACACACAATACAATTCAATGGTCCCTACAATCTCATTGTTCATTGGACACAGGAATTCGGCTTCGCATTATAACAAAAGGTCATAGGTTGATTCATACAAGTGGGTTGTGACTGTTTCCAACTGTTCAGGTGGGTGGGATACTGAGTTTCCCGCCGCATGACTAAATAAGAACAAATAATAGTAAATGGACATAAACTTCTTATGTCCATAACTATTCGCACGAGCGATTAATCCGCTCCAAACCAACACCGGAATATTGCTATTTAAATACTCTTCCGATGGGTACCAAACACCACTGTATGACCCCTGTTAGACCCTTCGTACAATACAAAGAGGGATCTCTCTGTTCAGGAACATGCTATGTTAACTAAACTTTCAGAATCTATCAAAGGGACCATGATCTACAAAATACATTATTACTGAAAATATGTAACGATTGAGTCGCACGCTACGATCACATAAACTCTACCGTAAATACGCATACCGTGCGCCTGCGGGTGCCCGCGACTGTGAGTATGCGCACGCACGGGAGAGCGTACGCATGCGCAGCACGGACCTGTGTGAGGTGCAAATATGGTAGTGTGCATAGAGATATTTTTCTGACTTTGACAGTCCACCTTTTGGCAGTCAACAATAACTGCCACTTCCTGAAAACATTTCAAAAAGAGAAAAATATATGTTAGGGGTTAATACATTTACATGGTTGGGTAAGGGAGGAGAGGAGATGGTAGGAAAAGGGTATGACCTAGTGAGATAGCAGAAGCATGTGTGTATGAATCCGTGCTTGGGGGTCATGTATCATCGTGCCGTACGTGTTTTAAATCAAGCTTCGAGGTATTGCGAAGTATACATGTGAATTCCTTCTTATCCCGTGGTACGGGTCTGTGGATGGGCTGTCAAACTTTACCGAGCTCTTTTCGGCTTTGGTTGTAACAAAATGGGGGAGCACATTTTAGTTGATGATACATGAATGGGGGAGATATGTGATTGCTGATATCTGTGCCTGTATTCCCTATCGACTATGTGTGTCATTACCTGAGGGTTGTAGAAATGAAGAAAAGACATAATTACGGTAAATGCGGTGGTATTCTATGTCAGGTAAATGTACAGTCGTCGATTGAGGTCTTGTTTGGTGTCTGTTGAATGCAGTCTTCTTTGTGCTTTTGCCCATAAGGTGCGAGCAAAAGCTGTCAATGTCCATAGATTTACAAAAGTGTTGGGCTAGCGTAATTTTAAAATTTCTAGGGAAACTGGGGATCCATGGCATAGTTCATCAAAAATCTGTGTATCAGGTTGTCAAACTTCTTCTTTAATCCCTCTGTTGTCTGTATATCGGCTCATCAAATTCCTCGTCCAAGTGGGTCTTGTTACCTTGGAGGAAACGGAAAAACAGGTGAAAGAAACGGACCGTAGAAATCGCATTTTCATCACATCATTGTTTCTACATTTGGGTCATAAATCAAGTCCAGGTTAATTACAGTTTCCTCACTCCTTAAACTCATTACCCTAGTACGATGATTGCACTTCATTAAAGCCTGACCGCATCTAAATATCAATCCAATCGATATGACAACACCTAAGATACATAGGAGAAACTTCCCAACATCCATTATGACTCCTTGAGCCCAGTCTCCTAAACCAGAAAACCAATTTTGCGGGTTCAACCATGACACCCAACCAGTCAGCTCATTACCTACAGCAGCAAGAGTGAGATTGTGTCTCCTGCGAAATTCCCACTTCAATTGGAGAATATCGTCCATCTTTTGGTCTATGACCTCGACCGGATCCTCGGTGCTATTCGTAATATATGTGCAACATTTCACGCCGTATTGTGTTGCCAGTGTGACACAATATCCGCCTGTCACTGCTGTGAGGTAATTGAGAACCATTCTATGCTGTACCAGTTCTGTTTTGTAAGCCTGAAGTTCTCTTCCAGTATACCTAAACGTGTCATCATACATTTCAGTGATATTATCTAACAAATTGGCGAGCGCAGAAATGTATTTATAATTCAGCACTCCTCTAGCGGTGCGGGTGAAATCTAACGCGATTAAGAATTGAATCCCGGTGGATTCACTTATCAGATCAGAGGCCGGATGCTCTGTCTTCTCTATTAGGTGCCTTTTAACAACGTGCTCGTAATGGGTGTGAGTATAAGGAGCTTGGGCACCACGGTGTATGTCTTTCATTTTGTCATTTGATACAGTCATTACTTCAGGCAGTACTTTTCCAATATGACACAATCCTTCAGAGTTTGGGGCAAGCCACTTGTACGCCTTTCTCCCGCATATGAAATATGCATCATCGGGGAGAACATATGGGACGGAGTAGGACATAACCATATTACACACCTTCCATGTGAAATCTCCTAACCCTAATTCTTCCATCTGCTTAGTACACGTATAAGGTTGTACGATATGTGCACAGTATCCTGGTGATACCTCTCCAACTTTAGTAATCCTATTTCCTAAGGTATACCTATACCGGAAAGATTTTCCTCTACTGGCTATGTGGCGTACAAGCTCTGTATCTGTAGGCATTCTATCTGCTCTATGCGAAAAGGTCATGGTGTGGTTACTCCATGACACTTCCCAATTTCCCGGCTTTCGGGGATTGGAGATGTTGAAACATAATAGGGACCTATCCACATGGTATTGGTGGAGCTTCAAACTAGGAGGGCTGGAGATATTAAACCTCCGGTCCACCGGTCTCCCACCATTTAACTCAAGTACCTCCTCTATCGTTAAAGGAAATGGTACTAGCCCTGATTTGCTATGACCCTGAGGTACTTGAGAGCATACCCAACAATCCGTTTTGTTTAACACATTACCCACTAAGGAGTGATAGTCACTCAATGGATGCCGGTCCATATGGATATTAAAACTGGATTGGCATTTCTTAATGCACCCATCCTCAATGACATTGTTACAGAGCCTACAGATACAGTTTTCTTCAGCTAACAATCCTTCACAATTCCTTCTATGGTCAATGCTATCGGATCGTTTTCTGATACTCGCCTTTACTTGTTGGTTAAGTTGTTCTTGGAAAACTACGCCTCCATCTTTATCATCAGAACCCATTCCAGAACCTCTCTCGACCTCCATGGTACTCTCGCCGGAACAGACTGCTCTGGTCAACATCATGGTCAACAGGAAAATCCGGATCACAGTCTCTTGGGGCAAGTCCATCTTATAGGAGGAGACGAAGAAGAATGAGAGGGGGAAAAAAAATAATTGAGGGAGATGGGATGGGAAGTTGGAGAAAAACAATAAAAGGGAACAGGGGATCGACAACTGCTTTTGATCTTGTGGTTCTCGATGCTCAGGTGCCGCCTCAATCTTCCTGGAACAGACACTCCAGTGATACAACCTCTACCGTCTGTTCCTTATCGCGGGACCTCTCTGGATCTGCAACCTTCTTACAGTGGGACGAATGAACCCAAGTCTCTCTCTCAGCAACCTTCAATGCTGTAGTGCTAGTCAATAAGACCTGGTATGGTCCTTCCCATCTGTCAATAAGGCAACCTGAGCGTAGAAAATTCCGTATCATTACATAATCCCCAGGTTCAATGTCATGACAATTACTATCTGGTAAATCAGGAATCACTAACTTCAGATTATCATTTTGATTCCTTAACTGTTTACTCATGTTAATCAAGCTGTCTAATATTCACACACTAATAAGATTGGATACTGGCGCCCAAGATGGCTGCCTCTCCTTTTGTATGCTCCTGATCATCTCCATAAAACAGCTTAAATTCACCACAACTGACCTATGAATCATCATAAATATCCAAGGACTTACCTTTAACTTGTACTACTCTACGCGGACATCTCATCAAAACCAACGGATTGCATTCCTGCGCTGAGATACACACTGGATTGAATCCTGGACTGAATCCTCTGCATACCTCCACTGAGAAATCCTTCAGTTTAGCAGCTGCTGTACTCTGCATTGGACATTACCCAGATAAGGTACTGTGGATTACAACCTATCTTTGGCTACATCCAGCCCCTCACTTAGACATCATCCACCTCTGTTCTCTGAGCAACAAATAACTGACTTATTGCATTAATCTACTAATATCAGTATATTCAGGCTCTGAATTGCTGAAGGCTCACTGTTTCAACTCAGGATCCATTTCCCAGGACATGTTATCACTACCCCCCACACAAGAAATCTACATCAAAGGCCTCTCACACTGAGACTTTTCACACCTACACAGTAGGAACTGGCTTCTAACACCTTTCCAAAGTCTGCCTATCCTAGGATAATTGACTAAATCAGCAGTTATTTTATTTATCACTTGCTTCAAATATACCCAATAGGTTATAGCAATAACTTTGTTCATAAACCCATTATAATTTTGGATCACATACCGAATTGGGGGAAAACAAAACACAAAAAGGAAAAAAAAAAAAACCCACTGCTTTCTCTCCCTCTCTCATCATCATCATATGCAGCTCAAACTTATAGTAATCTGTCATTGATGTCCAAATGTATACGTATTGCTCCAGCTTCATTCTTTCACTCCGCCCACCACGTTCTGCAGTTCCTATCACACCATCACAGGCTTCTATTCTCCAATCCCTTGGCATTTTAAAAAGAAAACACAGGCGCATTCGTGGGAAGCGAGCAGGCCGGAAATGTATTTCCCCCGGTAACCATCTACGTCCTTTGCCCACCTGCTCACCCCCATACTCAAAGAACAATCAAATAGAAGTGATACCCAAAAGACGGCCCTATGTTTGGAAGGACAAAACGGTCAACTCTTGCTTTGTGACCCCCATACCCAGAGCTCCTGCAATTAACATAAAGAAAACTGAAGGCCCTCTGGTATGCCCAATCAGGTCAGTTCTTTGTAATGCCAGATCTATAAGAAACAAGACTGCAACAATTGCTGACCTTATTGAATCTGCAGATCTAGCCTGTATTACAGAGACCTGGCTAGATGAAAATGCAGCACCTATATTGGAGGCTGCAGTACCAACAAACTACTCGGTCATCCACAACCCAAGACTGGACCGCAGGGGTGGCGGGGTGGCTATCTGCTTCAAAAAAGAACTTAAACTTAGGGTCCACCCTATTGAAATTACTCGCTCATTCGAGTGCATTGCTGCCCGGAGTTCGACAGGATTAGGTTTCAGAGTACTTCTCATTTACCGTCCACCTGGAGATGGAAAGATATTTCTACAAGAAATTGCAGACACTGTTGCTGGCCTGGTTCTGGAACATCAAAGATGGCTCATCCTCGGGGATTTCAATGCATGGGTGGATGATGAGCTCTCACGCCTTGGCCAAGACCTCCTGTGCACAATGAATGGTCTGGGCTTCACACAGGTCATTCCCTCTGCCACACATAAAAGTGGTCATACTCTTGATCTTGTCTTTCAGATTGGATTAGAAGTCACTGACCTAAAAATAAACCCAGTCATCTGGTCAGACCACTACTCCCTCTGGTTCTCAGTTGCAACCCCTCAAATAAGATCTCTGCCCGTGGAGTTGACCAGGTATCGTCCAAGGAGGGGTATGACTCCCCAGGCTCTTGCAGCAAATCTGGATCTCTCTGCTATACTGGGTGCCTGTGAAGATCCCTGTTCCCTAGTCCGTTATTATAATAGGGATGTTATGGCTGCAATTGATATTATCGCCCCTGTGCGTATAAGACCTCGCAAACCACAACGTCAAGCTCCATGGTTCGACAACAGTGTTAGTGAGCTCAAGAAAAGGGGGCGTAGACTGGAAAGACGATGGAGGAAGACTAACCTAGTGGATGACAAAATAAAACTAATAAAGCATAACGAAGAATATCAATCGACAATCACTCGTAAGAAATCACAGTTCCTGTCAAATGAGATCACAGCAGCAAACAATAGGCCAGCTCAACTTTTCCGCACAGTGGAGATGCTTTGCAAGCCAGCATGCCTGCAGACTGATGAGACCCTTTCCCAGGCAAGATGCAACGAGTTTGCAAACTTCTTTGCAGATAAAATATCCACCATCCGGGCTGGAATCTCCACAGTGCCATCAAAGGAGTGCCAAACTACAAAGCCTGCCAATATAAGCTACCTGCCTTCATGGACCAGCTTTGACCCAGTGGATGTAAAGGACACTGCTGAAATTGCTCGGATTTTGCGTCCCACCACCTGTGGTCTGGACCCAGCCTCAACAAAGCTTCTAATAGGTTGTATGGATATAATTGGTCCTGTCTTTGCAAAAATTGTTCAATGCTCTTTGCAGACAGGCATTTTTCCTGGACCCCTAAAGGAAGCAATTGTTAGACCGCTTCTTAAAAAACCTAATTTAGATCCCGACTGCATGACCAACTACAGACCGGTATCAAACCTTCCTTTCCTTGGAAAGGTTATTGAGAAAGTGGTGGCAAATCAACTGGAAACCCGCCTGACAACCCATGATATTTATGATCCATTTCAATCAGGATTCAGGAGAAGACATAGCACTGAAACAGCCCTGGTGTGTGTGTTAAATGATCTTCTGATGGCAAAAGACAGAGGTGACTGTTCAATATTAATCCTTCTGGATCTCTCGGCAGCATTTGATACCGTGGACCATGGGCTTCTGATTGAGCGACTGATACATTTCTGTGGTTTGGATGGCACAGTCCTAAGCTGGTTCAAATCATTTCTCACAGGCAGGTCACAGAGAGTATCATCTGGATTATACTCATCACCACCAGTGCCATTGCCATGTGGTGTCCCACAAGGTTCTATACTATCCCCCATGCTTTTTGCAGTATACATGCTCCCATTGGGCGAAATAATCAGGCGCCATGGCCTGGTCTACCACTGCTATGCAGATGATACACAATTGTACTTGTCCTTTGCTCCGGGCACTGATAACCCAATAGCAACCCTAAATGGCTGTCTAGCTGAACTACAGGAGTGGATGAGCGCCAGCTGGCTACGACTGAACCCGGATAAAACAGAGGTCCTTATAATATGACCGCAACATCAAAGGACAGGACTGCAGCATAGCCAACCAACTGGACTTACACTCAGGGATTCAGAATTACAGACCAGTGATCGTGTGCGGAATCTTGGCGTTGTCCTGGATGGTGGCTTGACACTTAAACATCAGATATCAGCCACAATCAAATCCTCATTCTTTCACCTGAGGAACATAGCCAGAATCAAGCACTTAATTCCCTCAGATGATCTGCCAAAAGTCATACATGCATTTGTATCATCTCGATTAGACTACTGTAATGCCCTCTACCTTGGTCTACCAGCAAAAGAATTGCAACGCTTACAGCTGGTGCAAAACACAGCTGCCAGGCTGTTAACCAACCAGCCCCGTTCTAGCCACATAACACCCATCCTCTACTCCCTTCACTGGCTGCCTGTAAGATGGCGAATCATCTTCAAGATTGGCTTACTGAGTTTCAAAGCATTACATGACCAAGGCCCAAGGTACCTGAAACAGCTTCTGACCCCATACTGCCCCACTCGATTACTGCGATCTGTAGATGAAGGACTTTTAGCTGTACCTAGAATCTACCGTAATTCATCTGGGGGTCGAGCTTTTAGTCATGCGGCTCCGACTCTATGGAACTCACTTCCCCGCACAGTGCGAGAGGCCCCAACTATAGAATCCTTCAAAAGTAGACTCAAGACTTTCCTGTTTACTCAAGCATTTCCATAGTGTCCCTTTTAGTATCTTCGTGCTTCTGTATTTTATGAAAATGTACTTCATTATTTTCTGTATTATATCATGCTATATATCTGTTAAGCGCCTTGAGTCCTATTGGAGAAAGAGCGCTATATAAATAAAATTATTATTATTATTAAATTATTATTTTACAGTCACTTCATTGTTACACTTCAAATCATCCTGAGGGTTAATCATAACATGCGGTTGTCGACCAAACAAGATTTCAAAGGGAGACAGATTAAGAGGGGACCTGGGAGTGGTTCTGATGCTGTACAGTACAATGGGTAAAGCTTCTGGCCATGTCAATCCTGTCTCTGCCATCACTTTACTCAGTTTATTTTTAATAGTGCTGTTCACTCTTTCCACTTTCGCACTCGCCTGTGGACGGTATGGAGTATGCAGCTTGCTATCAATTCCCATCAATTTACACATTCCTTGAAAGACATCACCTGTAAAATGGGTACCCCTATCACTTTCGATAATTCTAGGGATACCATATCTACATACAAATTCCTGCACAATTTTCTTAGCAGTAAACATAGCGGTATTTGTGGCCGCCGGAAATGCTTCGACCCAATTTGAGAAAACATCTATACAAACAAGTACATATTTCAAATTTCGACAAGGGGGTAATTGAATGAAGTCAATCTGTATTACCTGGAAAGGGCCGCCGGCAGGTGGGATATGGGATGGTTCTGTAGGTATTGCCTTTCCAATATTCTTTCTCAAACAGGTAAGGCATGACATGGCTCTTTTACTCGCATGAGAGGAGAATCCTGGGGCGCACCAATATGCTCTTACCAACTTGCACATCCCTTCCTTGCCTAGATGAGTCAGCCCGTGAGCTGCCTCAGCCAAACATGGAAGGTATGCTCTGGGGGCCACCGGTTTACCTTGTCCATCCGTCCAGAGTCCTGAGGACTCCTGGCCATATCCCTTTGCCCTCCAGACTGCCTTTTCCTGTGTGGAACACAAATTTTGCATCTCACCCAACTTCTGTGTGTTGATGGTATTAAATACCATCAGTTGTGTGGTGTCTGTCTGTCTGGGGGTAGCAGCTGCTAACTTAGCTGCTTCGTCTGCTCGGCTGTTACCAAGCGATACTGGGTCTTGGCTATATGTATGTGCTTTACATTTGATAACAGCCACTCTGTCGGG
Organism: Pseudophryne corroboree; assembly: GCF_028390025.1. Lineage (NCBI taxonomy): Eukaryota > Metazoa > Chordata > Amphibia > Anura > Myobatrachidae > Pseudophryne > Pseudophryne corroboree. The sequence continues at coordinate 258,693,778 of NC_086447.1, forward strand.
TTCCTGTATCGCTGTTAGAAGCCTTTTTATGTGAGCTGCATGCGCTACCGGTGTACCAGCTGCCGTCATGAAATTTCTGAGGCGCCATAGGGCTCCGAAATCATGGACTACCCCGAATGCGTATCTAGAATCGGTGTAGATATTGGCTGATTTGCCCTTAGCCAATTCACATGCTCTGGTTAGGGCGACCAGTTCAGCAACCTGGGCTGAGTGAGGTGGGCCTAGCGGTTCCGCTTCTATGGTGCCTTGGTCATCTACGACTGCGTATCCAGTACACAAGTCTCCCGAGTCTGTCTGTCTATGACAACTACCGTCCGTGTAGAACGTAAGTTCTGCATCTTCCAGTGGGTTGTCACTGATGTCAGGCCTTGCGGTAAAATTTTGGGTCAAATATTCCATACAATCATGAGTGTCTTCCTTTGTATTAAATCCTCCTTCCCCAGTACTCTCATCCTCCACCCTTTGTGCCTGTCCAGGCACACCTGGGAGATATGTTGCAGGATTTAATGCACTGCATCTCCTTATGGTGATGTTTACGGGGGCCATTAGTGCCAATTCCCATCTTGTAAACCGCGCTGATGAGACGTGCCTGGTTTGGGCAGAATTTAACAAGGCTGACACTGCATGTGGTGTATGAATTGTGAGGTTGTGACCTAGCACGACGTCTTCGCTTTTCGTTACTAGTAATGCTATCGCAGCAACGCTTCGCAAGCATGTGGGGAGGGATCGCGCTACCGTGTCTAGCTGAGCGCTGTAATATGCTACTGGCCTGCTGGCATCACCGTGCTTTTGGGTTAGTACGCCTGCCGCGCAACCAGCACTTTCTGTTCCGTATAGTTCAAAGGGTTTCCCATAGTCCGGCATACCTAATGCTGGTGCCTGCGTTAGGCACTGTTTAAGTCTCTCAAATGCTGCCTCAGACTCGTCTGTATGCGAAATCCGATCAGGTTTGTTTGAGGAGACCATTTCCTGCAAAGGTAACGCTAAAATGGAAAACCCTGGGATCCAATTACGGCAATACCCACACATTCCTAAAAATGTTCTGATCTGTTGCTGGGTTTGTGGCAGAGTCATGTCTCTAATTGCTTGAATTCTATCAGCGGTCAGGTGTCTCAGTCCTTGTGTTAAACAGTGTCCCAAATATTTTACCTTAGTTTGGCATAATTGCAACTTGTCTTTGGAAACCTTGTGTCCTGTGTCTGAAAGATGAAACAGGAGCTGTTTCGTATCCTTCAGGGATGCCTCCAATGAATCAGAACACAGTAGTAGATCATCCACGTACTGTATTAATACTGATCCACTCACTGGTTGGAAAGACTGTAAACAATCATGCAAAGCCTGAGAAAATATACTTGGGCTATCTATGAATCCTTGTGGTAATCGAGTCCATGTGTATTGGACTCCTCTGTATGTAAATGCAAACAAATATTGACTGTCAGGGTGCAGAGGTACCGAAAAGAAAGCGGAGCAGAGGTCAATAACAGTGAAAAATTTTGCAGTGGGAGGGATTTGCATTAGGATGACAGCTGGATTTGGCACTACGGGGAACTGACTCTCAACTATTTTGTTAATCCCCCTTAGATCCTGCACTAGCCGGTAACCCCTCCCCCCACTCTTTTTCACAGGGAAGATGGGACTATTAGCAGTGCTGGACGTTCTTACCAGAATGCCCTGTTGTAGCAAGCGCTCTATTACTGGGTAAACTCCTAACTCCACCTCTGGCTTCAGAGGGTACTGTGGGATTTTTGGAGCTATCCTACCATCTTTTACTTGTACAACTACCGGAGCTACGTTCGCCATTAATCCAGTGTCCTGTCCATCTTTAGTCCAAAGTGACTCTGGTATCTGAGATGTCATTTCTTCTACTTGGGAGGGAGTCCTATTTGTCATAGTGGTATGCGACATTAATTTTGACGGGGAGTCTAACATGTCTCGTACTTCCTGAGCGTGATTCTCAGGTATGTCCAAGAATACACCTTCAGGAGTACAATAAATGACGCATCCCATTTTACACAGTAAGTCTCTTCCCAGGAGATTGGTCGGTGCCGATGCAGCCAGCAAAAAGGAATGCTTGGTATGTAAAGGCCCTATTGTAATCTCTGCTGGTTTGCTAACAGGGTAATGCTGGACTACTCCTGTTACTCCCACGGCTGGAATTGTCCTACCAGTGGTCCTCATGCCCACTGTCGAATTTATCACTGATTTGGCCGCCCCTGTGTCTACAAGAAAGTTTAATGATTTACCAGCTACATTGATTGCAATTTCTGGTTCACTTCCAAGACTTGCAATCAATTTTACTGGCTGCAGATTACAGGTATGGCCACACCCCTATTGGGTATGGTGACCTCCCTGAATCCCGCTGGCAGCAACTACTTGTGAGGGAGTTAGCTGGGAACTACCAGAGGTTTGCCAATCTCTGTTTGGGGGGTATCTTTTTGTTTCCCCTGCATGTGGCTCATAACTCCGTTTCTGCGGACCTTGCTCCCAATGTCGTGTGTCGTGTCGTTGTCTAGGGGGTTGGTATGAGTTTCGTACATTCTTTACTCTACAATCTCGTGCCATGTGTCCCTGTTTATGACAAGAATAACAAGTAACCACACTTGACTTACCCACAGGGTTTGGTGATACAAACAAAGGCTAACTTGTGGTCAGGGCCTGTATACTTACGGCCATTAACTTATCACTTTGTTGTTCCCTGTGTCTGGTGATGTTCCTATCGTGATCAATAGCAGCCTCTCTCAAAGTAGCCACAGACAGACCTCGCCAACATGGTTGTGTGGTCTGTACCCTAGTCTTTAATGATTCTTTTAAACCATCCATCAGTACCGATACTGCTACTTCTCGATGGTTTATGTTTGTTTTAATGTCCTCTATGCCTGTGTATTTTGCCATTTCTGATAATGCTCTGTGAAAATACTCTGCAGCTGTCTCTGACTCCTTCTGTTTAATGGAGAATATCTTGTTCCATCTGACTACCGCTGGGAAATACTCTTTTAACTGTAAGTTTATTCTTTTTACATTGTCTTTGTTGTACACATCTGTAAGAGGTACATCCTGATCTAATCCGCAATCAGCTAAAAATTGAGTTGCGTCAACATTGGAGGGTAAACATGCTCTCAGCAATATCTGCCAGTCTTTATTGTTGGGCTCTACAGTGTTACCTAAGTCTCTGATGTATTTTTGACTGGCAACTAAATCTTTTCTAGGGTCAGGGAATTCAGACACTATGGTCCTTAATTCCATTCTGGAAAATGGGCTATACATGGCAATGTTCCTCACAGGGGTGACCCCTGATGTGTCAGTTTTCCCATTTGGAACAGCTATTACCCTAACAGGAGTAACTCTAACAACATCACTCTGTGTGGGTTCTACAGCCTGTGGTGAAATGGCTTCAGCATAGTGTATGGTGCCGTACTTACCTGTAGATACGACCTCACCTATCCCTCCGCTAGGGGCCTTTGTTACTAATCTCGTGGGTGGAGCTGTGCCTACTGTGGTCTCTGCTATGGTGGCTGCTAGAGAGAGCGCTGAAATTGTTGCCGATTCGTCTTCTTGATCACACTCCTGAGGAAAGTTCAAAACAGGGTACAACTTGCACGGGTTAATACTTGCATTGGTTAATTGGTTAACATTATCTTTAACATTTATACAGTTGCTAAGTGTTTGTGTGTTACACCTTAGTGCGTCATTCTCCGCAACCAATTTCTCTCCTGATATGTATGGTGGCGGTGGGGCCGTGGCTATCAGTTTTCTGATTGAGCCAGATCCCGCCGCCTGAGCCAATCCTCTCTGTATGTCACCTTCCTGTTGCCACAACTGCAAATAATCGTAATGTTTGATTCGTCTCTTTGTTGATTTAATGAGACATATCCTTCTCCTTAAATTCGTTAACACTTCTGTGCTAAAGCTACCTACTCTTGGGAATTTCTCCCCGTCATGTACTGTCATTCTCTCCCATTCATCACATAAAGCTTCTGTGTGACTTCCGTATTTCTCACACATTACATACCTTGCCGACCCAATTGGTCGGTTCACTGAATCAACCCGAACCGAGGTTGATCGCCCCCTACCTGAACAAGTGGCCCCCATAGTTCGAAGGTGTTGCTTTATTCAACCAACCCTTACGCAAACCAAATGTCCAAAATAGGCTGACGGTGGCGGTTTACCGAGTACCCCACTCACTCGCCCACGCCGACCAATACGACCTGATCACACCGATATGGTGCTGGCGTACTCGACCTAGGGCCCCTGCGACCTGAACCTCTATTTACTGGAACCTGTGAGGGTGCTCCGAAGAACACTTACTCTTTCCAGTAACTATTGGTTGCTGGATAGTTCCTGAGTGAGCAGCGAACTTCCCTTAAAATAAAAAAAGTTACACAAATCACGTTAGAATGTACAAATAGCGTTTATGACCTTCGTACACAAATAGTACCGGTCAGGTTTACTAATGCACACAATTACGTGCGGTACAATCGTTTAGTACACAAGCAACTAATCTTATGTACTGAGCGACCAGTGGAATCAAAAATTTCGGCTGCGAATTCCTTCAGCCAGAGCTTATATGGCCTATATGGGTGTTGCACCAACCCTTTCTTGGTGTTGTGCCTGTGGACTGTATAGCGGACTTCCTTGTCTGCTGTACCTGAACCTGTTGGTCTGCTATGACCTCCTGGTCTGTTACAGTATGACCTCCTGGTCTGCTACACTCTAATGCTCAAATTGTATATTTAACCAGGGATGCCTCCCTAGCCACCATGTACGTCACTTACACGCATGTACCTCACGAGAACTCGACTTTTCTTGTGGTTCAACCTGTAAAATTGTATACAACACACTCACTCACCACCTGTACACTTTTGTTTCTATTTCTATTTCTGCGCAGAAATTTCTCTTTAGACCAGATGTGTTTACAAATTAGGAGAAGGATCTATTAATTTAAATTTGGAATTAAAAAAAAATTTGCGCGATTTATCGCCTGGCGTTATTTACCGCGTGGCGCTACTTATCGCGTTGAGAGGAGAGAAAAAAAAACTTGTGATTTGAGTTACGTGGGCGTACCCGTACGCTCCGTTGCGTAATATACGCTGCGTGCGTCGGCCCTTGGATTGCGTACGCAAGTCTCAGTCTTTTGTTAGAGACACGTGTACGCAAAGCAAAGATCCAGCGTAACACAATTTATACGTTTATCAACTATAGAACTGGCAAACAGGAGAGTGACATACGAAAATACACCAATGAAAAGGAAATGCAGATATATATGTGTGCGTGCGTGTGTACGCAAGACAGAAAAATAAACAGTTTTAAAAAGACACTATTGTTTTGTTCTTACCTCCGGTTCCCGGATTCCTTCAGCACCCTTTACTAAGAGAAGCAGACGCTTATCCAAACAGCACTACGAGGAATATGATCTCCCGCCCTTTGCTGCTGGATAATGTCTGCTGAAATTACCTAGTGTAGATATGTGAAGGACGGGCGAGCCGCCAATTGATAAAGCTAAATATTTATCGTATATAATACCCTTTATGAGGTCTAAGAACACTGTACGCTATCTACGTATGAAGTACCGTAAGGGTACGCTAGTTGCGTAACAATCGCTTTGCCGTGATCGAGACGCTCAAGCGTCACGTTCACTCACGGCCAAGAGATCACAGGCAGGCACGTTATTGGCTGTTAACTAACGTAATGATTCGCTATAGCGTAGCGGACGCTCGGGACCACGAGGAGATCACCAGCGGCGCTGACGCTCACTATATTAAACCTTTGTATCTAAACCATAAACAGTGTATTGTGCGGTAAAACCTTAGTGTAATGTTAGAGTGTAAATGCAACACAGTATAACCTTATTACCTTAAAAGCTGATTGAGCGTCACCGACGCTCTGAGAATACTTAATAGTATAAGAAACACACAGATACCGTGCTCAGGGTCCAACGCCTAATACCGTATATACTCGAGTATAAGTCGACCCGAATATAAGCCGAGGCACCTACTTTTCCCCAAAAAAACTGGGAAAACTTATTGACTCGAGTATAAGCCTAGGGTGGGAAATGCAGCTCTAGCCGTACACAGCCCTCATACGGCCAGATATGCCCCCCAGTGCCAGATATACCCCCACAGTGCTAAATATGCCCCCATGGTGCTAGATATTTGCCCTCATAGTGCCAGATATGCCCCCACATTGCCAGATACACATATTCCCCCACAGTGCCACATATGCCCTCATACTGCCAGATAATCCCCCACAGTGTCAGATATGCCCCCACAGTGCCAGATATGCCCTCATACTGCCAGATAATCCCCCACAGTGCCAGATATGCCTTCATAGTGCCAGATATGCCCCCACAGTGCCACATATGCCCTCATACTGCCAGATAATCCCCCACAGTGTCAGATATGCCCCCACAGTGCCAGATATGCCCTCATACTGCCAGATAATCCCCCACAGTGCCAGATATGCCTTCATAGTGCCAGATATGCCCCCACAGTGCCACATATGCCCTCATACTGCCAGATAATCCCCCACAGTGTCAGATATGCCCCCACAGTGCCAGATATGCCCTCATACTGCCAGATAATCCCCCACAGTGCCAGATATGCCTTCATAGTGCCAGATATGCCCCCACAGTGCCGCATATGCCCTCATACTGTCAGATAATCCCCCACAGTGCCACATATGCCCTCATACTGCCAGATAATCCCCCACAGTGCCACATATGCCCTCATACTGCCAGATAATCCCCCACAGTGCCACATATGCCCTCATACTGCCAGATATGCCCCCACAGTGCTACATATGCCCCCACAGTGCCAGATACCGTATGCCCTCATAGTGCCAGATATGCCCAGCCCCCAACTACCCCACGACAACCCCCCCCCCACTGACACACCCGCGCTCCAGCCCGTAGCCCGTCTCTACTCACCATCAATGATGACGGGGCACGGGAGTACAGGCAGCGGCAGGCGGTGCGGGCAGCGGTGGCCGGCCTTGGGACGGAACGCAGCGGCTGAGAAGGCGGGCGGCTGAGGAGGCGGTCAGCGCGGCGGTGCTTTAGCGAGCATGGAGAGGGAGAAGGATGGCTGCAGCAGCGTCACTGGTGGATGCACCAATTACAGTGCGCTGCTGCGGCTCCCGAGTCCCCCTCCCTCCCTCCTCCTCCTCCTCCTCAAATGGCTTCTCCCTGCGCTCTGCTCCTGCACATGACTCCCGGGAGCATCACTCGAGTATAAGCCGAGGGGGAGCTTTTTCAGCACAAAAAATGTGCTGAAAAACTCGGCTTATACTCGAGTATATACGGTATATATATTATGAATGCTATACTTGCAAAAGAGTTAAACACAATACAAGTCATACACTACAATATAACATAGACTACCTAACCAGATAACTACACAGGAAATACAATACAATACAATTTAAGGGAAAATGAGTGAGAAAGAGAAGGAGAGAGAGAGAGAAATTGAGAGAGATTGGCCCACAATAACAAGAAGATCAATATAGTTGCGGAGAAACACTTACGCACAAGGGGAAACGATCGCATGCGCCTCGATATCCAGCTCCCGATTATCAGCAATGAGAACCGTTGAAGAGAGTGAACTGGATATGGTCGGCCTGCCTATTTATGCCCCACACACAATACAATTCAATGGTCCCTACAATCTCATTGTTCATTGGACACAGGAATTCGGCTTCGCATTATAACAAAAGGTCATAGGTTGATTCATACAAGTGGGTTGTGACTGTTTCCAACTGTTCAGGTGGGTGGGATACTGAGTTTCCCGCCGCATGACTAAATAAGAACAAATAATAGTAAATGGACATAAACTTCTTATGTCCATAACTATTCGCACGAGCGATTAATCCGCTCCAAACCAACACCGGAATATTGCTATTTAAATACTCTTCCGATGGGTACCAAACACCACTGTATGACCCCTGTTAGACCCTTCGTACAATACAAAGAGGGATCTCTCTGTTCAGGAACATGCTATGTTAACTAAACTTTCAGAATCTATCAAAGGGACCATGATCTACAAAATACATTATTACTGAAAATATGTAACGATTGAGTCGCACGCTACGATCACATAAACTCTACCGTAAATACGCATACCGTGCGCCTGCGGGTGCCCGCGACTGTGAGTATGCGCACGCACGGGAGAGCGTACGCATGCGCAGCACGGACCTGTGTGAGGTGCAAATATGGTAGTGTGCATAGAGATATTTTTCTGACTTTGACAAAGGAAAAAAGGCATTCCGGATGAAGTCATCCCTATCCTGATCAAAGCCAGGAAGGATGTAACCGCAAAACATTATCACCGCATTTGGCGAAAATATGTTGCGTGGTGCGAGGCCAGTAAGGCCCGACGGAGGAAATTCAACTGGGTCGATTCCTACATTTCCTGCAAACAGGAGTGTCTATGGGCCTGAAATTGGGGTCCATTAAGGTTCAAATTTCGGCCCTGTCAATTTTCTTCCAAAAAGAACTAGCTTCAGTTCCTGAAGTTCAGACGTTGTAAAAGGGGTACTGCATATACAGCCTCCTTTTGTGCCTCCAGTGGCACCTTGAGATCTCAATGTAGTTTTTGGGTTCCAAAAGTCACATTGGTTTGAACCACTTAAATCTGTGGAGTTAAAATATCTCACATGGAAAGTGGTCATGCTGTTGGCCCTGGCCTGGGCCAGGCGCGTGTCAGAATTGGCGGCTTTATCCTGTAAAAGTCCTTATCTGATTTTCCATTCGGACAGGGCGGAATTGAGGACTCGTCCTCAGTTTCTCCTTAAGGTGGTTTCAGCGTTTCACCTGAACCAACCTATTGTGGTGCCTGCGGCTACTAGGGACTTGGAGGACTCCAAGTTGCTAGACGTTATCAGGGCCCTGAAAATATATGTTTCCAGGACGGCTGGAGTCAGAAAATCTGACTCGCTGTTTATCCTGTATGCACCCAACAAGCTGGGTGCTCCTGCTTCTAAGCAGACTATTGCTCGTTGGATTTGTAGTACAATTCAGCTTGCACATTCTGTGGCAGGCCTGCCACAGCCAAAAATCTGTAAATGCCCACTCCACAAGGAAGATGGGCTCATCTTGGGCGGCTGCCCGAGGGGTCTCGGCTTTACAACTTTGCCGAGCAGCTACTTGGTCAGGAGCAAATACGTTTGTAAAATTCTACAAAATTGATACCCTGGCTGAGGAGGACCTGGAGTTCTCTCATTTGGTGCTGCAGAGTCATCCGCACTCTCCCGCCCGTTTGGGAGCTTTGGTATAATCCCCATGGTCCTTACGGAGTCCCCAGCATCCACTTAGGACGTTAGAGAAAATAAGAATTTACTTACCGATAATTCTATTTCTCGTAGTCCGTAGTGGATGCTGGGCGCCCATCCCAAGTGCGGATTGTCTGCAATACTGGTACATAGTTATTGTTACCAAAAAATCGGGTTATTGCTGTAGTGAGCTATCTTTTCTAGAGGCTCCTCTGTTATCATGCTGTTAACTGGGTTTAGATCACGAGTTGTACAGTGTGATTGGTGTGGCTGGTATGAGTCTTACCCGGGATTCAAAATCCTTCCTTATTGTGTACGCTCGTCCGGGCACAGTATCCTAACTGAGGCTTGGAGGAGGGTCATAGGGGGAGGAGCCAGTGCACACCAGGTAGTTCTAAAGCTTTACTTTTGTGCCCAGACTCCTGCGGAGCCGCTATTCCCCATGGTCCTTACGGAGTCCCCAGCATCCACTACGGACTACGAGAAATAGAATTATCGGTAAGTAAATTCTTATTTTTCGCACACACCCATAAAACGGCCAGTTTCCGCCCAGAAACACCCACTTCCTGTCAATCACATTACGATCACCAGAACGAAGAAAAAACCGTGAGTAAAATACCTAACTGCATAGCAAAATTACTTGGCGCAGTCGCAGTGCGGACATTGCGCATGCGCACTAAGCGGAAAATCGCTGCGATGCGAAGAAATTTACCGAGCGAACAACTCGGAATGACCACCATTATCACTTTCCAAGGCTTAGTACATCTAGCCCTTGTACTTTTATTTTGTACTTTTTAATGTAGTTATCCTTTGGAATGAGTTGCCCTGTAATCTTTGCTGTGTAGTGTTTTGTTACCTTTCCAGCAAGCGGATGGATTACCGGAGATCTGAATAAGATGCTGGTAAGTTGAGTCGTCTCTGTAAATTTACATCTTCAATGAGTCATCTTCATTTTCAATGCCTGATTTTGTAGGTGGGAAGCAATACTTGTTCTAGAATTTTTACCTGACATAAGATTTCAGTAGGTTTGATTCAGTTCAGTGAGATGCCCGACTAGAGGACATCCAACAAAATTACTTGTGCAATGCTGTTTTCTGCCTTTACCGCTGTGGAAAAAACATTCGCGCCAGGCACTTCAGTCGGAGAATGGCTGTTTTTGTGAGTTTACATGTTTAAGCTGCGGGTACTGGCATTCTGCGACATAACAGCGCGCTGAATTGAATAGCTCCGGGAGCTCCATCCAAGTGCTAGTCAATTCGCACTGAATTGAATCAATCCCACTGGCTGACAATCATTGTTCATTGTTCTAAACCATTTTATAAATCAAGCTGAAAACTTTTATTGTCAACAAGTCATCAGTTGTTTTCAGTTTGTATGGAAAATAAGGCATCCCTCTTTTTTGGACAGATGGAGAAGTTATGCACCCTTAACCTTAAGATTTGTTCAGAATATATTTGTGCCATAGCGTGGTTGGCTGCTTATAATTTAACTGACCTGAAATCAAATTTTACAGAAAACATTCTTTCTCATACGTCCTAGAGGATGCTGGTGTCCACTTCAGTACCATGGGGTATAGACTGTTCCGCAGGAGCCATGGGCACTTTAAGACTTTTTCAGAGTGTGAACTGGCTCCTCCCTCTATGCCCCTCCTCCAGACCTCAGTTTAGAAAATGTGCCTAGGCAGACTGGTCGCACTCTAGTGGAGCTCTACTGAGTTTCACTAAAAGACTTTATGTTAGGTTTTTTATTTTCAGGGAGACTGCTGGCAACAGTCTCTCTGCTTCGCGGGACTTAGGGGAAGAAGTAGGAACCAACTTCCTGAATAGTTTCATGGCTCTGCTTCTTGCTGACAGGACACCATTAGCTCCTGAAGGGTACTGAACACTAGCTGTGGCTATGCGCTCACTCCCACCTCACGCCGTCACCCCCCTAAGAGAGCCAGAAGTCAGAAGACAGGTAAGTGTATTACCGGAGGTCTGCAGAAGAGAGGATCTCCGCCCATCGTGATGGCAAAAGGTACCGCGCAGCGGGCGGGAACGCTGCACGGCATGCTATCCATAACACAGGCACATCAGGGTGCGGGGGGGGGGGCGCCCTGGGCAGCATGAAACCTACTCTTAAAACTGGCAAAAGGTAGCATATGATGCCGTGGCACAGTTCTACACCCCCGCCAGTATAAATATTTAGTTCAATAGCTGAGGAAAAACGTGCCATTACAGGGGGCGGGGCTTCTTCCTCAGGCAGCCAGCACACTGCTCAGCGCCATTTTCTTCTAGCAAAAAGGAAGGGAAGAAACGCTGATCCTCCTCTCAGCTTCTGATTTTAGTATCAGAGTACAAAAAGGGGGGGAAAGTGTATATTGCGGTATTGAAACCTATTATTGACAATATATATATATATATATATATATATATACATACATACAGAGAGAGAGAGAGAGAGAGCGGAAAGTCTCTGTGTACAAAGTACACTACACAGGGATTTTTTATTTAAGCGCTGAGTTGTGGACTGGCAATTCATTTCTGTGTCCCTCTGACAGATTTTACTGTGGGTCTGTCCCCTATAATCCCAGGAGTGTCTGTGGTGATTGTGCACGTGTGTGACATGTCTGAGGCAGGGAGCTCTTCCTCTGTGGGAGCCATGTTAGGGACACAGAGTTGTGTGGTAATATGACACCAAGAGCCTGACTGGGTGAAAGATTTACGTAATAGTGTGAATCATATCAGTATGAGTCTCATGCAGAAAACGGAAAATAATCTGTTGAATATGTGATTTTTAATAGTTCTGCCTTTCATCCCCAGGGGACCCCTCTTGGTCCCAAATATTTGCACAAATAGTACAAACTGATACCGACACGGACTCTGATTCCTGTGTTGACACTTGTGATTCCTTGTGATTTACATACAATATAGGGCATGTGGTTGGAGCTGCGCCCCCAGACTTGCAAAGTGCCGTTTTATTTTCGGTACTTAACGCATGAGCAGGAACCCTTCTGCACGTGCGCGACCGGGTCCCGCGGAACAAACAGACTGTCAGTGTTTGACAGTCTGCTGCCCTCTGGAGGCAGGGAAGGGGTGGGGACGACCTCCGTTTGTCAAAACAGAGGCGCGTCACCGCCGGTGGTGGGAAGAGGACAGGGATCTCCGTCGTAAGACGGAGTTTTCCTGTCCTCTGCGGGGGGGCGGCTTCAGCGGCACCATGGGTGCCCTAAGCCCCCCGATGGTGACAGCAGGAAGCGTTTGCTTGTAGCAGACGCCCCCTGCTGCATCGCCATGCGGAGCTATCCCTGCTGCTTCCAAGGAAGCAGCAGTGATAGCAAGCTCCAACCACCTCTTAATTAACCTGCGAGAAGGGTTAGGCTGCGGTGGGAGGTTAGGGTTAGGCTGCGGAGAGGGGGGAGGCGGGCGGCGGGGTTTAGGTTTCGGTAGCGCCGCGGGGATGGTCAAGGTTAGGCACGATAGGTTTAGGTAGAATAGATAAATATTTTTAGAAGCTAGAATAGATAAAAAAAATAAGATAGAAATAAGATAAATACATGTATTTTTATAAGGTAGGTAGGTAGATAGATAGATAGATATCGATAGCTAATTGTAGATATATAGGAAGATATAGAGTTCTAGGTAGCTATGATAGAAAGAACCACGTATCGTTCGCATCGTTTAGCGTTGCAGGCACCGACGGTAAGTGATGCGCGTCCCCGCCGTCGTTTTTTTTTTTTCCCCCATGCGTTAGTTTGGACCATCAGATAGGTAGATACACAGTAGGTTGCTATAGATGGCAATCTCTATTCTACCTATCTACTTATCTTTACATACAATATAGGGCGTGTGGTTGGAGCTGCGCCCCCAGACTTGCAAAGTACCGTTTTATTGTCGGTACTTAACGCATGAGCAGGACCCCTTCTGCACGTGCGCGACCGGTCCCGTGGAACAAACAGACTGTCAGTGTTTGACAGTCTGCTGCCCTCTGGAGCAGTGATGAGCGGATTCGGTTTTACTCGGTTTTACTCGGTTTTACTCGGTTCTCAAAGCGGCATCTTATTGGCTCACGGATGTCACGTGTTTTGGATAGCCAATAAGATGCCGTTTTGAGAACCGAGTAAAACCGAGTAAAACCGAGTAAAACCGAACCTCGCTCATCACTACTCTGGAGCCAGGGAAGGGGTGGAGACGACCTCAGTTTGTCAAAACAGAGGCGCGTCACCGCCGGTGGTGGGAAGAGGACAGGGATCTCCGTCGTAAGACGGAGTTTTCCTGTCCTCTGCGGGGGGGCGGCTTCAGCGGCACCATGGGTGCCCTAAGCCCCCCGATGGTGACAGCAGGAGGCGTTTGCTTGTAGCAGACGCCCCCTGCTGCATCGCCATGCGGAGCTATCCCTGCTGCTTCCAAGGAAGCAGCAGTGATAGCAAGCTCCAACCACCTCTTAATTAACCCGCGAGAAGGGTTAGGCTGCGGTGGGAGGTTAGGGTTAGGCTGCGGAGAGGGGGGAGGCGGGCGGCGGGGTTTAGGTTTCGGTAGCGCCGCGGGGATGGTCAAGGTTAGGCACGATAGGTTTAGGTAGAATAGATAAATATTTTTAGAAGCTAGAATAGATTAAAAAAATAAGATAGAAATAAGATAAATACATGTATTTTTATAAGGTAGGTAGATAGATAGATAGATAGATAGATATCGATAGCTAATTGTAGATATATAGGAAGATATAGAGTTCTTGGTAGCTAAGATAGAAAGAACCACGTATCGTTCGCATCGTTTAGCGTTGCAGGCACCGACGGTAAGTGATGCGCGTCCCCGCCGTCGTTTTTTTTTTTTTTCCCCATGCGTTAGTTTGGACCATCAGATAGGTAGATACACAGTAGGTTGCTATAGATGGCAATCTCTATTCTACCTATCTACTTATCTTTACATACAATATAGGGCGTGTGGTTGGAGCTGCGCCCCCAGACTTGCAAAGTACCGTTTTATTTTCGGTACTTAACGCATGAGCAGGACCCCTTCTGCACGTGCGCGACCGGTCCCGTGGAACAAACAGACTGTCAGTGTTTGACAGTCTGCTGCCCTCTGGAGCCAGGGAAGGGGTGGAGACGACCTCAGTTTGTCAAAACAGAGGCGCGTCACCGCCGGTGGTGGGAAGAGGACAGGGATCTCCGTCGTAAGACGGAGTTTTCCTGTCCTCTGCGGGGGGGCGGCTTCAGCGGCACCATGGGTGCCCTAAACCCCCCGATGGTGACAGCAGGAGGCGTTTGCTTGTAGCAGACGCCCCCTGCTGCATCGCCATGCGGAGCTATCCCTGCTGCTTCCAAGGAAGCGGCAGTGATAGCAAGCTCCAACCACCTCTTAATTAACCCGCGAGAAGGGTTAGGCTGCGGTGGGAGGTTAGGGTTAGGCTGCGGAGAGGGGGGAGGCGGGCGGCGGGGTTTAGGTTTCGGTAGCGCCGCGGGGATGGTCAAGGTTAGGCACGATAGGTTTAGGTAGAATAGATAAATATTTTTAGAAGCTAGAATAGATAAAAAAAATAAGATAGAAATAAGGTAAATACATGTATTTCTCTATCGTCCTAGTGGATGCTGGGGTTCCTGAAAGGACCAGGGGGATAGCGGCTCCGCAGGAGACAGGGCACAAAAGTTAAGCTTTAGGATCAGGTGGTGTGCACTGGCTCCTCCCCCTATGACCCTCCTCCAAGCCTCAGTTAGGTTTTTGTGCCCGGCCGAGAAGGGTGCAATCTAGGTGGCTCTCCTAAAGAGCTGCTTAGAAAAGTTTAGTTTTAGGTTTTTTATTTTACAGTGAGTCCTGCTGGCAACAGGATCACTGCATCGAGGGACTTAGGGGAGAAGAAGTGAACTCACCTGCGTGCAGGATGGATTGGCTTCTTAGGCTACTGGACATTAGCTCCAGAGGGACGATCACAGGTACAGCCTGGATGGGTCACCGGAGCCGCGCCGCCGGCCCCCTTGCAGATGCCGAAAAGAAGGTCCAGAAATCGGCGGCAGAAGACTCTTCAGTCTTCTTAAGGTAGCGCACAGCACTGCAGCTGTGCGCCATTGCTCTCAGCACACTTCACACGGCAGTCACTGAGGGTGCAGGGCGCTGGGGGGGGGCGCCCTGGGCAGCAATGGAAACCTGTTATTTGGCAAAAAATACCTCACATATAGCCTCCGGGGGCTATATGGAGATATTTAACCCCTGCCAGAATCCGTTGAAGAGCGGGAGACGAGCCCGCCGAAAAGGGGGCGGTGCCTATCTCCTCAGCACACAGCGCCATTTTCCCTCACAGAAAGGCTGGATGGAAGGCTCCCAGGCTCTCCCCTGCACTGCACTACAGAAACAGGGTTAAAACAGAGAGGGGGGGGCACTAATTTGGCGATAGACATATATATAAAGATGCTATAAGGGAAAACACTTATATAAGGTTGTCCCTATATAATTATAGCGTTTTTGGTGTGTGCTGGCAAACTCTCCCTCTTAGTGGGTCCTGTCCTCTATCAGAGCATTCCCTGTGTGTGTGTGCTGTGTGTCGGTACGTGTGTGTCGACATGTATGAGGACGATGTTGGTGAGGAGGCGGAGCAATTGCCTGTAATGGTGATGTCACTCTCTAGGGAGTCGACACCGGAATGGATGGCTTATTTAGGGAATTACGTGATAATGTCAACACGCTGCAAGGTCGGTTGACGACATGAGACGGCCGACAAACAATTAGTACCGGTCCAGACGTCTCAAAAACACCGTCAGGGGTTTAAAACGCCCGTTTACCTTAGTCGGTCGACACAGACACAGACACGGACACTGAATCCAGTGTCGACGGTGAATAAACAAACGTATTCCTCATTAGGGCCACACGTTAAGGGCAATGAAGGAGGTGTTACATATTTCTGATACTACAAGTACCACAAAGATGGGTATTATGTGGGAGTGAAAAAACTACCGTAGTTTTTCCTGAATCAGATAAAATAAAATGAAGTGTGTGATGAGGCGTGGGTTTACCCCGATAGCAAATATTGGCGTTATACCTTTTCCCGCCAGAAGTTAGGGCGCGTTGGGAAACACCCCTTAGGGTGGATAAGGCGCTCACACGCTTATCATGTGGCGTTACCGTCTCCAGATACGGCCGCCCTCAAGGAGCCAGCTGATATGAAGCTGGAGTAATATCCTAAAAAGTATATACACACATACGGTGGTTATACTGCGACCAGCGATCGCCTCAGCCTGGAAATGCAGTGCTGGGTTGGCTTGGTCGGATTCCCTGACTGAAAATATTTTAGTGATATAGAGCATTTAATAGGATGCAGTCTATATATATATATATATATATATATATATATATATATATATATGCGCGAGATGCACAGAGGGATATTTGCACTCTGGCATCAAGATAAGTGCGTTGTCCATATCTGCCAGAAGATGTTATGGACACGACAGTGGTCAGGTGATGCAGATCCCATACGGCACATGAAAGTATGGTCGTATAAAGGAGAGTAGGTACTTGGGGTCGGTCCATCGGACATGGGGGCCACGGCAACAGCTGGGAAATCCAACCTTTTTACCCCAAGTCACATCTCAGCAGAAAAAGACACTGTCTTTTCAGCCTCAATCCTTCCGTTCCCATAAGGGCATGCGGGCAAAAGGCCAGTCATATCTGCCCAGACATAGAGGAAAGGGAAGTAGACTGCAGAAGGCAGCCCCTTTCCAGGAACAGAAGCCCTCCACCGAGTCTGCCAAGTCCTCAGCAGGACGCTGGGGCCGTGCAAGCTGACTCAGGTGAGGTGGGGGGTCGTCTCAAGAGTCTCAGCGTGCAGTGGGATCACTCGCAAGTTGACCCCTAGATTGTACAAAGTATTATCCCAGGGGTACAGTTTGGAGATTCGAGACATCTTTTCCTCGCAGGTTCCTGAAGTCTGCTTTACCAAAGGCTCCCTCCGACAGGGAGGCAGTATTGGGAAAAAAATTCACAAGCTGTATTTCCAGCAGGTGATAATCAAAGTACCCCTCCTACAATCAAGGAAAAGGGTATTAGTCTTCCACACTATATTGTGGTACTGAAGCCAGACGGCTTGGTGAGACATATTCTAAATCTGAAATTTTTGAACACTTACATACAAAGGTTCAAATCAAGATGGAGTCACTCAGAACAGTGATAGCGAACCGGAAAAAAGGGGACTATATGGTGTCCCTGGACATCAAGGATTACCTCCATGTCCAAATTTGCCCTTCTCAACAAGGGTACCTATGGTTCGTGGTACAGAACTGTCAATATCAGTTTCTGACGCTGCCGTTGAATTATCCACGGCACCCCGGGCCTTTACCAAGGTAATGGCCGAAAAGATGATTCTCTTCAAAGAAAAGGGCATCTTAATTATCCCTTACTTGGACGATATCCTGAAAAGGGAAAGGTCCAGAGAACAGTTGGAGGTCGGAATAGCACTATCTAAAGTAGTTCTATGACAGCACGAGTGGATTCTAAATATTCCAAAAATCGCAGCGTTTTTCCGACGATACGTCTGCTGTTCCTAGGAATGATTCTGGGCATAGTCCAGAAAAAGATGTTTCTCCTGGAGGAGAAAGCCAGGGAGCTATCCGAACTAGTCCTAAAACCAGGCCAAGTATCAGTGCATCAATGCACAGGAGTCCTGGGAAAAATGGTGGCTTCTTACGAAGCAATTCCATTCGGCAGATCTCACGCAAAAATTTTTCAGGGGGATTTGCTGGACGAATGGTCCGGATCGCATCTTCAGATGCATCAGCAGATAATCCTGTCTCCAAGGACAAGGGTGTCTCTTCTGTGGGGGCTGCAGAGTGCTCATCTTCTAGAGGACAGCACATTCAGCATTCAGGACTGTGTTCTGGTGACCACGGATGCCAGCCTGAGAGGCTGGGAAGCAGTCACACAGGGAAGAAATTTCCAAGGAATGTGGTCAAGTCTGGAGACTTTTCTCCACATGAATATACTGGAGCTAAGAGCAATTTCCAATGCTCTGAGCCTAGGAAGACCTCTGCTTCAAAGTCAGTCGGTGCTGATCTGGTCGGACATCATCATGGCAGTCGCCCACGTAAACAGACGGGGCGGCACAAGAAGCAGGAGGGCAATGACAGCAAGAACTTTTCGCTGAGCAAAAAATCATGTGATAACACTGTCAGCAGTGTTCATTCCGGGAGTGGAAAACTGAATTTCCTCAGCAGGAATGAATTCCACTCGGAAAAGTGGGAACTTCATCTGGAAGTTTCCACATGATTGTAAACCGTGGGAAAGACCAAAGGTGGTCATAAGATGGCGTCCCACCTGAAGCGCCAGGTCAAGAGACCCTCAGGCAATAGCTGGGTCGCTCTGGTAACACCGTGGGTGTACCAGTCGGGTATGTGTTCCCTCCTCTGCCTCTCATACCCAGGGTATTGAGAATTATAGGAAGGAGAGGAGTAAGAATTATACTCGTGGCTCCGGTTTGGCCAAGAAGGACTTGGTAACCGGAACTTCAAGAGATAAGAAGGGTCTTGATTCAGCAAGAATCATGTCTGTTCCAAGACTTACCGCAGCTGCGTTGACGCAGGGGCGGGTGAACGCCGGATCCTAAGGGAAAAAGGCATTCCGGAAGAGGTCATCCCTACCCTGGTCAGAGCCAGGAAGGAGGTGACCGCACAACATTATCACAGTTTAGGTGAAAATATGTTCCATGGTGTGAGGCCAGGAAGGCTCCACGGAAGAATTTCAACTAGGTTAATTCCTATATTTCCTGCAAACAGGAGTGTCTATGGGCCTCAAATTGGGGTCCATTAAGGTTCAAATTTCGGCCTGTCGATTTTCTTCCAGAAAGAATTGGCTTCAGTTCCTGAAGTCCAGAAGTTTGTCAAGGGAGTACTGCATATACAACCCCTTTTGATGTCTCCAGTGGCACTGGGGGATCTCAACGTAGTTTTGGGGATTCCAAAAATCACATTGGTTTAAACCACTCAAATCTGTGGATTTGATATATCTCACATGGAAAGTGAACATGCGGTTGGTCCTGGCCTCGGCCAGGCGAGTGTCAAAATTGGCGGCTTTGTCTCACAAAGCCATATCTGATTGTCCATTCAGACAGAGCAAAGCTGCGGACTCGTCCCCAGTTTATCCCTAAGGTGGTGTCAGCGTTTTACCTGAACCAGCTTATTGTGGTACCTGCGGCTACTAGGGACTTGGAGGACTCCAAGTTGCTGGATGTTGTCAGGGCCCTGAAAATATAGTTTTCCAGGTCGGCTGGAGTCAGGAAATCTGACTTGCTGTTTTATCCTGTATGCACCCAACAAGCTGGGTGCCCCTGCTTCTAAGCAGACTATTGCTCGTTGGATTTGTAGTACAATTCAGCTTGCACTTTCTGTGGCAGGCTTGCCACAGCCAAAAATATGTAAATGCCCATTCCACAAGGAAGGTGGGCTCATCTTGGGCGGCTGCCCGAGGGGTCTCGGCTTTACAACTTTGCCGAGCGGCTACGTGGTCGGGGGAGAACACGTTTGTAAAATCCTACAAATTTGATACCCTGGCTAAGGAGGACCTGGAGTTCTCTCATTCGGTGCTGCAGAGTCATCCGCACTCTCCCGCCCGTTTGGGAGCTTTGGTATAATCCCCATGGTCCTTTCAGGAACCCCAGCATCCACTAGGACGATAGAGAAAATAAGAATTTACTTACCGATAATTCTATTTCTCGGAGTCCGTAGTGGATGCTGGGCGCCCATCCCAAGTGCGGATTATCTGCAATACTTGTACATAGTTATTGTTAACTAAATCGGGTTATTGTTGTAGTGAGCCATCTTTCAGAGGCTCCTCTGTTCTCATACTGTTAACTGGGTTCAGATCACAGGTTGTACAGTGTGATTGGTGTGGCTGGTATGAGTCTTACCCGGGATTCAAAATCCTTCCTTATTATGTACGCTCGTCCGGGCACAGTATCCTAACTGAGGCTTGGAGGAGGGTCATAGGGGGAGGAGCCAGTGCACACCACCTGATCCTAAAGCTTAACTTTTGTGCCCTGTCTCCTGCGGAGCCGCTATCCCCCTGGTCCTTTCAGGAACCCCAGCATCCACTACGGACTCCGAGAAATAGAATTATCGGTAAGTAAATTCTTATTTTTTATAAGGTAGGTAGGTAGATAGATAGATAGATATCGATAGCTAATTGTAGATATATAGGAAGATATAGAGTTCTAGGTAGCTAAGATAGAAAGAACCACGTATCGTTCGCATCGTTTAGCGTTGCAGGCACCGACGGTAAGTGATGCGCGTCCCCGCCGTCGTTTTTTTTTTTTTTCCCATGCGTTAGTTTGGACCATCAGATAGGTAGATACACAGTAGGTTGCTATAGATGGCAATCTCTATTCTACCTATCTACTTATCTTTACATACAATATAGGGCGTGTGGTTGGAGCTGCGCCCCCAGACTTGCAAAGTACCGTTTTATTTTCGGTACTTAACGCATGAGCAGGACCCCTTCTGCACGTGCGCGACCGGTCCCGTGGAACAAACAGACTGTCAGTGTTTGACAGTCTGCTGCCCTCTGGAGCCAGGGAAGAGGTGGAGACGACCTCAGTTTGTCAAAACAGAGGCGCGTCACCGCTGGTGGTGGGAAGAGGACAGGGATCTCCGTCGTAAGACGGAGTTTTCCTGTCCTCTGCGGGGGGGCGGCTTCAGCGGCACCATGGGTGCCCTAAGCCCCCCGATGGTGACAGCAGGAGGCGTTTGCTTGTAGCAGACGCCCCCTGCTGCATCGCCATGCGGAGCTATCCCTGCTGCTTCCAAGGAAGCAGCAGTGATAGCAAGCTCCAACCACCTCTTAATTAACCCGCCAGAAGGGTTAGGCTGCGGTGGAAGGTTAGGGTTAGGCTGCGGAGAGGGGGGAGGCGGGCGGCGGGGTTTAGGTTTCGGTAGCGCCGTGGGGATGGTCAAGGTTAGGCACGATAGGTTTAGGTAGAATAGATAAATATTTTTAGAAGCTAGAATAGATAAAAAAAATAAGATAGAAATAAGATAAATACATGTATTTTTATAAGGTAGGTAGGTAGATAGATAGATAGATATCGATAGCTAATTGTAGATATATAGGAAGATATAGAGTTCTAGGTAGCTAAGATAGAAAGAACCACGTATCGTTCGCATCGTTTAGCGTTGCAGGCACCGACGGTAAGTGATGCGCGTCCCCGCCGTCGTTTTTTTTCTTTTTTCCCATGCGTTAGTTTGGACCATCAGATAGGTAGATACACAGTAGGTTGCTATAGATGGCAATCTCTATTCTACCTATCTACTTATCTTTACATACAATATAGGGCGTGTGGTTGGAGCTGCGCCCCCAGACTTGCAAAGTACCGTTTTATTTTCGGTACTTAACGCATGAGCAGGACCCCTTCTGCACGTGCGCGACCGGTCCCGCGGAACAAACAGACTGTCAGTGTTTGACAGTCTGCTGCCCTCTGGAGCCAGGGAAGGGGTGGGGACGACCTCAGTTTGTCAAAACAGAGGCGCGTCACCGCCGGTGGTGGGAAGAGGACAGGGATCTCCGTCGTAAGACAGAGTTTTCCTGTCCTCTGCGGGGGGGCGGCTTCAGCGGCACCGTGGGTGCCCTAAGCCCCCCGATGGTGACAGCAGGAGGCGTTTGCTTGTAGCAGACGCCCCCTGCTGCATCGCCATGCGGAGCTATCCCTGCTGCTTCCAAGGAAGCAGCAGTGATAGCAAGCTCCAACCACCTCTTAATTAACCCGCGAGAAGGGTTAGGCTGCGGTGGGAGGTTAGGGTTAGGCTGCGGAGAGGGGGGAGGCGGGCGGCGGGGTTTAGGTTTCGGTAGCGCCGCGGGGATGGTCAAGGTTAGGCACGATAGGTTTAGGTAGAATAGATAAATATTTTTAGAAGCTAGAATAGATAAAAAAAATAAGATAGAAATAAGATAAATACATGTATTTTTATAAGATAGATAGATAGATATCGATAGCTAATTGTAGATATATAGGAAGATATAGAGTTCTAGGTAGCTAAGATAGAAAAAACCACGTATCGTTCGCATCGTTTAGCGTTGCAGGCACCGACGGTAAGTGATGCGCGTCCCCGCCGTCGTTTTTTTTTTTTTTCCCATGCGTTAGTTTGGACCATCAGATAGGTAGATACACAGTAGGTTGCTATAGATGGCAATCTCTATTCTACCTATCTACTTATCTTTACATACAATATAGGGCGTGTGGTTGGAGCTGCGCCCCCAGACTTGCAAAGTACCGTTTTATTTTCGGTACTTAACGCATGAGCAGGACCCCTTCTGCATGTGCGCGACCGGTCGCGTGGAACAAACAGACTGTCAGTGTTTGACAGTCTGCTGCCCTCTGGAGCCAGGGAAGGGGTGAGGACGACCTCAGTTTGTCAAAACAGAGGCGCGTCACCGCCGGTGGTGGGAAGAGGACAGGGATCTCCGTCGTAAGACGGAGTTTTCCTGTCCTCTGCGGGGAAGCGGCTTCAGCGGCACCATGGGTGCCCTAAGCCCCCCGATGGTGACAGCAGGAGGCGTTTGCTTGTAGCAGACGCCCCCTGCTGCATCGCCATGCGGAGCTATCCCTGCTGCTTCCAAGGAAGCAGCAGTGATAGCAAGCTCCAACCACCTCTTAATTAACCCGCGAGAAGGGTTAGGCTGCGGTGGGAGGTTAGGGTTAGGCTGCGGAGAGGGGGGAGGCGGGCGGCGGGGTTTAGGTTTCGGTAGCGCCGCGGGGATGGTCAAGGTTAGGCACGATAGGTTTAGGTAGAATAGATAAATATTATTAGAAGCTAGAATAGATAAAAAAAATAAGATAGAAATAAGATAAATACATGTATTTTTATAAGGTAGGTAGATAGATAGATAGATAGATAGATAGATAGATAGATAGATAGATATCGATAGCTAATTGTAGATATATAGGAAGATATAGAGTTCTAGGTAGCTAAGATAGAAAGAACCACGTATCGTTCGCATCGTTTAGCGTTGCAGGCACCGACGGTAAGTGATGCGCGTCCCCGCCGTCGTTTTTTTTTTTTTTTCCCATGCGTTAGTTTGGACCATCAGATAGGTAGATACACAGTAGGTTGCTATAGATGGCAATCTCTATTCTACCTATCTACTTATCTTTACATACAATATAGGGCGTGTGGTTGGAGCTGCGCCCCCAGACTTGCAAAGTACCGTTTTATTTTCGGTACTTAACGCATGAGCAGGACCCCTTCTGCACGTGCTCGACCGGTCCCGCGGAACAAACAGACTGTCAGTGTTTGACAGTCTGCTGCCCTCTGGAGCCAGGGAAGGGGTGGGGACGACCTCAGTTTGTCAAAACAGAGGCGCGTCACCGCCGGTGGTGGGAAGAGGACAGGGATCTCCGTCGTAAGACGGAGTTTTCCTGTCCTCTGCGGGGGGGCGGCTTCAGCGGCACCATGGGTGCCCTAAGCCCCCCGATGGTGACAGCAGGAGGCGTTTGCTTGTAGCAGACGCCCCCTGCTGCATCGCCATGCGGAGCTATCCCTGCTGCTTCCAAGGAAGCAGCAGTGATAGCAAGCTCCAACCACCTCTTAATTAACCCGCGAGAAGGGTTAGGCTGCGGTGGGAGGTTAGGGTTAGGCTGCGGAGAGGGGGGAGGCGGGCGGCGGGGTTTAGGTTTCGGTAGCGCCGCGGGGATGGTCAAGGTTAGGCACGATAGGTTTAGGTAGAATAGATAAATATTTTTAGAAGCTAGAATAGATAAAAAAAATAAGATAGAAATAAGATAAATACATGTATTTCTCTATCGTCCTTGTGGATGCTGGGGTTCCTGAAAGGACCATGGGGAATAGCGGCTCCGCAGGAGACAGGGCACAAAAAGTAAAGCTTTCCGATCAGGTGGTGTGCACTGGCTCCTCCCCCTATGACCCTCCTCCAGACTCCAGTTAGATTTTTGTGCCCGGCCGAGAAGGGTGCAATCTAGGTGGCTCTCCTAAAGAGCTGCTTAGAGAAAGTTTAGCTTAGGTTTTTTATTTTACAGTGAGTCCTGCTGGCAACAGGATCACTGCAACGAGGGACTTAGGGGAGAAGGAGTGAACTCACCTGCGTGCAGGATGGATTGGCTTCTTGGCTACTGGACATCAGCTCCAGAGGGACGATCACAGGTACAG
This sequence comes from Pseudophryne corroboree, assembly GCF_028390025.1. NCBI lineage: Eukaryota > Metazoa > Chordata > Amphibia > Anura > Myobatrachidae > Pseudophryne > Pseudophryne corroboree. Next base: position 258,718,154 of record NC_086447.1, read on the forward strand.
CCTGGATGGTCACCGGAGCCGCGCCGCCGGCCCCCTTGCAGATGCTGAAGTAAGAAGAGGTCCAGAATCGGCGGCTGAAGACTCCTGCAGTCTTCTAAAGGTAGCGCACAGCACTGCAGCTGTGCGCCATTTTCCTCTCAGCACACTTCACACGGCAGTCACTGAGGGTGCAGGGCGCTGGGAGGGGGGCGCCCTGGGAGGCAAATGAAAACCTTTTTTGGCGAAAAATACCTCACATATAGCCCCCAGAGGCTATATGGAGATATTTAACCCCTGCCAAGATTCACTAAATAGCGGGAGACGAGCCCGCCGAAAAAGGGGCGGGGCCTATCTCCTCAGCACACAGCGCCATTTTCTCTCACAGAAAGCCTGGAGAGAAGGCTCCCAGGCTCTCCCCTGCACTGCACTACAGAAACAGGGTTAAAACAGAGAGGGGGGGCACTGATTTTGGCGATATTGAGATATATATAAAGATGCTATAAGGGAAAACACTTATATAAGGTTGTCCCTATATAATTATAGCGTTTTGGTGTGTGCTGGCAAACTCTCCCTCTGTCTCCCCAAAGGGCTAGTGTGGGTCCTGTCCTCTGTCAGAGCATTCCCGGTGTGTGTGCTGTGTGTCGGTACGTGTGTGTCGACATGTATGAGGACGATGTTGGTGAGGAGGCGGAGAAATTGCCTGTAATGGTGATGTCACTCTCTAGGGAGTCGACACCGGAATGGATGGCTTATTTAGGGAATTACGTGAGAATGTCAACACGCTGCAAGGTCGGTTGACGACGTGAGACGGCCGACAAACTATTAGTACCGGTCCAGGCGTCTCAGAAACACCGTCAGGGGCGTTAAAAACGTCCATTTACCTCAGTCGGTCGACACAGACACAGACACGGACACTGAATCCAGTGTCGACGGTGAATAAACAAACGTATTTCTCATTAGGGCCACACGTTAAGGGCAATGAAGGAGGTGTTGCATATTTCTGATACTACAAGTACCACAAAAAAGGGTATTATGTGGGAGTGAAAAAACTACCTGTAGTTTTTCCTGAATCAGATAAAATAAAATGAAGTGTGTGATGATGCGTGGGGTTACCCCGATAGCAAATATTGGCGTTATACCCTTTCCCGCCAGAAATTAGGGCGCGTTGGGAAACACCCCTTAGGGTGATAAGGCGCTCACACGCTTATCAAGTGGCGTTACCGTCTCCAGATACGGCCGCCCTCAAGGAGCCAGCTGATAGGAAGCTGGAAAGATATCCTAAAAAGTATATACACACATACGGTGGTTATACTGCGACCAGCGATCGCCATCAGCCTGGAGATGCAGTGCTGGGTTGGCTTGGTCGGATTCCCTGACTGAAAATATTTTATTCATATAGAGCATTTAATAGGATGCATTCTATATATATGTACGTGAGATGCACAGAGGGATATTTGCTCTCTGGCATCAAGATAAGTACGTTGTCCATATCACCCAGAAGATGTCATGGACACGACAGTGGTCAGGTGATACAGATCCCATACGGCACATGGAAGTATTGCCGTATAAAGGGAAGGAGTTAGTTGGGGTCGGTCCATCGGACCTGGGGACCACGGCAACAGCTGGGAAATCCAACCTTTTTACCCCAAGTTACATCTCAGCTGAAAAAGACACCGTCTTTTCAGCCTCAATCCTTCCTTTCCCATGAGGGCATGCAGGCAAAAGGCCAGTCATATCTGCCCAGACATAGAGGTAAGGGAAGTAGACTGCAGCAGGCAGCCCCTTCCCAGGAAAAGAAGCCCTCCACCGCGTCTGCCAAGTCCTCAGCATGACGCTGGGGCCATGCAAGCGGACTCAAGGTGGGGGGGTAGTCTCAAGAGTCTCAGCGCGCAGTGGGATCACTCGCAGGTTGACCCCTAGATAGTACAAGTATTATCCCAGGGGTACAGATTGGAGAGTCGAGACATCTTCTCCTCGCAGGTTTCTGAAGTCTGCTTTACCAACGGCTCCCTCCGACAGGGAGGCAGCATTGGAAACAATTCACAAGCTGTATATCCAGTAGGTGATAATCAAAGTACCCCTCCTACAACAAGGAAAAGGGTATTATTTTTCCACACTATATTGTGGTACTGACGCCAGACGGCTTGGTGAGACATAGTCTAAACTGAAATCTTTGAACACTTACATAAAAGGTTCAAATCGAGATGGAGTCACTCAGAGCAGTGATAGCGAACCGGAAAAAAGGGGACTATATGGTGTCCCTGGACATCAAGGATTACCTCCATGTCCAAATTTGCCCTTCTCAACAAGGGTACCTCTGGTTCGTGGTACAGAACTGTCAATATCAGTTTCAGACGATGCCGTTTGAATTATCCACGGCACCCCGGGCCTTTTACCAAGGTAATGGCCGAAAAGATGTTTCTTCAAAGAAAAAAGGCATCTAAATTATCCCTTACTTGGACGATATCCTGAAAAGGGCAAGTTCCAGAGAACAGTTGGAGGTCGGAAGAGCACTATCTAAAGTAGTTCTACGAGAGCACGACTGGATTCTAAATATTCCAAGAATCGCAGCTGTTTTCCGACGATACGTCTGCTGTTCCTAGGAATGATTCTGGGCATAGTCCAGAAAAAGGTGTTCCTCCGGGAGGAAAAAGCCAAGGAGTTATTCGACCTAGTCAGAAACCTCCTAAAACCAGGCCAAGTATCAGTGCATCAATGCACAGGAGTCCTGGGAAAAATGGTGGCTTCTTACGAAGCGATTCCATTCGGCAGATCTCAGGGGATTTGCTGGACGAATGGTCCGGATCGCATTTTCAGATGCATCAGCGGATAATCCTGTCTCCAAGGACAAGGGTGTCTCTTCTGTGGGGGCTGCAGAGTGCTCATCTTTTAGAGGGCAGCACACTCAGCATTCAGGACTGTGTTCTGGGGACCACGGATACCAGCCTGAGAGGCTGGGGAGTAGTCACACAGGGAAAAAATTTCCAAGGAAGTGTGGTCAAGTCTGGAGACTTCTCTCCACATGAATATACTGGAGCTAAGGGCAATTTACAATGCTCTGAGCCTAGGAAGACTCCTGCTTCAAAGTCAACCGGTGCTGATCCAGTAGGACATCATCATGGCGGTCGCCCACGTTATCAGACGGGGCGACACAAGAAGCAGGAGGGCAATGACAGCAAGGATTCTTCGCTGGGCGGAAAATCATGTGATAACACTGTCAGCAGTGTTCATTCCGGGAGTGGGCAACTGGGAAGATTTCCTCAGCATAAATGAATTCCACCCGGAAAAGTGGAAACTTACCGTATATACTCGAGTATAAGTCGACCCGAATATAAGCCGAGGCACCTAATTCTACCACAAAAACCTGGGAAAACTTATTGACTCGAGTATAAGCCTAGGGTGGGAAATGCAGCTCTAGCCGTACACAGCCCTCAGTGCCAGATATGCCCTCATAGTGCCAGATATGCCCCCACAGTGCTGCCAGATATGCCCCCACAGTGCTGCCAGATATGCCCCCACAGTGCTGCCAGATATGCCCCCACAGTGCTGCCAGATATGCCCCCACAGTGCTGCCAGATATGCCCCCACAGTGCTGCCAGATATGCCCCCACAGTGCTGCCAGATATGCCCCCACAGTGCTGCCAGATATGCCCCCACAGTGCTGCCAGATATGCTCCCACAGTGCTGCCAGTTATGCCCCCACAGTGCTGCCAGTTATGCCCCCACAGTGCTGCCAGATATGCCCCCACAGTGCTGCCAGTTATGCCCCCACAGTGCTGCCAGTTATGCCCCCACAGTGCTGCCAGATATGCCCCCACAGTGCTGCCAGATATGCCCCCACAGTGCTGCCAGATATGCCCCCACAGTGCTGCCAGATATGCCCCCACAGTGCTGCCAGATATGCCCCCACAGTGCTGCCAGATATGCCCCCACAGTGCTGCCAGTTATGCCCCCACAGTGCTGCCAGATATGCCCCCACAGTGCTGCCAGTTATGCCCCCACAGTGCTGCCAGTTATGCCCCCACAGTGCTGCCAGATATGCCCCCACAGTGCTGCCAGATATGCCCCCACAGTGCTGCCAGATACGTTCCCTCCCCAAGTGCCAGGTATGCCCCACAGTGCTGTTACTTACCCCTCCGTCGATCCCGCGCTGTCTTCTGGAGGGACACGAAGCACACAGCGTGCGCGGCTCTCCTGTGTCCCTCCTGCATCTTCGGCGGCCGCGGCGGGTCTATTATAGGAAGTGCCGGTTCGTGATCAGAGGTCACGAACGGGTATTTCCTGTAATAGAACCGCCGCTGCTGCCGCCGGAGATGCAGGAGGGACACAGGAGCGCCGCGCGCTGTGCGCTCCATGTCCCTCCTTCACACTGCTCTGCCTCTGCCTGCACTGACTCGAGTATAAGCCGAGGTGGCTTTTTCAGCACAAAAAAAAGTGCTGAAAAAGTCGGCTTATACTCGAGTATATACGGTAATCTGGAAGTTTCCACATGATTGTAAACCGTTGGGAAAGACCAAAGGTGGTTATGATGACGTCCCACCTGAAGCGCCAGGTCAAGAGACACTCAGGCAATAGCTGGGACGCTCTGGTAACACCGTCGGTGTACCAGTCGGTGTATGTGTTCCATCCTCTGCTCTTCATACTCAATGTATTGAAAATGATAGGAAGGAGAGGAGTAAGAACTATACTCGTGGCTCCGGTTTGGCCAAGAAGGACTTGGTTCCCGGAACTTCAAGAGATACTAAGAAGGGTCTTGATTCGGCAAGAACCGTGTCTGTTCCGGGACTTACCGCAGCTGCGTTGACGCCAAGGCGGGTGAACGCCGGATCCTAAGGGAAAGAGGCATTCCGGAAGAGGTCATCCCTACCCTGGTCAGAGCCAGGAAGGAGGTGACCGCACAACATTATCACCACTTAGGTGAAAATATGTGTCAGGGTGTGAGTCCATGAAGGCTCCACGGAAGAATTTCAACTAGGTTGATTTCTACATTTCCTGCAAACAGGAGTGTCTATGGGTCTCAAATTGGGTCCATTAAGGTTCAAATTTCGGCCTGTTGATTTTCTTCCAGAAAGAAATTGGCTTCAGTTCCTGAAGTCCAGAAGTTGTTAAGGGAGTACTGCATATACAGCCCCTTTGATGTCTCCAGTGGCACTGGGCGATCTCAACGTAGTTTTGGGATTCCTAAAAAATCACATTGGTTTAAACAACTCAAATCTGTGGATTTGATATATCTCACATGGAAAATGACCATGCTGTTGGTCCTGGCCTCGGCCAGGCGAGTATCAGAATTGGCGGCTTTATCTCACAAAGCCATATCTGATTGTCCATTCGGACAGAGCAAAGCTGCGGACTCGTCCCCAGTTTCTCCTTAAGGTGGTGTCAGCGTTTCACCTGAACCAGCTTATTGTGGTACCTGCGGCTACTAGGGACTTGGAGGACTCCAAGTTGCTGGATGTTATCAGGGCCCTGAAAATATAGTTTCCAGGTTGGCTGGAGTCAGGAAATCTGACTTGCTGTTTATCCTGTATGCACCCAACAATGCTGGGTGCTTCTGCTTCTAAGCAGTCGATTGCTCGTGGGATTGGTAGCACAATTCAACTTGCACATTCTGTGGCAGGCCTGCCACAGTCTAAATCTGTTAAGGCCCATTCCACAAGGAAGGTGGGCTCATCTTGGGCGGCTGCCCGAGGGGTCTCGGCATTACTACTTTGCCGAGCAGCTACGTGGTCGGGGGAGAACACGTTTGTAAAATTCTACAAATTTGATACCCTGGCAAAAGAGGACCTGGAGTTCTCTCATTCGGTGCTGCAGAGTCATCCGCACTCTCCCGCCCGTTTGGGAGCTTTGGTATAATCCCCATGGTCCTTTCAGGAACCCCAGCATCCACAAGGACGATAGAGAAAATAAGAATTTACTTACCGATAATTCTATTTCTCGGAGTCCGTAGTGGATGCTGGGCGCCCATCCCAAGTGCGGATTATCTGCAATACTTGTACATAGTTATTGCTAACTAAATCGGGTTATTGTTGTTGTGAGCCATCTTTTCAGAGGCTCCGCTGTTATCATACTGTTAACTGGGTTCAGATCACAGGTTGTACAGTGTGATTGGTGTGGCTGGTATGAGTCTTACCCGGGATTCAAAATTCCTCCCTTATTGTGTACGCTCGTCCGGGCACAGTACCTAACTGGAGTCTGGAGGAGGGTCATAGGGGGAGGAGCCAGTGCACACCACCTGATCGGAAAGCTTTACTTTTTGTGCCCTGTCTCCTGCGGAGCCGCTATTCCCCATGGTCCTTTCAGGAACCCCAGCATCCACTACGGACTCCGAGAAATAGAATTATCGGTAAGTAAATTCTTATTTTTTATAAGGTAGGTAGGTAGGTAGATAGATAGATAGATATCGATAGCTAATTGTAGATATATAGGAAGATATAGAGTTCTAGGTAGCTAAGATAGAAAGAACCACGTATCGTTCGCATCGTTTAGCGTTGCAGGCACCGACGGTAAGTGATGCGCGTCCCCGCCGTCGTTTTTTTTTTTTTTCCCCATGCGTTAGTTTGGACCATCAGATAGGTAGATACACAGTAGGTTGCTATAGATGGCAATCTCTATTCTACCTATCTACTTATCTTTACATACAATATAGGGCGTGTGGTTGGAGCTGCGCCCCCAGACTTGCAAAGTACCGTTTTATTTTCGGTACTTAACGCATGAGCAGGACCCCTTCTGCACGTGCGCGACCGGTCCCGCGGAACAAACAGACTGTCAGTGTTTGACAGTCTGCTGCCCTCTGGAGCCAGGGAAGGGGTGGGGACGACCTCAGTTTGTCAAAACAGAGGCGCGTCACCGCCGGTGGTGGGAAGAGGACAGGGATCTCCGTCGTAAGACGGAGTTTTCCTGTCCTCTGCGGGGGGGGCGGCTTCAGCGGCACCGTGGGTGCCCTAAGCCCCCCGATGGTGACAGCAGGAGGCGTTTGCTTGTAGCAGACGCCCCCTGCTGCATCGCCATGCGGAGCTATCCCTGCTGCTTCCAAGGAAGCAGCAGTGATAGCAAGCTCCAACCACCTCTTAATTAACCCGCGAGAAGGGTTAGGCTGCGGTGGGAGGTTAGGGTTAGGCTGCGGAGAGGGGGGAGGCGGGCGGCGGGGTTTCGGTAGCGCCGCGGGGATGGTCAAGGTTAGGCACGATAGGTTTAGGTAGAATAGATAAATATTTTTAGAAGCTAGAATAGATAAAAAAAATAAGATAGAAATAAGATAAATACATGTATTTTTATAAGGTAGATAGATAGATAGATATCGATAGCTAATTGTAGATATATAGGAAGATATAGAGTTCTAGGTAGCTAAGATAGAAAGAACCACGTATCGTTCGCATCGTTTAGCGTTGCAGGCACCGACGGTAAGTGATGCGCGTCCCCGCCGTCGTTTTTTTTTTTTTTCCCATGCGTTAGTTTGGACCATCAGATAGGTAGATACACAGTAGGTTGCTATAGATGGCAATCTCTATTCTACCTATCTACTTATCTTTACATACAATATAGGGCGTGTGGTTGGAGCTGCGCCCCCAGACTTGCAAAGTACCGTTTTATTTTCGGTACTTAACGCATGAGCAGGACCCCTTCTGCATGTGCGCGACCGGTCGCGTGGAACAAACAGACTGTCAGTGTTTGACAGTCTGCTGCCCTCTGGAGCCAGGGAAGGGGTGGGGACGACCTCAGTTTGTCAAAACAGAGGCGCGTCACCGCCGGTGGTGGGAAGAGGACAGGGATCTCCGTCGTAAGACGGAGTTTTCCTGTCCTCTGCGGGGGGGCGGCTTCAGCGGCACCATGGGTGCCCTAAGCCCCCCGATGGTGACAGCAGGAGGCGTTTGCTTGTAGCAGACGCCCCCTGCTGCATCGCCATGCGGAGCTATCCCTGCTGCTTCCAAGGAAGCAGCAGTGATAGCAAGCTCCAACCACCTCTTAATTAACCCGCGAGAAGGGTTAGGCTGCGGTGGGAGGTTAGGGTTAGGCTGCGGAGAGGGGGGAGGCGGGCGGCGGGGTTTAGGTTTCGGTAGCGCCGCGGGGATGGTCAAGATTAGGCACGATAGGTTTAGGTAGAATAGATAAATATTATTAGAAGCTAGAATAGATAAAAAAAATAAGATAGAAATAAGATAAATACATGTATTTTTATAAGGTAGGTAGGTAGATAGATATATAGATAGATAGATATCGATAGCTAATTGTAGATATATAGGAAGATATAGAGTTCTAGGTAGCGAAGATCGAAAGAACCACGTATCGTTCGCATCGTTTAGCGTTGCAGGCACCGACGGTAAGTGATGCGCGTCCCCGCCGTCGTTTTTTTTTTTTTTCCCATGCGTTAGTTTGGACCATCAGATAGGTAGATACACAGTAGGTTGCTATAGATGGCAATCTCTATTCTACCTATCTACTTATCTTTACATACAATATAGGGCGTCTGGTTGGAGCTGCGCCCCCAGACTTGCAAAGTACCGTTTTATTTTCGGTACTTAACGCATGAGCAGGACCCCTTCTGCACGTGCGCGACCGGTCCCGCGGAACAAACAGACTGTCAGTGTTTGACAGTCTGCTGCCCTCTGGAGCCAGGGAAGGGGTGGGGACGACCTCAGTTTGTCAAAACAGAGGCGCGTCACCGCCGGTGGTGGGAAGAGGACAGGGATCTCCGTCGTAAGACGGAGTTTTCCTGTCCTCTGCGGGGGGGCGGCTTCAGCGGCACCATGGGTGCCCTAAGCCCCCCGATGGTGACAGCAGGAGGCGTTTGCTTGTAGCAGACGCCCCCTGCTGCATCGCCATGCGGAGCTATCCCTGCTGCTTCCAAGGAAGCAGCAGTGATAGCAAGCTCCAACCACCTCTTAATTAACCCGCGAGAAGGGTTAGGCTGCGGTGGGAGGTTAGGGTTAGGCTGCGGAGAGGGGGGAGGCGGGCGGCGGGGTTTAGGTTTCGGTAGCGCCGCGGGGATGGTCAAGGTTAGGCACGATAGGTTTAGGTAGAATAGATAAATATTTTTAGAAGCTAGAATAGATAAAAAAAATAAGATAGAAATAAGATAAATACATGTATTTTTATAAGGTAGGTAGGTAGATAGATAGATAGATATCGATAGCTAATTGTAGATATATAGGAAGATATAGAGTTCTAGGTAGCTAAGATAGAAAGAACCACGTATCGTTCGCATCGTTTAGCGTTGCAGGCACCGACGGTAAGTGATGCGCGTCCACGCCGTCGGTTTTTTTTTTTTTTCCCATGCGTTAGTTTGGACCATCAGATAGGTAGATACACAGTAGGTTGCTATAGATGGCAATCTCTATTCTACCTATCTACTTATCTTTACATACAATATAGGGCGTGTGGTTGGAGCTGCGCCCCCAGACTTGCAAAGTACCGTTTTATTTTCGGTACTTAACGCATGAGCAGGACCCCTTCTGCACGTGCGCGACCGGTCCCGCGGAACAAACAGACTGTCAGTGTTTGACAGTCTGCTGCCCTCTGGAGCCAGGGAAGGGGTGGGGACGACCTCAGTTTGTCAAAACAGAGGCGCGTCACCGCCGGTGGTGGGAAGAGGACAGGGATCTCCGTCGTAAGACGGAGTTTTCCTGTCCTCTGCGGGGGGGCGGCTTCAGCGGCACCGTGGGTGCCCTAAGCCCCCCGATGGTGACAGCAGGAGGCGTTTGCTTGTAGCAGACGCCCCCTGCTGCATCGCCATGCGGAGCTATCCCTGCTGCTTCCAAGGAAGCAGCAGTGATAGCAAGCTCCAACCACCTCTTAATTAACCCGCGAGAAGGGTTAGGCTGCGGTGGGAGGTTAGGGTTAGGCTGCGGAGAGGGGGGAGGCGGGCGGCGGGGTTTAGGTTTCGGTAGCGCCGCGGGGATGGTCAAGGTTAGGCACGATAGGTTTAGGAAGAATAGATAAATATTTTTAGAAGCTAGAATAGATAAAAAAAATAAGATAGAAATAAGATAAATACATGTATTTTTATAAGGTAGGTAGGTAGATAGATAGATAGATAGATATCGATAGCTAATTGTAGATATATAGGAAGATATAGAGTTCTAGGTAGCTAAGATAGAAAGAACCACGTATCGTTCGCATCGTTTAGCGTTGCAGGCACCGACGGTAAGTGATGCGCGTTCCCGCCGTCGTTTTTTTTTTTTTTCCCATGCGTTAGTTTGGACCATCAGATAGGTAGATACACAGTAGGTTGCTATAGATGGCAATCTCTATTCTACCTATCTACTTATCTTTACATACAATATAGGGCGTGTGGTTGGAGCTGCGCCCCCAGACTTGCAAAGTACCGTTTTATTTTCGGTACTTAACGCATGAGCAGGACCCCTTCTGCACGTGCTCGACCGGTCCCGCGGAACAAACAGACTGTCAGTGTTTGACAGTCTGCTGCCCTCTGGAGCCAGGGAAGGGGTGGGGACGACCTCAGTTTGTCAAAACAGAGGCGCGTCACCGCCGGTGGTGGGAAGAGGACAGGGATCTCCGTCGTAAGACGGAGTTTTCCTGTCCTCTGCGGGGGGGCGGCTTCAGCGGCACCATGGGTGCCCTAAGCCCCCCGATGGTGACAGCAGGAGGCGTTTGCTTGTAGCAGACGCCCCCTGCTGCATCGCCATGCGGAGCTATCCCTGCTGCTTCCAAGGAAGCAGCAGTGATAGCAAGCTCCAACCACCTCTTAATTAACCCGCGAGAAGGGTTAGGCTGCGGTGGGAGGTTAGGGTTAGGCTGCGGAGAGGGGGGAGGCGGGCGGCGGGGTTTAGGTTTCGGTAGCGCCGCGGGGATGGTCAAGGTTAGGCACGATAGGTTTAGGTAGAATAGATAAATATTATTAGAAGCTAGAATAGATAAAAAAAATAAGATAGAAATAAGATAAATACATGTATTTTTATAAGGTAGGTAGGTAGATAGATATATAGATAGATAGATAGATATCGATAGCTAATTGTAGATATATAGGAAGATATAGAGTTCTAGGTAGCTAAGATAGAAAGAACCACGTATCGTTCGCATCGTTTAGCGTTGCAGGCACCGACGGTAAGTGATGCGCGTCCCCGCCGTCGTTTTTTTTTTTTTTCCCATGCGTTAGTTTGGACCATCAGATAGGTAGATACACAGTAGGTTGCTATAGATGGCAATCTCTATTCTACCTATCTACTTATCTTTACATACAATATAGGGCGTGTGGTTGGAGCTGCGCCCCCAGACTTGCAAAGTACCGTTTTATTTTCGGTACTTAACGCATGAGCAGGACCCCTTCTGCACGTGCGCGACCGGTCCCGCGGAACAAACAGACTGTCAGTGTTTGACAGTCTGCTGCCCTCTGGAGCCAGGGAAGGGGTGGGGACGACCTCAGTTTGTCAAAACAGAGGCGCGTCACCGCCGGTGGTGGGAAGAGGACAGGGATCTCCGTCGTAAGACGGAGTTTTCCTGTCCTCTGCGGGGGGGCGGCTTCAGCGGCACCATGGGTGCCCTAAGCCCCCCGATGGTGACAGCAGGAGGCGTTTGCTTGTAGCAGACGCCCCCTGCTGCATCGCCATGCGGAGCTATCCCTGCTGCTTCCAAGGAAGCAGCAGTGATAGCAAGCTCCAACCACCTCTTAATTAACCCGCGAGAAGGGTTAGGCTGCGGTGGGAGGTTAGGGTTAGGCTGCGGAGAGGGGGTAGGCGGGCGGCGGGGTTTAGGTTTCGGTAGCGCCGCGGGGATGGTCAAGGTTAGGCACGATAGGTTTAGGTAGAATAGATAAATATTTTTAGAAGCTAGAATAGATAAAAAAAATAAGATAGAAATAAGATAAATACATGTATCTTTATAAGGTAGGTAGATAGATAGATAGATATCGATAGCTAATTGTAGATATATAGGAAGATATAGAGTTCTAGGTAGCGAAGATCGAAAGAACCACGTATCGTTCGCATCGTTTAGCGTTGCAGGCACCGACGGTAAGTGATGCGCGTCCCCGCCGTCGTTTTTTCTTTTTTCCCCATGCGTTAGTTTGGACCATCAGATAGGTAGATACACAGTAGGTTGCTATAGATGGCAATCTCTATTCTACCTATCTACTTATCTTTACATACAATATAGGGCGTCTGGTTGGAGCTGCGCCCCCAGACTTGCAAAGTACCGTTTTATTTTCGGTACTTAACGCATGAGCAGGACCCCTTCTGCACGTGCGCGACCGGTCCCGCGGAACAAACAGACTGTCAGTGTTTGACAGTCTGCTGCCCTCTGGAGCCAGGGAAGGGGTGGGGACGACCTCAGTTTGTCAAAACAGAGGCGCGTCACCGCCGGTGGTGGGAAGAGGACAGGGATCTCCGTCGTAAGACGGAGTTTTCCTGTCCTCTGCGGGGGGGCGGCTTCAGCGGCACCATGGGTGCCCTAAGCCCCCCGATGGTGACAGCAGGAGGCGTTTGCTTGTAGCAGACGCCCCCTGCTGCATCGCCATGCGGAGCTATCCCTGCTGCTTCCAAGGAAGCAGCAGTGATAGCAAGCTCCAACCACCTCTTAATTAACCCGCGAGAAGGGTTAGGCTGCGGTGGGAGGTTAGGGTTAGGCTGCGGAGAGGGGGGAGGCGGGCGGCGGGGTTTAGGTTTCGGTAGCGCCGCGGGGATGGTCAAGGTTAGGCACGATAGGTTTAGGTAGAATAGATAAATATTTTTAGAAGCTAGAATAGATAAAAAAAATAAGATAGAAATAAGATAAATACATGTATTTTTATAAGGTAGGTAGGTAGATAGATAGATAGATATCGATAGCTAATTGTAGATATATAGGAAGATATAGAGTTCTAGGTAGCTAAGATAGAAAGAACCACGTATCGTTCGCATCGTTTAGCGTTGCAGGCACCGACGGTAAGTGATGCGCGTGCACGCCGTCGGTTTTTTTTTTTTTTCCCATGCGTTAGTTTGGACCATCAGATAGGTAGATACACAGTAGGTTGCTATAGATGGCAATCTCTATTCTACCTATCTACTTATCTTTACATACAATATAGGGCGTGTGGTTGGAGCTGCGCCCCCAGACTTGCAAAGTACCGTTTTATTTTCGGTACTTAACGCATGAGCAGGACCCCTTCTGCACGTGCGCGACCGGTCCCGCGGAACAAACAGACTGTCAGTGTTTGACAGTCTGCTGCCCTCTGGAGCCAGGGAAGGGGTGGGGACGACCTCAGTTTGTCAAAACAGAGGCGCGTCACCGCCGGTGGTGGGAAGAGGACAGGGATCTCCGTCGTAAGACGGAGTTTTCCTGTCCTCTGCGGGGGGGCGGCTTCAGCGGCACCGTGGGTGCCCTAAGCCCCCCGATGGTGACAGCAGGAGGCGTTTGCTTGTAGCAGACGCCCCCTGCTGCATCGCCATGCGGAGCTATCCCTGCTGCTTCCAAGGAAGCAGCAGTGATAGCAAGCTCCAACCACCTCTTAATTAACCCGCGAGAAGGGTTAGGCTGCGGTGGGAGGTTAGGGTTAGGCTGCGGAGAGGGGGGAGGCGGGCGGCGGGGTTTAGGTTTCGGTAGCGCCGCGGGGATGGTCAAGGTTAGGCACGATAGGTTTAGGAAGAATAGATAAATATTTTTAGAAGCTAGAATAGATAAAAAAAATAAGATAGAAATAAGATAAATACATGTATTTTTATAAGGTAGGTAGGTAGATAGATAGATAGATAGATAGATATCGATAGCTAATTGTAGATATATAGGAAGATATAGAGTTCTAGGTAGCTAAGATAGAAAGAACCACGTATCGTTCGCATCGTTTAGCGTTGCAGGCACCGACGGTAAGTGATGCGCGTTCCCGCCGTCGTTTTTTTTTTTTTTCCCATGCGTTAGTTTGGACCATCAGATAGGTAGATACACAGTAGGTTGCTATAGATGGCAATCTCTATTCTACCTATCTACTTATCTTTACATACAATATAGGGCGTGTGGTTGGAGCTGCGCCCCCAGACTTGCAAAGTACCGTTTTATTTTCGGTACTTAACGCATGAGCAGGACCCCTTCTGCACGTGCTCGACCGGTCCCGCGGAACAAACAGACTGTCAGTGTTTGACAGTCTGCTGCCCTCTGGAGCCAGGGAAGGGGTGGGGACGACCTCAGTTTGTCAAAACAGAGGCGCGTCACCGCCGGTGGTGGGAAGAGGACAGGGATCTCCGTCGTAAGACGGAGTTTTCCTGTCCTCTGCGGGGGGGCGGCTTCAGCGGCACCATGGGTGCCCTAAGCCCCCCGATGGTGACAGCAGGAGGCGTTTGCTTGTAGCAGACGCCCCCTGCTGCATCGCCATGCGGAGCTATCCCTGCTGCTTCCAAGGAAGCAGCAGTGATAGCAAGCTCCAACCACCTCTTAATTAACCCGCGAGAAGGGTTAGGCTGCGGTGGGAGGTTAGGGTTAGGCTGCGGAGAGGGGGGAGGCGGGCGGCGGGGTTTAGGTTTCGGTAGCGCCGCGGGGATGGTCAAGGTTAGGCACGATAGGTTTAGGTAGAATAGATAAATATTATTAGAAGCTAGAATAGATAAAAAAAATAAGATAGAAATAAGATAAATACATGTATTTTTATAAGGTAGGTAGGTAGATAGATATATAGATAGATAGATAGATATCGATAGCTAATTGTAGATATATAGGAAGATATAGAGTTCTAGGTAGCTAAGATAGAAAGAACCACGTATCGTTCGCATCGTTTAGCGTTGCAGGCACCGACGGTAAGTGATGCGCGTCCCCGCCGTCGTTTTTTTTTTTTTCCCCATGCGTTAGTTTGGACCATCAGATAGGTAGATACACAGTAGGTTGCTATAGATGGCAATCTCTATTCTACCTATCTACTTATCTTTACATACAATATAGGGCGTGTGGTTGGAGCTGCGCCCCCAGACTTGCAAAGTACCGTTTTATTTTCGGTACTTAACGCATGAGCAGGACCCCTTCTGCACGTGCGCGACCGGTCCCGCGGAACAAACAGACTGTCAGTGTTTGACAGTCTGCTGCCCTCTGGAGCCAGGGAAGGGGTGGGGACGACCTCAGTTTGTCAAAACAGAGGCGCGTCACCGCCGGTGGTGGGAAGAGGACAGGGATCTCCGTCGTAAGACGGAGTTTTCCTGTCCTCTGCGGGGGGGCGGCTTCAGCGGCACCATGGGTGCCCTAAGCCCCCCGATGGTGACAGCAGGAGGCGTTTGCTTGTAGCAGACGCCCCCTGCTGCATCGCCATGCGGAGCTATCCCTGCTGCTTCCAAGGAAGCAGCAGTGATAGCAAGCTCCAACCACCTCTTAATTAACCCGCGAGAAGGGTTAGGCTGCGGTGGGAGGTTAGGGTTAGGCTGCGGAGAGGGGGGAGGCGGGCGGCGGGGTTTAGGTTTCGGTAGCGCCGCGGGGATGGTCAAGGTTAGGCACGATAGGTTTAGGTAGAATAGATAAATATTTTTAGAAGCTAGAATAGATAAAAAAAATAAGATAGAAATAAGATAAATACATGTATCTTTATAAGGTAGGTAGATAGATAGATAGATATCGATAGCTAATTGTAGATATATAGGAAGATATAGAGTTCTAGGTAGCCAAGATCGAAAGAACCACGTATCGTTCGCATCGTTTAGCGTTGCAGGCACCGACGGTAAGTGATGCGCGTCCCCGCCGTCGTTTTTTTTTTTTTTCCCATGCGTTAGTTTGGACCATCAGATAGGTAGATACACAGTAGGTTGCTATAGATGGCAATCTCTATTCTACCTATCTACTTATCTTTACATACAATATAGGGCGTCTGGTTGGAGCTGCGCCCCCAGACTTGCAAAGTACCGTTTTATTTTCGGTACTTAACGCATGAGCAGGACCCCTTCTGCACGTGCGCGACCGGTCCCGCGGAACAAACAGACTGTCAGTGTTTGACAGTCTGCTGCCCTCTGGAGCCAGGGAAGGGGTGGGGACGACCTCAGTTTGTCAAAACAGAGGCGCGTCACCGCCGGTGGTGAGAAGAGGACAGGGATCTCCGTCGTAAGACGGAGTTTTCCTGTCCTCTGCGGGGGGGCGGCTTCAGCGGCACCGTGGGTGCCCTAAGCCCCCCGATGGTGACAGCAGGAGGCGTTTGCTTGTAGCAGACGCCCCCTGCTGCATCGCCATGCGGAGCTATCCCTGCTGCTTCCAAGGAAGCAGCAGTGATAGCAAGCTCCAACCACCTCTTAATTAACCCGCGAGAAGGGTTAGGCTGCGGTGGGAGGTTAGGGTTAGGCTGCGGAGAGGGGGGAGGCGGGCGGCGGGGTTTAGGTTTCGGTAGCGCCGCGGGGATGGTCAAGGTTAGGCACGATAGGTTTAGGTAGAATAGATAAATATTTTTAGAAGCTAGAATAGATAAAAAAAATAAGATAGAAATAAGATAAATACATGTATTTTTATAAGGTAGATAGATAGATAGATAGATAGATAGATATCGATAGCTAATTGTAGATATATAGGAAGATATAGAGTTCTAGGTAGCTAAGATAGAAAGAACCACGTATCGTTCGCATCGTTTAGCGTTGCAGGCACCGACGGTAAGTGATGCGCGTCCCCGCCGTCGTTTTTTTTTTTTTTCTCATGCGTTAGTTTGGACCATCAGAAAGGTAGATACACAGTAGGTTGCTATAGATGGCAATCTCTATTCTACCTATCTACTTATCTTTACATACAATATAGGGCGTGTGGTTGGAGCTGCGCCCCCAGACTTGCAAAGTACCGTTTTATTTTCGGTACTTAACGCATGAGCAGGACCCCTTCTGCACGTGCGCGACCGGTCCCGTGGAACAAACAGACTGTCAGTGTTTGACAGTCTGCTGCCCTCTGGAGCCAGGGAAGGGGTGGAGACGACCTCAGTTTGTCAAAACAGAGGCGCGTCACCGCCGGTGGTGGGAAGAGGACAGGGATCTCCGTCGTAAGACGGAGTTTTCCTGTCCTCTGCGGGGGGGCGGCTTCAGCGGCACCATGGGTGCCCTAAGCCCCCCGATGGTGACAGCAGGAGGCGTTTGCTTGTAGCAGACGCCCCCTGCTGCATCGCCATGCGGAGCTATCCCTGCTGCTTCCAAGGAAGCAGCAGTGATAGCAAGCTCCAACCACCTCTTAATTAACCCGCGAGAAGGGTTAGGCTGCGGTGGGAGGTTAGGGTTAGGCTGCGGAGAGGGGGGAGGCGGGCGGCGGGGTTTAGGTTTCGGTAGCGCCGCGGGGATGGTCAAGGTTAGGCACGATAGGTTTAGGTAGAATAGATAAATATTTTTAGAAGCTAGAATAGATAAAAAAAATAAGATAGAAATAAGATAAATACATGTATTTTTATAAGGTAGGTAGGTAGATAGATAGATAGATAGATATCGATAGCTAATTGTAGATATATAGGAAGATATAGAGTTCTAGGTAGCTAAGATAGAAAGAACCACGTATCGTTCGCATCGTTTAGCGTTGCAGGCACCGACGGTAAGTGATGCGCGTCCCCGCCGTCGTTTTTTTTTTTTTTTCCCATGCGTTAGTTTGGACCATCAGATAGGTAGATACACAGTAGGTTGCTATAGATGGCAATCTCTATTCTACCTATCTACTTATCTTTACATACAATATAGGGCGTGTGGTTGGAGCTGCGCCCCCAGACTTGCAAAGTACCGTTTTATTTTCGGTACTTAACGCATGAGCAGGACCCCTTCTGCACGTGCGCGACCGGTCCCGCGGAACAAACAGACTGTCAGTGTTTGACAGTCTGCTGCCCTCTGGAGCCAGGGAAGGGGTGGGGACGACCTCAGTTTGTCAAAACAGAGGCGCGTCACCGCCGGTGGTGGGAAGAGGACAGGGATCTCCGTCGTAAGACGGAGTTTTCCTGTCCTCTGCGGGGGGGCGGCTTCAGCGGCACCGTGGGTGCCCTAAGCCCCCCGATGGTGACAGCAGGAGGCGTTTGCTTGTAGCAGACGCCCCCTGCTGCATCGCCATGCGGAGCTATCCCTGCTGCTTCCAAGGAAGCAGCAGTGATAGCAAGCTCCAACCACCTCTTAATTAACCCGCGAGAAGGGTTAGGCTGCGGTGGGAGGTTAGGGTTAGGCTGCGGAGAGGGGGGAGGCGGGCGGCGGGGTTTAGGTTTCGGTAGCGCCGCGGGGATGGTCAAGGTTAGGCACGATAGGTTTAGGTAGAATAGATAAATATTTTTAGAAGCTAGAATAGATAAAAAAAATAAGATAGAAATAAGATAAATACATGTATTTTTATAAGGTAGATAGATAGATAGATAGATAGATAGATAGATAGATAGATATCGATAGCTAATTGTAGATATATAGGAAGATATAGAGTTCTAGGTAGCTAAGATAGAAAGAACCACGTATCGTTCGCATCGTTTAGCGTTGCAGGCACCGACGGTAAGTGATGCGCGTCCCCGCCGTCGTTTTTTTTTTTTTCCCATGCGTTAGTTTAGACCATCAGATAGGTAGATACACAGTAGGTTGCTATAGATGGCAATCTCTATTCTACCTATCTACTTATCTTTACATACAATATAGGGCGTGTGGTTGGAGCTGCGCCCCCAGACTTGCAAAGTACCGTTTTATTTTCGGTACTTAACGCATGAGCAGGACCCCTTCTGCACGTGCGCGACCGGTCCCGTGGAACAAACAGACTGTCAGTGTTTGACAGTCTGCTGCCCTCTGGAGCCAGGGAAGGGGTGGAGACGACCTCAGTTTGTCAAAACAGAGGCGCGTCACCGCCGGTGGTGGGAAGAGGACAGGGATCTCCGTCGTAAGACGGAGTTTTCCTGTCCTCTGCGGGGGGGCGGCTTCAGCGGCACCATGGGTGCCCTAAGCCCCCCGATGGTGACAGCAGGAGGCGTTTGCTTGTAGCAGACGCCCCCTGCTGCATCGCCATGCGGAGCTATCCCTGCTGCTTCCAAGGAAGCAGCAGTGATAGCAAGCTCCAACCACCTCTTAATTAACCCGCGAGAAGGGTTAGGCTGCGGTGGGAGGTTAGGGTTAGGCTGCGGAGAGGGGGGAGGCGGGCGGCGGGGTTTAGGTTTCGGTAGCGCCGCGGGGATGGTCAAGGTTAGGCACGATAGGTTTAGGTAGAATAGATAAATATTTTTAGAAGCTAGAATAGATAAAAAAAATAAGATAGAAATAAGATAAATACATGTATTTTTATAAGGTAGGTAGATAGATAGATAGATATCGATAGCTAATTGTAGATATATAGGAAGATATAGAGTTCTAGGTAGCTAAGATAGAAAGAACCACGTATCGTTCGCATCGTTTAGCGTTGCAGGCACCGACGGTAAGTGATGCGCGTCCCCGCCGTCGTTTTTTTTTTTTTCCCCCCATGCGTTAGTTTTGACCATCAGATAGGTAGATACACAGTAGGTTGCTATAGATGGCAATCTCTATTCTACCTATCTACTTATCTTTACATACAATATAGGGCGTGTGGTTGGAGCTGCGCCCCCAGACTTGCAAAGTACCGTTTTATTTTCGGTACTTAACGCATGAGCAGGACCCCTTCTGCACGTGCGCGACCGGTCACGCGGAACAAACAGACTGTCAGTGTTTGACAGTCTGCTGCCCTCTGGAGCCAGGGAAGGGGTGGGGACGACCTCAGTTTGTCAAAACAGAGGCGCGTCACCGCCGGTGGTGGGAAGAGGACAGGGATCTCCGTCGTAAGACGGAGTTTTCCTGTCCTCTGCGGGGGGGCGGCTTCAGCGGCACCATGGGTGCCCTAAGCCCCCCGATGGTGACAGCAGGAGGCGTTTGCTTGTAGCAGACGCCCCCTGCTGCATCGCCATGCGGAGCTATCCCTGCTGCTTCCAAGGAAGCAGCAGTGATAGCAAGCTCCAACCACCTCTTAATTAACCCGCGAGAAGGGTTAGGCTGCGGTGGGAGGTTAGGGTTAGGCTGCGGAGAGGGGGGAGGCGGGCGGCGGGGTTTAGGTTTCGGTAGCGCCGCGGGGATGGTCAAGGTTAGGCACGATAGGTTTAGGTAGAATAGATAAATATTATTAGAAGCTAGAATAGATAAAAAAAATAAGATAGAAATAAGATAAATACATGTATTTTTATAAGGTAGGTAGGTAGATAGATATATAGATAGATAGATAGATATCGATAGCTAATTGTAGATATATAGGAAGATATAGAGTTCTAGGTAGCTAAGATAGAAAGAACCACGTATCGTTCGCATCGTTTAGCGTTGCAGGCACCGACGGTAAGTGATGCGCGTCCCCGCCGTCGTTTTTTTTTTT
Source organism: Pseudophryne corroboree (assembly GCF_028390025.1). Taxonomy (NCBI): domain Eukaryota; kingdom Metazoa; phylum Chordata; class Amphibia; order Anura; family Myobatrachidae; genus Pseudophryne; species Pseudophryne corroboree. The sequence goes on from NC_086447.1 coordinate 258,738,368, forward strand.
TTCCCATGCGTTAGTTTAGACCATCAGATAGGTAGATACACAGTAGGTTGCTATAGATGGCAATCTCTATTCTACCTATCTACTTATCTTTACATACAATATAGGGCGTGTGGTTGGAGCTGCGCCCCCAGACTTGCAAAGTACCGTTTTATTTTCGGTACTTAACGCATGAGCAGGACCCCTTCTGCACGTGCGCGACCGGTCCCGTGGAACAAACAGACTGTCAGTGTTTGACAGTCTGCTGCCCTCTGGAGCCAGGGAAGGGGTGGAGACGACCTCAGTTTGTCAAAACAGAGGCGCGTCACCGCCGGTGGTGGGAAGAGGACAGGGATCTCCGTCGTAAGACGGCGTTTTCCTGTCCTCTGCGGGGGGGCGGCTTCAGCGGCACCATGGGTGCCCTAAGCCCCCCGATGGTGACAGCAGGAGGCGTTTGCTTGTAGCAGACGCCCCCTGCTGCATCGCCATGCGGAGCTATCCCTGCTGCTTCCAAGGAAGCAGCAGTGATAGCAAGCTCCAACCACCTCTTAATTAACCCGCGAGAAGGGTTAGGCTGCGGTGGGAGGTTAGGGTTAGGCTGCGGAGAGGGGGGAGGCGGGCGGCGGGGTTTAGGTTTCGGTAGCGCCGCGGGGATGGTCAAGGTTAGGCACGATAGGTTTAGGTAGAACAGATAAATATTTTTAGAAGCTAGAATAGATAAAAAAAATAAGATAGAAATAAGATAAATACATGTATTTTTATAAGGTAGGTAGGTAGATAGATAGATAGATATCGATAGCTAATTGTAGATATATAGGAAGATATAGAGTTCTAGGTAGCTAAGATAGAAAGAACCACGTATCGTTCGCATCGTTTAGCGTTGCAGGCACCGACGGTAAGTGATGCGCGTCCCCGCCGTCGTTTTTTTTTTTTTCCCATGCGTTAGTTTAGACCATCAGATAGGTAGATACACAGTAGGTTGCTATAGATGGCAATCTCTATTCTACCTATCTACTTATCTTTACATACAATATAGGGCGTGTGGTTGGAGCTGCGCCCCCAGACTTGCAAAGTACCGTTTTATTTTCGGTACTTAACGCATGAGCAGGACCCCTTCTGCACGTGCGCGACCGGTCCCGTGGAACAAACAGACTGTCAGTGTTTGACAGTCTGCTGCCCTCTGGAGCCAGGGAAGGGGTGGAGACGACCTCAGTTTGTCAAAACAGAGGCGCGTCACCGCCGGTGGTGGGAAGAGGACAGGGATCTCCGTCGTAAGACGGAGTTTTCCTGTCCTCTGCGGGGGGGCGGCTTCAGCGGCACCATGGGTGCCCTAAGCCCCCCGATGGTGACAGCAGGAGGCGTTTGCTTGTAGCAGACGCCCCCTGCTGCATCGCCATGCGGAGCTATCCCTGCTGCTTCCAAGGAAGCAGCAGTGATAGCAAGCTCCAACCACCTCTTAATTAACCCGCGAGAAGGGTTAGGCTGCGGTGGGAGGTTAGGGTTAGGCTGCGGAGAGGGGGGAGGCGGGCGGCGGGGTTTAGGTTTCGGTAGCGCCGCGGGGATGGTCAAGGTTAGGCACGATAGGTTTAGGTAGAATAGATAAATATTTTTAGAAGCTAGAATAGATAAAAAAAATAAGATAGAAATAAGATAAATACATGTATTTCTCTATCGTCCTAAGTGGATGCTGGGGTTCCTGAAAGGACCATGGGGAATAGCGGCTCCGCAGGAGACAGGGCACAAAAGTAAAGCTTTTACAGGTCAGGTGGTGTGTACTGGCTCCTCCCCCTATGACCCTCCTCCAGACTCCAGTTAGATTTTTGTGCCCGGCCGAGAAGGGTGCAATTCTAGGTGGCTCTCATAAAGAGCTGCTTAGAGAGTTTAGCTTAGGTTTTTTATTTTACAGTGATTCCTGCTGGCAACAGGATCACTGCAACGAGGGACAGAGGGGAGAAGAAGTGAACTCACCTGCGTGCAGGATGGATTGGCTTCTTGGCTACTGGACATGAAGCTCCAGAGGGACGATCACAGGTACAGCCTGGATGGTCACCGGAGCCACGCCGCCGGCCCCCTCACAGATGCTGAAGCAAGAAGAGGTCCAGAATCGGCGGCTGAAGACTCCTGCAGTCTTCTTAAGGTAGCGCACAGCACTGCAGCTGTGCGCCATTTTCCTCTCAGCACACTTCACACGGCAGTCACTGAGGGTGCAGGGCGCTGGGGGGGGGGCGCCCTGGGAGGCAAATGAAAACCTTTAAAAAGGCTAAAAATACCTCACATATAGCCCCAGAGGCTATATGGAGATATTTACCCCTGCCTAAATGTACTAAATAGCGGGAGACGAGCCCGCCGGAAAAGGGGCGGGGCCTATCTCCTCAGCACACGGCGCCATTTTCTGTCACAGCTCCACTGGTCAGGAAGGCTCCCAGGTCTCTCCCCTGCACTGCACTACAGAAACAGGGTATAACAGAGAGGGGGGGCAAAATAAATGGCAATATATTAATATAAAAGCAGCTATAAGGGAGCACTTAATCATAAGGCTATCCCTGTCATATATAGCGCTTTTTGGTGTGTGCTGGCAGACTCTCCCTCTGTCTCCCCAAAGGGCTAGTGGGTCCTGTCTTCGTATAGAGCATTCCCTGTGTGTCTGCTGTGTGTCGGTACGTGTGTGTCGACATGTATGAGGACGTTATTGGTGTGGAGGCGGAGCAATTGCCAAATAAGAGGATGTCACCTTCTAGGGGGTCGACACCAGAATGGATGCCTTTATTTGTGGAATTACGGGATAGCGTCAACTCGCTTAAGCAGTCGTTTGCCGACATGAGGCGGCCGGACACTCAATTAGTGCCTGTCCAGGCGCCTCAAACACCGTCAGGGGCTGTAAAACGCCCCTTGCCTCAGTCGGTCGACACAGACCCAGACACAGGCACTGATTCCGGTGGTGAAGGTGACGAATCAACCGTATTTTCCAGTAGGGCCACACGTTATATGATTTTGGCAATAAAGGAGATGTTACATTTAGCTGATACTACAGGTACCACTAAACAGGGTATTATGTGGGGTGTGAAAAAACTACCAGTAGTTTTTACCGAATCAGAAGAATTAAATGACGTGTGTGATGAAGCGTGGGGTGCCTCGATAAAAAACTGCTAATTTCAAAGAAGTTATTGGCTTTATACCCTTTCCCGCCAGAGGTTAGGGAGCGCTGGGAAACACCTCCTAGGGTGGACAAAGCGCTAACACGCTCATCAAAACAAGTGGCGTTACCCTCTCCTGAGACGGCCGCACTTAAAGATCCATCAGATAGGAGGATGGAAAATATCCAAAAAGGTATATACACACATGCAGGTGTTATACTACGACCAGCTATTGCGACTGCCTGGATGTGCAGTGCTGGGGTAGTTTGGTCAGAGTCCCTGATCGAAAATATTGATACCCTGGACAGGGACAATATTTTACTGTCGTTAGAACAAATAAAGGATGCATTTCTTTATATGCGTGATGCACAGAGAGATATCTGCACACTGGCATCACGGGTAAGTGCTATGTCCATTTCGGCCAGAAGAGCTTTATGGACACGACAGTGGACAGGCGATGCGTAGAGGAGTTATTTGGGGTCGGTCTATCGGATTTGGTGGCCACGGCTACGGCCGGGAAATCCACCTTTCTACCTCAAGTCACTCCCCAACTGAAAAAGGCACCGACCTTTCAACCGCAGCCCTTTCGTTCCTTTAAAAATAAGAGAGCAAAGGGCTATTCATATCTGCCACGAGGCAGAGGACGAGGGAAGAGACAGCAACAGGCAGCTCCTTCCCAGGAACAGAAGCCCTCCCCGGCTTCTACAAAAGCCTCAGCATGACGCTGGGGCTTCGCAAGCGGACTCGGGGGCGGTAGGCGGTCGTCTCAAGAATTACAGCGCGCAGTGGGCTCACTCGCAGGTAAATCCCTGGATCCTGCAGATAATATCTCAGGGGTACAGGTTGAAATTAGAGACAGAGCCACCTCGCCGTTTCCTGAAGTCTGCTTTACCAACGTCCCCCTCAGAAAGGGAGACGGTTTTGGAAGCCATTCACAAGCTGTATTCTCAGCAGGTGATAGTCAAGGTACCTCTTCTACAACAAGGGAAGGGGTATTATTCCACTCTTTTTGTGGTACCGAAGCCGGATGGCTCGGTAAGGCCTATTCTAAATCTGAAGTCCTTGAACCTGTACATAAAGAAGTTCAAGTTCAAGATGGAGTCACTCAGAGCAGTGATAGCGAACCTGGAAGAAGGGGACTTTATGGTATCCTTGGACATCAAGGATGCGTATTGCCACGTTCCAATTACCCCTCACACCAGGGGTACCTCAGGTTCGTTGTACAAAACTGTCACTATCAGTTTCAGACGCTGCCGTTTGGTTTGTCCACGGCACCTCGGGTCTTTACAAAGGTAATGGCCGAGATAATATTTCTTCTTCGAAGAAAAGGCGTATTAATTATCCCATACTTGGACGATCTCCTAATAAGGGCAAGGTCCAGAGAACAGCTAGAGATGGGTTTAGCACTATCTCAAGAGGTGCTAAAGCAGCACGGATGGATTCTGAATATTCCAAAATCCCAATTAATGCCGACAACTCGTCTGCTGTTCCTGGGGATGATTCTGGACACAGTTCAGAAAAAGGTTTTTCTTCCCGAAGAAAAAGCCAAGGAGTTATCTGACCTGGTCAGGAACCTCCTAAAACCAGGAAAGGTGTCTGTACATCAATGCACAAGAGTCCTGGGAAAAAATGGTAGCTTCTTACGAAGCAATCCCTTTCGGCAGATTCCATGCAAAGGGATCTGTTGGACAAATGGTCAGGGTCGCATCTTCAGATGCACCTGCGGATAACCCTGTCGCCGAGGACAAGGGTATCCCTTCTGTGGTGGTTGCAGGAGGCTCATCTATTGGAGGGCCGCAGATTCGGCATGCAGGATTGGATCCTGGTGACCACGGAGGCCAGCCTGAGAGGCTGGGGAGCAGTCACACAGGGAAGAAATTTCCAGGGAGTGTGGTCGAGCCTGAAAAAGTCTCTTCACATAAGCATTCTGGAACTAAGAGCAATCTACAATGCTCTAAGCCAGGCGGAACCTCTGCTTCAAGGAAGACCGGTGTTGATCCAGTCGGACAACATCACGGCAGTCGCCCATGTAAACAGACAGGGCGGCACAAGAAGCAGGAGGGCAATGGCAGAAGCTGCCAGGATCCTTCGCTGGGCGGAGAATCACGTGATAGCACTGTCAGCAGTATTCATCCCGGGCGTGGACAACTGGGAAGCAGACTTCCTCAGCAGACACGACCTTCACCCGGGAGAGTGGGGACTTCATCCAGAAGTTTTCCACATGCTATTAAACCGTTGGGTAAAACCAATGGTGGACATGATGGCGTCTCGCCTCAACAAAACACTGGACAGGTATTGCGCCAGGTCAAGAGATCCGCAGGCAATAGCTGTGGACGCGCTGGTAACACCTTGGGTGTACCAGTCGGTATATGTGTTTCCTCCTCTGCCTCTCATACCAAAGGTATTGAGGATTATACGGCAAAGAGGAGTAAGACTAGTGGCTCCGGATTGGCCAAGAAGGACTTGGTACCCGGAACTTCAAGAGATGGTCACGGACGATCCGTGGCCTCTACTTCTGAGAAGGGACCTGCTTCAGCAGGGTACTTGTCTTTTTCAAGACTTACCGCGGCTGCGTTTGACGGCATGGCGTTTGAATGCCAGATCCTAAAAGGAAAAGGCATTCCAGAAGAAGTCATTCCTACCTTGATAAAGGCAAGGAAGGAAGTCACCGCGAAGCATTATCGCCGTATTTGGCGAAAATATGTTGCGTGGTGCGAGCAGCGGAGTGCTCCGATGGAGGAATTTCAACTGGGTCGTTTTCCTACATTTCCTGCAATCAGGATTGTCTATGGGTCTCAAATTGGGATCTATTAAGGTTCAAATTTCGGCCCTATCAATATTCTTCCAAAAAGAATTGGCCTCAGTCCCTGAGGTCCAGATTTTTATCAAAGGAGTACTGCATATACAGCCTCCTGTGGTGCCTAAGGTGGCACCGTGGGATCTAAATGTAGTTTTAGATTTCCTCAAATCCAATTGGTTTGAACCACTAAAGAATGTGGATTTGAAATATCTCACATGGAAAGTGACTATGTTACTGGCCCTGGCTTCGGCCGGGAGAGTATCTGAACTGGCGGCTTTGTTTTATAAAAGCCCTTATTTAATTTTCCATTCGACATAGGGCAGAGCTGCGGACGCGTCCGCATTTTCTCCCTAAGGTGGTATCAGCGTTTCACCTGAACCAGCCTATTGTAGTGCCTGCGGCTACAGACGACTTGAAGGACTCCAAGTTGTTGGACGTTGTCAGAGCCTTAAAAATATACATTTAAAGGACGGCTGGAGTCAGAAAATCTGACTCGCTGTTTATACTGTATGCACCCAACAAGTTGGGTGCACCTGCTTCTAAGCAGTCGATTGCTCGTTGGATTTGTAACAAAATTCAACTTGTACATTCTGTGGCAGGCCTGCCACAGCCTAAATCTGTTAAGGCCCATTCCGCAAGGAAGGTGGGCTCATCTTGGGCGGCTGCCCGAGGGGTCTCGGCATTACAACTCTGCCGAGCAGCTACGTGGTCAGGGGAGAACACGTTTGTAAATTTTTACAAATTTGATACCCTGGCAAAGGAGGACCTGGAGTTCTCTCATTCGGTGCTGCAGAGTCATCCGCACTCTCCCGCCCGTTTGGGAGCTTTGGTATAATCCCCATGGTCCTTTCAGGAACCCCAGCATCCACTTAGGACGATAGAGAAAATAAGAATTTACTTACCGATAATTCTATTTCTCGGAGTCCGTAGTGGATGCTGGGCGCCCATCCCAAGTGCGGATTATCTGCAATACTTGTACATAGTTATTGTTAACTAATTCGGGTTATTGTTTAGGAAGCCATCTTTCAGAGGCTCCTCTGTTATCATACTGTTAACTGGGTTTAGATCACAAGTTGTACGGTGTGATTGGTGTGGCTGGTATGAGTCTTACCCGGGATTCAAAATCCTCCCTTATTGTGTACGCTCGTCCGGGCACAGTACCTAACTGGAGTCTGGAGGAGGGTCATAGGGGGAGGAGCCAGTACACACCACCTGACCTGTAAAAGCTTTACTTTTGTGCCCTGTCTCCTGCGGAGCCGCTATTCCCCATGGTCCTTTCAGGAACCCCAGCATCCACTACGGACTCCGAGAAATAGAATTATCGGTAAGTAAATTCTTATTTTTTATAAGGTAGGTAGGTAGATAGATAGATAGATATCGATAGCTAATTGTAGATATATAGGAAGATATAGAGTTCTAGGTAGCTAAGATAGAAAGAACCACGTATCGTTCGCATCGTTTAGCGTTGCAGGCACCGACGGTAAGTGATGCGCGTCCCCGCCGTCGTTTTTTTTTTTTTTTCCCCATGCGTTAGTTTTGACCATCAGATAGGTAGATACACAGTAGGTTGCTATAGATGGCAATCTCTATTCTACCTATCTACTTATCTTTACATACAATATAGGGCGTGTGGTTGGAGCTGCGCCCCCAGACTTGCAAAGTACCGTTTTATTTTCGGTACTTAACGCATGAGCAGGACCCCTTCTGCACGTGCGCGACCGGTCACGCGGAACAAACAGACTGTCAGTGTTTGACAGTCTGCTGCCCTCTGGAGCCAGGGAAGGGGTGGGGACGACCTCAGTTTGTCAAAACAGAGGCGCGTCACCGCCGGTGGTGGGAAGAGGACAGGGATCTCCGTCGTAAGACGGAGTTTTCCTGTCCTCTGCGGGGGGGCGGCTTCAGCGGCACCATGGGTGCCCTAAGCCCCCCGATGGTGACAGCAGGAGGCGTTTGCTTGTAGCAGACGCCCCCTGCTGCATCGCCATGCGGAGCTATCCCTGCTGCTTCCAAGGAAGCAGCAGTGATAGCAAGCTCCAACCACCTGACAATGCTAAATTCCTTTGTCGTATAACCAACCCTTTATGAAGTCTAAGAACACTGTACGCTGTTTACTTAAGAAGTATCGTATGGGTACGCTAGTTGCGTAACGATCGCTCAGCCGTAGGCGAGACGCTCAAGCGTCACGTTCGCTCACGGCCCAGAGATCACAGGACAGAATGATTCGCTATGGCGTAGCGGTTCGCTCGAGACCACGAGGAGATCACCAGCGGCGCAGACGCTCACAACGCTATACTTTTATGTCTAAACCTTATACCAATGAAATACACAGAATACCTTAATGTGAATACAGGGTGTAAGTGCAACCTTGTGTAACCTGACTAACTACAAAGCTGCTTGAGCGTCACCGACGCTCAAGTGAACACATTACACTATAGGAAATACACAGATACTGGTTTAGGGTCCAAAGCCTATTAACTGTATTATATCTAATATACTTGTAAAAGGGGATAACCGTACAAATGATACACTACAATATAACAAAGACTTCCTAACCACAGAACTAAACAATAAATACAAAAAGACAATACTACACTGACCTAAATGCAATACAATACAATACTATAATACTATGAGAGATATAAGAGAAAAGAGGAGAGAGAGAGAGAGAGAGAGAGAGAGAGAGAGAGAGAGACGGAGAGAGATGAGAGAAATTGGCTCACAGTAAGACAATGATAACATTAAATAAGAGACAACATGGTTGCAGATAAAACTACACATGTGAGAGACAATCGCTGCGCAGTTAGTCAATGCTGAATACAGCATGGGATGGAAGCTAGACTCCATTTTGAGAAACCTCCACTTGATTCCAAAGACCACACCACATGGCTGAAAGGGGGAGGGGAAGACATCCAGCAGCAGCCATTTTAGATTTGCAGGTCCAAACACATGGCACTCTATACTAAACCACAATCACATAGCAGAAAACACAAGACTCCATTTTCTTCCAAAATGTCCAAGCCTCAAAACAATGCATATGTTCTGATTTTACAATTCCAAACCATCTAAAACACCTTTCACAATGTAATCCAACTTCCTAGAACCATCTCATAATTTCACATCCCAAACAACTTCAGTATCTCAATAACCAGAGCATATTCATCACAAGACCAGATCACAATGTAATTAACACAAACGTAACTGCATGGTGGTATTTATGATTAACAGGATATATATATTATAACTAACCAGCACAATCTATTTTAAATCTCCATAGGCAAGCAAATACCACAAATACTATGCTACAGATTGTATACTGTTCCAATTCATCACGGACTTCACAGAGTATCCACAAACACCCAACAATCACACAACCAAGTTACAATATCCTATTTAAACCAGAAAGCAATCTATCTGTTTCCTTATCTAGCCATGTGAGGTTCAATACTTAGCCTTTAGTTTGGAGGATGTCCTGGGGATTCAGCCGCCATGCTGCTGGGTGCTAGGTAGCTGTGTGTGTGTGTGAGTGTAGCTACATTACATCTGTTCTCTGAGGCCACACCTGACCACTACCTTCCTGTTTGACCAGTACCTGGGGGAGGGGTCTTTCTTTCTCCTTTGTATTGAGTCACCATTCTCTTTGTATGTGCTAATCAGGTTCAGCCCTGAAAACTTAGTAAAAGGTTGTCTTGAGCATCCATTGTTCTAACAATATGATCTTAGCTTTTATACATATAATCATATCTATCCGCTGCAATGTCCCACAACAACACAACAGGCCTCAAACTAACCCACACCTCATTCTGCTTGCTTCAATACCAAACATGATGTGTTTATCTGGTTCGGTTCGAATGATACACATCCATGACATTAATTCATTAGCCAATTCTAAATCTCCATTATGTCTGGTGTTTGCTGTGCTCGCTGCGCATATTTGCAAGTATAGCGGCTTATATGTGTGCAGTTTATATGGTCTCTCTATGTAATATTTTTGACTTTGACAGTCCACCCTTTGGCAGTCACCAATAACTGCCACTTCCTAAAACATTTCAAAAAGAGAAAAATATATGTCAGGGGTTAATACATTTCCATGGTGGGGTAAGGAAGAAGAGAGGAGTAGGTGTGAAAAGGGTATGACCTAGTGAGAAAGTAGAAGCATGTGTGTATGAGTCCATGTTTGGAGGGTCATGTATCATCGTGCCGTACGTGTGGTAAATCAAGCTTCGAGGTATTGCGAAGTATACATTTGAATTCCTTCTTATCCTGTGGTACAGGTCTGTGGATGGGCTGTCAAACTCTACCGAGCTCATTTCGGCTGTGGTTGTAACAAAATGGGGATGCACATTTTAGTTGATGATACATGAATGGGGGAGGTATGTGGTTGCTGATATCTGTGTCTGTATTCCCTATCGACTATGTGTGTCATTACCTGAGGGTTGTAGAGATGAAGATAAAGAACACTTACGAAAAATGCAATGATATTCTATGTCAGGGAAATGTACATCTGTTGTTGAAGTTGTGTTCGGTATCTGTTGAGAGTCGTCTTCTTTGCGCTGTTTTGCTCCTTAGGCATGAGCAACAAGCTTTGTCAGTGCCATCAGATTTACAAAAATGTTGGGCTAGCGTGAGTTTAAAAATACTAGGGAAACTGGGGATCCATGGCAAAGTTCATCAAGTGTCCATATTTAAAGTTGTCAAATCTTCTTCTTTGGTCAATCCGTTGTCTGTATACATCTCGTCTCGTCAGCTTCCTCGTCCAAGGGGGTCTTTGTATCTGGGAGAAAAGCAGAAAAACAGGTGAAAGAAACGGACCGTATAATCGCATTTTCATCACATCCTGGTTTCTATCATTGGGTCATAAATCAAATCCAGGTTAATTACGGTTTCCTCACTCCTCAAGCTCATCACTTTTGTACTTTGTTTGCACCTCATTAAAGCCTGCCCGCATCTAAATATCAATCCAATCGATATAACGACACCCAGGATACATAGTAGAAACTTTCCAACATCCATTATGACTCCTTGAGCCCAGTCTCCTAAACCGGAGAACCAATTTTGCGGGTTCAACCATGACACCCAACCAGTCAGCTCATTACCTACAGCAGCAAGGGTGAGATTGTGTTTTCGACGAAATTCCCACTTCAATTGGAGAATATCGTCCATCTTTTGGTCTATGACCTCTACCGGATCCTCGGTGCTATTTGTGATGTACGTGCAACACTTTATGCCGTACTGTGTTGCCAATGTAACACAATATCCGCCTGTTACTGCTGTAAGATAATTAAGAACCATCCTATGCTGAACTAGTTCTGTTTTATAAGCTTGAAGTTCTCTTCCAGTGTATCTAAACGTGTCATCATACATTTCAGTGATATTATCTAACAAATTGGCGAGTGCGGAAATGTATTTATAATTCATCACACCTCGAGCGGTGCGAGTGAAATCTAACGCTACCAGAACCTGAATCCCGGTGGATTCATGGATAAGATCAGAGGCCGGATGCTCTAACCTTTCTGCCAGTTGTCTTTTAACTCGGTGCTCGTAATGAGTGTGAGTATAAGGAGCTTGGGCACCACGGTGTATGTCCTTCATTTTGTCATGTGTAACAGTCATCACTTCAGGCAATACTTTTCCAATATAACACAATCCTTCAGAGTTTGGGGCAAGCCACTTGTACGCCTTTCTCCCGCATATGAAATATGCATCATCGGGGAGAACATATGGGACGGAGAAGGACATGACCATGTTACAAACCTTCCAGGTGAAATCTCCTGACCCTAATTCTTCCATCTGCCTAATGCACGTATCGGTTTGTACGATATGTGCACAGTATCCTGGTGATACCTCTCCAACTCTAGTAATCCTATTTCCTAAGGTATATCGATACCGGAAAGATTTTCCTCTACTGGCTATGTGGCGTACGAGCTCTGTATCTGTAGGCATTCTATCTGCTCTGTGTGAAAAGGTCATGGTGTGGTTACTCCATGACACTTCCCAATTTCCCGGTTTTCTAGGATTGGAGATGTTAAAACATAAGAGGGACCTATCCACATGGTATTGGTGGAGCTTCAAACTAGGAGGGCTGGAGATGTTAAACCTCCGGTCCACCGGTCTCCCACCACTTAGCTCAAGTACCTCCCCTAACGTTAAAGGAAATGGTACTAGCCCTGATTTGCTGTGACCCTGAGGTACTTGAGAGCATACCCAACAATCTGTTTGGTTTAACACGTTACCCACTAAGGAGTGATAGTCACTCAATGGATGCCGGTCTATATGGATATTAAAACTAGATTGGCATTTCTTTATGCATCCATCTTCAACCAGATTATCACAGAGC